>NC_136267.1:127690757-127723257 GCF_964187855.1 Myxine glutinosa | reverse complement strand
TGTGAATGTTGGAACTGCTGATGTTGATGTCCGACTGTATTTCCAATTGTGGCCCGTGAAGCATAATGAGACCGGAGAAGTTAAAGATAGAATTGCGATTGGAAGGCCAAATAAACTCAGCAACACCTAAATATAAGCTTCTTAAGAAATAGAAAAATATCAAATACTGAACTTGCACAACAACTGGCACAGATATCAGGAGATCAAGTGGACTCTTCTATTGTCAGAAGATCTCTTATCAAATGTGGTCTCCTTGGGTGCAAATAGTCCTTCATGTGTGAAGGTAACAAAGCCAAGAGACTGAAATACAATGCCTTCAGAAAGTATTCACACCCCATGACTTTTTCACATTTTGTGTTACAGCCTGAATTTAAAATGGATAAATTGAGATTTTTTTTGTCACTGATCGACACATAATACTCCATAATGTCAAAGTGGAATTTTAATTTTTTTTAATTCTTTACAAAATAATTAAAAATGAAAAGCTAAAAATGTCGAGTCAAGTATTCAGCCCCTTGCTATGACACTCCAAATTGAGTTCAGGTGCATCCATTTTCCTTTGATCATCCTTGATATGTCTCGACAAATTGATTGGTGTCCACCTGTGGTCAATTCAATTGATTGGACATGTTTTAGAAAGAAAAACACCTTTCTATATAAGGTCCCACAGTTGATAGTGCATGTCAGAGCACAAACTCTATCATGAAATACAAGGAACTGTCCGTAGAACTCCGAGATAGAATTGTGAGGAGGCATAAATCTGGGGAAGGGTATAAAACAATTTCTAGAGTATTGAAAGTTTCCAAGAGCACAGTGAGCTCCATCATTAGGAAATGGAAATAATATGGAACTACCCAGACTCTTCCTAAAGCTGGCCATCCAACCAAATTGAACAACCGGGCAAGAAGGACCTTGGTCAGGGAGGTGAACAAGAACCCAATGACAACTCTGAGAGAACTACAGAGTTCCTTGGCCAAGATGGGAGAGCCTTCCAGAAGGACAACAGTCTCTGCAGCACTCCACAAATCGAAACTTTATGGGAGAGTGGCCAGACGGAAGCCAGTCCTGAGAAAAAGGAACATGACAGCACACCTGGAGTTTCCAAAAAGGCACGTGAAAGACTCACGAGCATGAGGCAAAATATTCTATGGTCGGATGAGACAAAAATTAAACTCTTTCGCCTGAATGCAAAGCCCTACGACTGGTGGAAACCGAGCGCAGCTCATCACCCGTCTAATACCATCCCTACTGAGAAGCATGTTGGTGGCAACATCATGCTGTGGGGATGCTTTTCAGCAGCGGGGACTAGGAGACTTATAAGGATAGAGGGAACAATGAATGGAGCCAAATACAGGTAGATCCTTGAGGATAACCTGCTGCAGAGTGCAAAAGGCCTTAGTCTGCAGGAAAGATTTACATTCCAACAGGACAATGACCCCAAGAATACAGCCAAAGCAACACTGGAGTGGATTCAGAACAAGATCATGAAAGTCCCTGAGTTGCCCAGCCAAAGCCCACACTTGAATCCCATTGAGAATCTGTGGAAAGACTTGGAGATTGCTGTTCACTGACGCTCCCCATCCAACTTGACAGAGATTGAGCAAATCTGCAAGGAAGAATGGGAGAAACTCCCCAAATCCAGATATAAAAAGCTGACACAGACATACTCAAAAATAATCGAAGCTGTAATTGCTGCCAAAGGTGCTTCTACGAAGTAATGACTCATGGGGTTGAATACTTATGTAAATTATATATTTATGGATTTCATTTTTAATTGTTTTGTAAAATTTTCTGAAACCAAAAATTCCACTTTGATATTATGGGAACTATATGTAGATCAGTGACAAACTCCCAATGTAAACCATTTTAAATTCAGGCTGTAACACAACAAAATGTGAAAAAAGTCAAGGGGTGTTAATACTCTCTGAAGGCACTGTATGCCGAACACCATCATAATTGGGATGATAAATCAGTGGGGAAAAGTACTTTGGAATAACGAGTCACAGATTGAAATTTTTGGAACAAAGAGAAAACAGTGTCAGATTGAGGCTTAGTGAGAAGTATAAGGATATGTGTTTGTACATCCTATCGTGAAGCATGGTGGAGGCTCTGTTCAGGTTTAGACATGTACAGTACGGTATTTCTGCTGCCGGCGTTGGTAGTTTGGTGAAAATTGAAGGAACAATGAATGCAGACAAGTACAAGCAGACCCTAATCCACCATGGTATCCCATCAGGAAGGAGGCTAATGGGTGACAACTCTGTTTACCAGCACGACAACAAACACAAACACACTGCAATGTTGTTAAAACATATTGTTATGTCGGTGGTAGAGCAATATGTAGAGCAGTTAGATCTGAGTAGGTAACATGCTTTGTGTGTCGCGGTAAGGAAAACTACCCTGTAATAAGTCCATGTGTAGGCGTTTTGGTCGGTTAAGGTGTATAATTGTGAATCTACCAGGAGATTCGTGTGTTAAGTAGTGTAGAGAATAATGAGTAGAGCCCTTGTATGTCTCACCTGGTAATCAAACCTTTGTCCCTTATGGCACTGCAGACCACACAGACACTTGGTTAGGATCCCTTAGTACAGCATTAATAACGCCTTCCCCCCTGACGTGACCTAGGAAGAAAGCAGGCCAGGACACCACCGATAATGGCCGCCGCCATTTACACCTCCGAGAGGCCTATCCGCCTCGGATAGCACGTGCAACGACCACGGAGTAGGGGACGGGAGTGAGAGTGACGCAGTGGGCGTGACCTGAGCGAGCCGGCGAGTCGGTGGAGGAGACCGATTGGTTGGCAGCGCGCCTGGGCTGACGTCACCGGCCAAGGCTATACCGAGAGCCGAGCGCCATTTCGAGGCAGTCCAGAGCAGTTGGATTCGTGGTTGAGAGTTGGATCGAGAGTTCGTGTGCGCAGTTGGCAGTGAGCAGTTCGAGTCACGAGTTGGGTGACGAGGGTCGGAACGAGTCAGTTGTGAGTTGGATTCCTGGCAGCGCAGCTCAGAGCCCGAGTTCGATTTGAGCAGTTGGGTTTGAGACGCGGCAAGACTTGAGTCCGGTCGACCTCGTGTGGAGCCGCTGGCCTGCGTGGGAAGCGTGGCGCTTGGAGCGAGGCCTTGTGGGACTTGGAACGAAGGACCTCATGGTGTGCGGTCGGGCCGGGCGGATCGGTGTTGGACAGCAGCAAGGAAGACGATGAGACAGATAAGCCCAAACTCCACGTACATTTTGCACAAAAGACGTGTTTCTTTCGTAATTCATAATCCCGCGTTTTGTTTCTGAGGTCTGGTGTGCGGGATCCCGATTTAGGAATATTTCATTACCGGCGCGTGCTTTTACTGTCCTTGCTTTTCCCAATAAACCCTTATATTATTTTTGTACATATACCTGAACGCAGTTTTCCTGGGTGATTTTAATAGTTAGGGCTGCAGGGCTCTCGCCGTTCCCCTCCATCCTGCGCGCTTGGGGCTTTTGGTTTTGGAATCCGCCATTGAGTTTTCGCCTCGGGAGTTAAAGCCTTCGTGATCGGCAATCCGCAACTCTGGTGTTAATTGGAGTTGCGCGACAATATTTACAAAGAAAAGCACAGTAAGGAACTTTACAACCATTTTAATGGCCCTCATAGTCCTGACCTTAACATCATACAAGTTGTCTCGGATTATGTGGACAGGAAGAAAAACAAAAAACAACCAAAATCAAAAGACAAATTATGGGAATCATTGCAGAATGCATGGAACAGCCTACTAATGGAATTTCGACAGAAACTGCAGGAAAGCATTTCAAAACGGATACCTGCTGTTTCGCATGAAAAGGTGGTCGAAATAAATATTGAAATTTCATTCATTATTATTATAAAATACAATTCGTTTTTGTTTAGACTAAACAATTAATGAAAGCAAATCTACAGAGATGCAAGTACACACATGAGGAAAAAAAAAAATGACCCAACACAATAAACTGCATACCTTCTAAAAGTACTGCCATGCGCACCTGGCTGCCATCCATGACCTGGAGGTCACTCAAACCCTGGATAAACCTTGGTGTGCTTGATCTCACTTCAGTTAGAGAGTTTGTGCTCATTTCATGATGATTGTCAAGTTTCCATGTCCCCCTCCTGCGAGGCTCCGCCATGAGCCGAGGATTTGCTGCAGCACAGAGGTAAAGATTGTTGCCGAACATCATTTTGATTCGATGATTCTTCCACATTTCAAGTGATGACAATTGGCAGACAACATTAGTATTTGTATTCCAGGAAAGAAAGAAATATGACTGTATCGATCAAATTTCCATGCAAACTTAATGAATTTGGGTCATCTGGCTAAAATATAAAGCATAATAAAATAAATAAACAAACCACAGCTCAGACATTAATTACTAGAAGCTTCTGACGCAAATCTCCGCATGTTGAAAATGATCAATCACTGTGTAGTCAAATCGGCTTCTGCGGGATTATAACCTGAGCTGTGGTTCAATTCATCCTAATTCCCTAAAAGCAGGGCACAGCAACCTACATTTCCTTCATTCTGTGGTCACAAAAAGCACAACAACATTCTGGGTGTCTCTTCATCTCAAAAACAAGATCGAAAGTCTAACAGTGGTGTAGCTGGGCTTGTTTGATACTTTAGTTGAAGAGGATAGTATGACCTGGGTGTTGATACCAGTTAGCAAATAATGTAAGTATTTAATTATTTTGCATCGAGACCCTGTCTTATTCTATGTTTCGAGTCAACAATGAACCAACCATACACCGCTTCAATCTAGAAACTTTGCAATAACGACAAAGGGATAGCAGTGTTACAATTACATTTACTATATTATAAGTATTAACGCTATTATTATTATTATTATTATTATTATTATTAAAACAACACGACTGTATTAGTTTATTCTATGTTTCGAGTCAACAATGAACAAACCATACACCGCTTCAATCCAGAAAGTTTGCAATAACGACAAAGGGATCACAGTGTTACGATTATATTTACTGTATTATTAGTATTAACACCCCTTCATTAACCCTGGTGTTGGGCTAGCGGCTAGGGTGCCAGCTTAGGATCCTAGGATCCTGGGTTCGAATCCTGGTCGATCGCTGAATTAACGACCAGGGGGATTGACTCAGCCTGTCATCCTTCCGAGGTCGGCTAATTGAGTACCAGTTCACTGGTAATTCCCTGCTTGTCGTAAAAGGCGGCAAAAAGGGTTGGCGGCAGGAAGGGCATCCGGCCGTAAAACATTGCTTCAAAAAGGGGACCGAAAAACAACAACAACCACGGTTCCCGAAAAAGGCCAACCCCCGCTTTGCGGGGAAAAATGGCCTCTAAAGGTGGTTATTTTTATTTTATATTAGTATTAACACCATTATTATTACGAAAACAATACTACTGTATTAAGATACCTGAGCTAATTTATCCGAAGCAGCCTGAAGGTGAGGCATGAAGGCATGAAGCCTAAGGCCTATACGTACTGTGTTGCTGGAAGACTCGTAACGTCTATGCTTTTGATATTTCATGGTCATTTTAACAATCGGTTTGTTTTTGTTTCACACTGAATGAAAAATGTTAAGGTAGAGCATGGCGATTGTGATATATGACAGGTTCGACGACATGTTTGGCCTGAATGGCATTGGAATCAAAATGGCAGTGTGTGGAGTTAGCCGTGTCATGTGACCAGATCCTCAGCTCTGATTGGTATACGTTTGAGGGGACATACATACATACAGTGCATTCAGAAAGTATTCAGACCCCTTCACTTTTTTCACATTTTGCTATGTTGCAGCCTTATGCTGAAATCGTTTAAATTCATTTTTTCCCTCATCAATCTACACTCAATACCCCATAATGACAAAGAGAAAACAAGATTTTAGAAAGTTTTTCAAATTTATTAAAAAGAAAAAACTGAAATATCACATTGACATTGGTATTCAGACCTTTAACTCAGTACTTAGTTGAAGCACCTTTGGCAGCGATTGCAGCCTTGAGTCTTCTTGGGTATGACGTGGACAAGCTTTGCACAACTAGATTTGGGGATGTTCTGCCATTCTTCTCTGCAGATCCTCTCAAGCTCTGTCAGGTTGAATGGGGACCGTTTTTGGACAGCCATTTTCAGGTCTCTCCAGAGATGTTCGATTGGGTTCAATTCAGGGCTCTGGCTGGGCCACTCAAGGACCTTCACAGAGTTGTCCCTAAGCCACTCATGCATTGTCTTGGCTGTGTGCTTAGGGTCATTGTCCTGTTGGAAGGTGAACCTTCGGCCCAGTCTGAGGTCCTGAGCACTCTGTTTCAGGTTTTCATTAAGGATATCTCTGTACTTTGCTCCGTTCATTGTTCCCTCAACCCTGACCAGTCCCCCAGTCCCTGCTGCTGAAAAACACCCCCACAGCATGATGCTGCCACCAGCATGCGTCACCGTTGGGTTGGTATTGGGCAGGTGATGAGCGATGCCTGGTTTCCTCCAGACATGATGCTTAGAATTGAAGCGAAACATTTCAATCTTGGCTTCATCAGACCACAGAATCTTGTTTCTCACAGTCTGAGAGTCCTTCAGGTGCGTTTTTTTCAAACTCCAAGCGGGCTTTCATGTGTCTTTCACTGAGGAGAGGTTCCGTCTGGCCACTCTGCCATAAAGCCCAGATCGGTGGAGTGTTGCAGTGATGGTTGTCCTTCTGGAAGTTTCTCCCATCTCCACACAGGATCTCTGGAGCTCAGCCAGAGTGACCATCGGGTTCTTGGTCACCTCTCTTACCAAGGCCCTTCTTCCCCGATTGCTCAGTTTGGCCGGGCGTCCAGCTCTAGGAAGAGTCCTGGTTGTTCCAAACTTCTTCAATTTAAGAATTATGGAGGCCACTGTGCTCTTGGGAACCTTCAATGCAGCAGATATTTTTTTGTAGGCTTCCCCAGATCTGTGCCTCGACACAATCCTGTCTCTCAGCTCTGCAGGCAGTTCTTTCGACCTCATGGCTTGGTTTATGCTCTGATATGCATTGTCAGCTGTGAGACCTTATGTTGACAGGTGTGTGCCTTTCCAAATCATGTCCAATCAATTGAATTTACCACAGGTGGACTCCAATCAAGTTGTAGAAACATCTCAAAGATGTTCAAGAGAAATGGGAGGCACCTGAGCTAAGTTTCAAGTGTCATAGCAAAGGGTATGAATACTTATGTCAATGTGATATTTCAGTTTTTTCTTTTTAATAAATTTGCAAAACTTTCTAAAATCCTGTTCTCTCTTTCCCATTATGGGGTATTGAGTGCAGATTAATGAGAGAAAAAATGAATTTAAACGATTTCAGCATAAGGCTGCAACATAACAAAATGTGAAAAAAGTGAAGGGGTCTGAATACTTTCTGAATGCACCGTACATACATACATACATACATACATACAAACATACATACGGACAAACACTGTTCTAGATGGCTTTGCCCGATGGGCTACGCCGTAAAAAAAAATAATTAAAACTGGAAAGCATCTCAAAATGCAGAATGTCCACTTTGTTCTTGAGCTAAACTTGATGAAAACGACAATTAAAATAATTATACATCTTACTATAATTCACCAAATGTCCGTCCGTCTGTCTGTCTGTCTGTCCATCTGTCCGTCCGTTCGAAGGTACCGCAAAAACGGCTGAACCGATCACAACAAAATTTTGGGTGGGTAATCCTGGGATCTCCTGGAGTAAAATAGGCTATATTGTTTTTCCAATTTCAGCTTGGGCCTCCAGCATTTTCAGGTTTGGACCCCCGCATAACGTTATTTTCCCAGGTGCCGCACAAACGGCTGCACCGATCGCTGCACAGCTGCACCAATCGGACTCGGTGACCTCGGACAAAGACCTTTTGTAAGGACATGGGTTGAATCCCTGCTCGAGAGAATGCCAACCCCCTCCCCGCCATCACGGCGGTCTCTCCAACTCACAATCCCACAAGATATGCGGAACGGACAACCCAAAACCAATTATCTTCTTTTTGATTCGTATATAAACATCATTAAAACTAAATAATGACCTCGGCCAAAGTTCAAACGACATAGGTTTCATCTTTACATGAGAGAATTCCACATAGCTATTTGGGCGGTGTATAAGCCAACAGATCGCTCTCTCCATCGATCTTGCCGAAGCCATAACAACTATCAGCTCAAAATCCTTTTACCTGTTGACTTGGTCGTTTTTACAATGAAGGAAACATTAACAATGTTGTTAAAAGTTTATTTTGTGATTAATGTATGATTGGAGTTATGCTGTTTGGAATGAAAAAAGAGATATCGAGTTCAAGCACTGATCTCGACAACCACTGGATAGCGCATTGGCTGATCGATCTGACGCCAAACGTACGAACCGGCCGCCATCTTAACCACTCACATTGATTCTCCAAGAAAGCTCGCGTTAACACTCCTGCCAATACATATATAATTTTGATTCGTTATTCCTATAAATGGACTCAAGATGCCTTCATGTGCTGCGGTCAACTGTACAAATAGGCAGTTCAAGGGTTGCAATCCAACATTTCATCTGTAAGTATAATAAAGTTACTGTAAATGAGACTGTTTAGAGTTAATAGCGTGCAACACATGAACGAGTTCGATGTTTGTACAGACCCATGTGTGGATTCCCTTGTTAGTTGCTGTGTAAAAACGTTCTATATTTTAGATTTACATTACAATCTAACTTTTAGTTAGGCTACTTTAAAACAAATAGCTTGAAAAACTACAGATTTGTGTGGAGCTAAGTATGAATTATTACTTAATTGTAAGTGAAGAATAAAAATCTGTAAAAAAAATGCACAAAATTACGGTGTAAAACTGTAATCAGATCTAGATCTGATTACAGTTTTACACAAATGACAATGTGACTAGATCTAGAGTCTAGACTCGGAGCTCAAGCAATACTGCCACGACATGACTGTAAAGTATGTTGTATGCACATGCATGTAGTTTATTCCTTAAAGGCTAAAGGGCTAAGGCAGTTCCCTTGTTATGATTTATAATTTCTGAAAGGAATACTTAGATAGAGAATAAATAAATTTACTAAATAAAATTGCATATCAATTGTATGTTGACAGCTGTATAACAGATATGTACATACATTGTAGAACCAGTAACATTCATATGCACATGGATGTGGTAAAGAAGCCTGATCATTTGTGGCCATATTTGCTGGAATAAGTCGGTATAATACATAGAAATTATTTTTATGTTACCCTTTGTTTTGTCATAAAGATTCCCTTGGAGTCGTCGATCTGTTCTGCAGATATGGATGGTAAACATGCATGTGCTCACCACTGCTGGCACTCGCTACCCCTCACCACTGCATGCACTCCATACCCCTCGCCACTGCATGCATTCGCTAACCCTCACCACGGCTGGCACGCGCTACTCCTCACCACTGCATGCATTCGCTAACCCTCACCACTGCATGCATTCGCTACCCCTCACCACTGCATGCATTCGCTACCCCTCACCACTGCATGCACTCGCTACCCCTCACCACTGCATGCACTCGCTACCCCTCACCACTGCATGCACTCGCTACCCCTCACCACTGCATGCATTCGCTACCCCTCACCACTGCATGCACTCGCTACCCCTCACCACTGCATGCACTCGCTACCCCTCACCACTGCATGCATTCGCTAACCCTCACCACTGCATGCATTCGCTAACCCTCACCACTGCATGCACTCGCTACCCCTCACCACTGCATGCATTCGCTAACCCTCACCACTGCATGCACTCGCTACCCCTCACCACTGCATGCACTCGCTACCCCTCACCACTGCATGCATTCGCTAACCCTCACCACTGCATGCACTCGCTACCCCTCACCACTGCATGCATTCGCTACCCCTCACCACTGCATGCACTCGCTACCCCTCACCACTGCATGCACTCGCTACCCCTCACCACTGCATGCATTCGCTAACCCTCACCACTGCATGCATTCGCTAACCCTCACCACTGCATGCATTCGCTAACCCTCACCACTGCATGCATTCGCTAACCCTCACCACGGCATGCATTCGCTAACCCTCACCACTGCATGCACTCGCTACCCCTCACCACTGCATGCACTCGCTACCCCTCACCATTGCATGCATTCGCGAACCCTCACCACTGCTGGCACTCGCTACCCCTCACCACTGCATGCATTCGCTAACCCTCACCACGGCATGCATTCGCTAACCCTCACCACGGCATGCATTCGCTAACCCTCACCACGGCTGGCATGCGCTACTCCTCACCACTGCTGGCACTCTCTACCCCTCACCACGGCACGTGCTCGCCACCCCTCACCACAGCACGTGCTCGCTACCCCTCACCACGGCATGTGCTCGCTACCTCACCACGGCACGTGCTCGTCACCCCTCACCACGGCACGTGCTCGCTACCCCTCACCACGGCACGTGCTCGCTACCCCTCACCACGGCACGTGCTCGCTACCCCTCACCACGGCACGTGCTTGCCACCCCTCACCACGGCACGGCACGGGCTCGCTACCCCTCACCACGGCACGTGCTCACTACCCCTCACCACGGCACGTGCTCACTACCCCTCACCACGGCATGTGCTCGCTACCCCTCTCCACTGCAAGCACTCACTACCCACTCACCACTGCATGCACTTGCTACCTTCTCACCACTGCATGCACTTGCTACCCACTCACCACTGTTGGCACTCGCTACCCCTCACGACTGCTGTCACTCGCTACCCCTCACCACTGCATGCATTCACTAACCCTCACCACGGCTGGCACGCGCTACTCCTCACCACTGCTGGCACTCTCTACCCCTCACCACGGCACGTGCTCACTACCCCTCACCACGGCATGTGCTCGTCACCCCTCACCACGGCACGCGCTCGCTACCCCTCACCACGGTACGTGCTCGCCACCCCTCACCACGGCACGGGCTCGCTACCCCTCACCACGTCACGTGCTCGCTACCCCTCACCACAGCACGTGCTCACTACCCCTCACCACGGCACGTGCTCGTTACCCCTCACCACAGCACGTGCTCGCTACCCCTCACCACGGCATGTGCTCGCTACCCCTCACCACGGCATGTGCTCACTACCCACTCACCACTGCAAGCACTCGCTACCCACTCACCCCTGCATGCACTCGCTACCTTCTCACCACTGCATGCACTTGCTACCCACTCACCACTGCTGGCACTCGCTACCCCTCACGACTGCTGTCACTCGCTACCCCTCACCACTGCATGCATTCGCTAACCCTCACCACGGCTGGCACGCGCTACTCCTCACCACTGCTGGCCCTCTCTACCCCTCACCACGGCACGTGCTCACTACCCCTCACCACGGCACGTGCTCACTACCCCTCACCACGGCATGTGCTAGCTACCCCTCACCACGGCACGTGCTCGTCACCCCTCACCACGGCACGTGCTCGGTACCCCTCACCACGGCACGTGCTCGCCACCCCTCACCACGGCACGGGCTCTCTACCCCTCACCACGGCACGTGCTCACTACCCCTCACCACGGCACGTGCTCACTACCCCTCACCACGGCATGTGCTCGCTACCCCTCACCACGGCATGTGCTCGCGACCCACTCACCACTGCAAGCACTCGCTACCCACTCACCACTGCATGCACTTGCTACCTTCTCACCACTGCATGCACTTGCTACCCACTCACCACTGCTGGCACTCGCTACCCCTCACGACTGCTGTCACTCGCTACCCCTCACCACTGCATGCATTCGCTAACCCTCACCACGGCTGGCACGCGCTACTCCTCACCACTGCTGGCACTCTCTACCCCTCACCACGGCACGTGCTCACTACCCCTCACCACGGCACGTGCTCACTACCCCTCACCACGGCACGTGCTCACTACCCCTCACCACGGCACGTGCTCACTACCCCTCACCACGGCACGTGCTCGCTACCCCTCACCACGGCACGTGCTCGCTACCCCTCACCACGGCACGTGCTCGCTACCCCTCACCACGGCATGTGCTCACTACCCACTCACCACTGCAAGCACTCGCTACCCACTCACCCCTGCATGCACTCGCTACCTTCTCACCACTGCATGCACTTGCTACCCACTCACCACTGCTGGCACTCGCTACCCCTCACGACTGCTGTCACTCGCTACCCCTCACCACTGCATGCATTCGCTAACCCTCACCATGGCTGGCACGCGCTACTCCTCACCACTGCTGGCACTCTCTACCCCTCACCACGGCACGTGCTCACTACCCCTCACCACGGCATGTGCTCGCTACCCCTCACCACGGCACGTGCTCGCCACCCCTCACCACGGCACGGGCTCGCTACCCCTCACCACGGCACGTGCTCACTACCCCTCACCACGGCACGTGCTCACTACCCCTCACCACGGCATGTGCTCGCTACCCCTCACCACGGCATGTGCTCGCGACCCACTCACCACTGCAAGCACTCGCTACCCACTCACCACTGCATGCACTTGCTACCTTCTCACCACTGCATGCACTTGCTACCCACTCACCACTGCTGGCACTCGCTACCCCTCACGACTGCTGTCACTCGCTACCCCTCACCACTGCATGCATTCGCTAACCCTCACCACGGCTGGCACGCGCTACTCCTCACCACTGCTGGCACTCTCTACCCCTCACCACGGCACGTGCTCACTACCCCTCACCACGGCACGTGCTCGCTACCCCTCACCACGGCACGTGCTCGCTACCCCTCACCACGGCATGTGCTCGCTACCCCTCACCACGGCATGTGCTCGCTACCCACTCACCACTGCAAGCACTCGCTACCCACTCACCGTGATTGCACTCGCTACCTTCTCACCACTGCATGCACTTGCTACCCACTCACCACTGCTGGCACTCGCTACCCCTCACGACTGCTGTCACTCGCTACCCCTCACCACTGCATGCATTCGCTAACCCTCACCATGGCTGGCACACGCTACTCCTCACCACGGCATGTGCTCGCTACCCCTCACCACGGCACGTGCTCGTCACCCCTCACCACGGCACGTGCTCGCTACCCCTCACCACGGCACGTGCTCGTCACCCCTCACCACGGCACGTGCTCGCTACCCCTCACCACGGCACGTGCTCGCCACCCCTCACCACGGCACGGGCTCGCTACTCCTCACCACGGCACGTCCTCGCTACCCCTCACCACGGCACGTGCTCGCTACCCCTCACCACGGCACGTGCTCGCTACCCCTCACCACGGCACGTGCTCACTACCCCTCACCACGGCACGTGCTCACTACCCCTCACCACGGCATGTGCTCGCTACCCCTCACCACGGCATCTGCTCGCGACCCACTCACCACTGCAAGCACTCGCTACCCACTCACCACTGCATGCACTTGCTACCTTCTCACCACTGCATGCACTTGCTACCCACTCACCACTGCTGGCACTCGCTACCCCTCACGACTGCTGTCACTCGCTACCCCTCACCACTGCATGCATTCGCTAACCCTCACCACGGCTGGCACGCGCTACTCCTCACCACTGCTGGCACTCTCTACCCCTCACCACGGCACGTGCTCACTACCCCTCACCACGGCACGTGCTCGTCACCCCTCACCACGGCACGTGCTCGCTACCCCTCACCACGGTACGTGCTCGCCACCCCTCACCACGGCACGGGCTCGCTACCCCTCACCACGGCACGTGCTTGCTACCCCTCACCACGGCACGTGCTCACTACCCCTCACCACGGCACGTGCTCGCTACCCCTCACCACGGCACGTGCTCGCTACCCCTCACCAACGCATGTGCTCGCTACCCCTCACCACGGCATGTGCTCACTACCCACTCACCACTGCAAGCACTCGCTACCCACTCACCCCTGCATGCCTTCGCTACCTTCTCACCACTGCATGCACTTGCTACCCACTCACCACTGCTGGCACTCGCTACCCCTCACGACTGCTGTCACTCGCTACCCCTCACGACTGCTGTCACTCGCTACCCCTCACCACTGCATGCATTCGCTAACCCTCACCACGGCTGGCACGCTCTACTCCTCACCACTGCTGGCACTCTCTACCCCTCACCACGGCACGTGCTCACTACCCCTCACCACGGCATGTGCTCGCTACCCCTCACCACGGCACGTGCTCGTCACCCCTCACCACGGCACGTGCTCGCTACCCCTCACCACGGCACGTGCTCGCCACCCCTCACCACGGCACGTCCTCGCTACCCCTCACCACGGCACGTGCTCACTACCCCTCACCACGGCACGTGCTCGCTACCCCTCACCACGGCATGTGCTCGCTAGTCCTCACCACGGCATGTGCTCGCTACCCCTCACCACGGCATGTGCTCGCTACCCACTCACCACTGCAAGCACTCGCTACCCACTCACCACTGCATGCACGCGCTACCTTCTCACCACTGCATGCACTTGCTACCCACTCACCACTGCTGGCACTCGCTACCCCTCACGACTGCTGTCACTCGCTACCCCCTCACCACCATGCATTCGCTAACCCTCACCACGGCTGGCACGCGCTACTCCTCAACACTGCTGGCACTCTCTACTCCTCACCACGGCACATGCTCGCTACCCCTTGCCACGGCATGTGCTCGCTACCCCTCCCCACGGCACGTGCTCGCTACCCCTCCCCACGGCACGTGCTCGCTACCCCTCGCCACGGCACGTGCTCGCTTCCCCTCACCACGGCACGTGCTCGCCACTCACCACGGCACGTGCTCGCCACTCACCACGGCACGTGCTCGCCACTCACCACGGCACGGGCTCGCTATCCACTCACCACTGCATGCACTTGCTACCCCTCACCACGGCACGTCAATAGCCTCAGTTGATAGCTCATTGTACCTCTATTACGAGAATACAATTTGAAACTATAGTATAAGGGATTTGATATAAAGTCCAGATCTGAAGGAAAGTAGCGAGCTTAGTTGGGAATTGCATACAAATTACGTGTTGTTCACTCCCTGACTCCTGACGCGTCCGCATACGATGCAAGTGGTTAAGATGGCCGACCTGTGTGTCCGGCAGCGTCAGTTGTGTGTGTTTCGTTCAGTGGGCGATGCGCTCGCGCTATCCAGTGGTTGTAGAGATCAGTGAGTTCAAGTGAATGACGACATGACGTGATGGTTTCTACTTCCTGAACGTGATCTTCGCGGATCGCCATATGCAGATTCGCCACGGACCCACGATCGATGTTTCTATACGTGAATGTCCCTGTTTGTTTGCGAACGGGTACGTTTTTCATGGAAGTCCTTCACGAACTTGCTGTCCATGTCTGATGTGCGACTGAAGGTGCTCCAGGAATGTGGAATTTATTGGTTTCACGCTTTAACATTCGCCGTATCTGCATTGCCTGTTTGCTTCTGGCTTCCCACCCGTGCGCAGCACGGGTATCTCGCTAGTTTTATTAATTTGTGATCTCCATATTCTCATAACGAAATGTTTTTTGAAGATTTGATGAGAAAAGTTCAATTGGTAACAAGAATGACCGTATTGTGGTCACAACCTGCGACACAAAATGTAGATTATTTGCCTCCTCTGTCCACTCAACACCCTCAACCTTGCTGTTGAAGGTATTATACAATTAATCTCCAAGGGTCTTCACGGTTTGGTTCAATATCAATTACGTGTCTGACAGACAGCTGTGTTTTGGGTGTTTTTGTGCAAGTCCTTCACGAACCAGCTGACAATGCCTGACATTCAAATGAAGGTGACAGAGGAATGTGGAATGTATTGGTTTATCGTTTGCCATTCGCCGATTTTCTACCCAACTCATTCACGAACCGGCTGTCCATGCCTGAAGTCAAAAAATATTTAATACTTGCATAATATGCTATCTGGTATCCCCTCCTCCTCCCCCCAGGTCATACTATCTGTCATGTATGCAGTGCAAATATTCACCGTTGTATCCCTACACCGGGACCGGGTTGTATCCCTACGCCAGAGCTCGGATGGCGCTGCTGTGAATCGGGCCTTGAACGGCAGAGTAAATAAACGCGTACGACAATTGATCGTAGTTTGTCGAGATACTTTACATGGCGACGAGGATAAACATCTAGACCATGACTTCTTTCGGCCATATCGATGAATTCGACCCTCATGAGGGGGATTTTGACACGTATTCTGAGCGGTTGTCTTTCTACTTCGAGGCGAACGGCATCGCGACCGAAGCCCGGATGAAGGCCGTCTTCCTGTCCGTTTGCGGGGGTGAGACGTTCACACGTTAAAAACCTGATTCGGCCTCGGACAATCGAGGAGCTCACGTATGCAGAGCTCAAGGCCGCTTTGAAGGAACATTGCAACCCATCTCCTTCAGTCATCCTGTGTCGGTTTAATTTTTACATGTGCAGACAGCAGCAAGGTCAGTCGATCGCAGACTTCATTGCACACCTCAAAAAACTGTCACATCTGTGTGAGTTTGGGGACACGATCGATGACATGCTTCGTGATTTGCTGGTGGTTGGCATGTCCGATGACCGCACTCGTAGACGCCTGCTTGCTGAGAGAAGACTGACGTTCCAAAATGCCAGAAACACCGCCATTTCCATGGAAAGTGCTGAACGCAACGCTACAAGCATCGGTGCCACTCGCTCGTCTGGTACCAGCCCTGCTGTGAATCGGTTGGATCATGTTCAGCCAAAACGTTGGAACAAGGCTCCTCGTCAGAAGCAAGTGCAGTCTCAAACCCACAACAACTGTTTTCGGTGCAACGGAAAGCACCCTCCGGAGACGTGTCGGTTCAAAGATGCCGCCTGCCATTTCTGTTCGAAAACTGGCCATATTGCTCCAGCTTGCATCACTCGCAAATCGGGAAAAGGAAAAGCTGCTGACAAGATTCATCAGTTTATCGGTTCGGAGGAACCCGAGCTTGACCAGGTGAGCTCTGTTTCCGACAACTCAGAATCGTATGACCTGCTTCATATTGATTCTCACCATAGGCGGGACCCTCTTCTTGCCAATGTTGTCGTCAACAATCGACCATTGCAAATGGAGGTCGACACTGGTGCAGCCGTCTCGCTCATCAGCCATGCTGTTTTCACAAACCTGTGGAGTGATGCTGACCGACCCCATCTGAAACCTACTACCTATGGACTCTCCACCTATACAGGTGAGAAGATTGTTCCCTGCGGTACATGTGACGTCACGGTGGGCTACGATAACCGTGAGTTTCACCTACCCCTGATCGTCATTCCTGGAAAGGGCCCTTCCTTACTCGGCAGGAACTGGTTGAGCATAATTCGACTGAAGTGGGAAAGCATTCATCAACTCCGGGCAGCCAACGTTTCTCCTACCGCAGCATACACACTCAAAAATGTGCTGGATACGTACCCGGATGTCTTCAAGGATGAGCTTGGAACCTTGAAAGGACATACGGCTAAACTCAGGGTTGACCGGGATGTCAATCCTATATTTTGCAGGGCTCGCCCAGTCCCTTTCGCCCTGCGTGAGCGGATTGACAAGGAACTGGATCATCTTGAAAATCTGGGGATCATCGAGCAAATCCAGTATGCCGAATGGGCGGCGCCCATCGTTCCGGTCATAAAATCGGACCAGTCCATCCGCATATGTGGAGATTATAAAATGACCGTGAACAGGTGTTCTTCATTGGATAAATATCCAATCCCGAGGATCGAAGACCTCTATGCTCGTCTCACGGTAGGCAAGACTTTTACGAAACTCGATCTCAAATCCGCCTATCTACAGCTCTGCTTGGACGAGAATTCGAAACAGTATCTTACCATCAACACGCATCGTGGGTTGTACAGGTACCACCGACTTAGTTTTGGAGTGAAATCTGCACCTGGAATTTATCAGCGTGTCATGGACAGTTTGTTTGCCACCGAACACAACGTCGTTTGTTACCAGGATGATATTCTGGTTACTGGTCGTACGGACACGGAACATCTACAGAACCTGGAGAGAGTTCTGAAGAAGATTTCGGACTCCGGCCTACGTTTGCGTCGAGACAAGTGCAAGTTTATGGTGCCATCAGTCACGTACCTGGGTCATACGATTGATGCCGAGGGTCTACACCCGACAGATGAGAAAGTCCGAGCTATCAAGGATGCTCCTGCTCCACGAGATGTGACCGAATTGAAGTCATACCTCGGTTTGCTTCAGTTCTATGGTCGTTACATCCCGAATGTGACCGACGTTTTGGGCCCCCTTTATCGGCTTTTGAGGAAAGGAGTCTCCTGGAGCTGGGGGTCTACTGAACAATCAGCATTCCAGACCTCTAAGGATCTGCTCAAATCGTCCAATGTTCTCGTTCATTTTGATCCAGAGAAGGATCTTGTGCTGACATGCGATGCCTGTCGGTATGGAGTGGGGAGTGTATTATCACACGTGATGCCTGATGGTACGGAAAGACCGGTTGCATTTGCATCCAGAACGTTGTCCCCGGCAGAGAAAAACTATTCCCAACTTGACAAGGAAGGATTGGGAATCGTTTTCGGCGTCGGCAAATTTCGCCAGTACCTTCTTGGACATCATTTCACGATTTGCACTGATCACAAGCCGCTGATCAGTCTGTTTGGTCCAACTAAGGCGACATCTGACACACTACCGCCCAGGATCATCCACTGGTCCCTGTTTCTCGCTGCTTATGACTACACCATATGTTATAAGCCCGGTTCGTCTATCACAAATGCAGATGCCATGAGTCGGTTACCCCTTCCAGAATCCGTTGATGATTCGCCTACACCAGGATCCATTATCGCACTGATGGATCATCTGGAAGATTGTGCTGTCGATTCCGGCCAGATCCGCACTCATACTCGACGAGACCCCGTTCTGTCCAGAACTGTCCAGGCTGTACAGCTTGGGTGGCATTTGCTACCTGAGGGTGACCCAGATTTTGCGGCTTTTAAAGCACGTAAAAACGACCTCAGCGTAGAAAATGGTTGCCTACTCTGGGGATGTCGTGTCGTGATCCCGAAAAATCTGCGTTCCAGGGTCATGGATGAAATCCATGACTGTCACCCCGGGATTGTGAAGATGAAGTCACTCGCCAGAAACTATGTGTGGTGGCCGAATCTTGATGCTGATATCGAACATCATGTTCGACATTGTTACCCCTGCCAGAGCACCCGGAATACACCTGCGAAAGCGTCACTGCATCCCTGGGAATGGCCCAGCGAACCGTGGCATCGCCTACATCTCGATTATGCCGGGCCTATTAACGGCAGCATGATTCTAATAATTACGGACGCGCACACAAAATGGATTGATGCCCATGTGACGCGTGGTAGTACGTCAGCCATTGTCATCGAAAGACTCAGACGCTGTTTCGCCACTCATGGTCTGCCCAGGATGATCGTGAGTGATAACGGTTCGTGTTTTTCCAGTACCGAGTTTGCCAAGTTCACACGTCGGAACGGCATCAAACATAAGTTTGTCAGCCCACATCACCAGGCTTCAAATGGCTTGGCCGAACGATCCGTTGGAATCATCAAATCCGGATTGCAGAAACTTCAGGAGGGAACCCTGGAAACAAAGCTGTCTCGTCTCCTGTTCAAATACCGCATCACGCCACAATCAACAACCGGTGCAGCTCCGTCTGAGTTATTGATGAAACGACACTTGAGATCGACACTTGACAATCTCAAACCAGACATATCATCAAATGTTTATCAGAGCCAGCTTAATCAAAAGTTGGTGCACGATAAGACGTCCAACAGTCGATGTATCAACATTGGAGATCCAGTGTTTGCCCGAAATTTTGGTGCAGGTGCGACGTGGCTACCGGGGGACATCATCGAGAAGCCAGGTCCACTGTCCAGTGTGATTCGCCTGCAGGACGGCCGCGAAATTCGTCGACATCAGGACCACATAACCTACCGTCACTGTGAGTCGATGGAGCCTGTAGCATCGTCACAGTCAGGACAAGAGGTCGACCCGCCACTGCCGGAGATCGTCGTGGCCGCTCCAGCCGGCTCGGATGCGCCGAAAACCTCTGCAAACGCTACACCCTTCGTGGAGACCAAAGGAATCACCTCGGACTCTGTATCCACTGGTACACCACGACCCAAAGGAATCACCTCGGACTCTGTATCCACTGGTACACCGCGACGCTCAATGCGTGAGAGAAAAGCACCCGACCGGTTGAATCTTTGAAGATTTTTTTTTTTCACGTTGACACATGTTCTATTTTCACGTATTTTCATTATTCTCATAACCGTTTGCACACATATTTTCACATGTTTTGGAAATGTTGCTTTTGAAATGTCAATTCTGGAAATCTAGCACGTATTGCTCTTGGTAATTTTGGACTTAAAGGGGAGGATGTCATGTATGCAGTGCAAATATTCACCGTTGTATCCCTACACCGGGACCGGGTTGTATCCCTACGCCAGAGCTCGGATGGCGCTGCTGTGAATCGGGCCTTGAACGGCAGAGTAAATAAACGCGTACGACAATTGATCGTAGTTTGTCGAGATACTTTACACTATCCTCCTCAACCTCAACTAAAGTATCAAACAAGCCCGGCTATCATGCCTGAGGTTATCTACCCGGCTACCTGACATTCAACTGAAGGTGAATGTCAGGACTATCGGTCGCTGTTAGACTATCGTTCTGTTTTTTTAAAAAGAAATAAACTTTACTTAACAAGAGATTGTTACTTAACACTGTCCTGATTCTAAAATAACACGCACATAATGAAATGGTTGAATTACTTCAAAAATCAAAAGATGTGAGTACATGGTGAGATATTTTGCCGGCGATGCTGCGGACACTATGGACATTTTGCCAGACCTTTCACTGTCACCAAAGAGCGTGAGATGGCCTTTCCCGCACCATTTTGGATGACGCACGAGTAAAGGCCCGCATCTTGTATAGATGCCTCATCAACAGTCGTACTGGAGAAACCTTCCTCGATGCACACTCTGGCCTCGGGTATCACCTTATCTGGAAAACAAATCATGGGAATCACGGTGGTGCACTCACAAACAGGAAACGCGGTTATAATCAAAATACGGCTCAAGATTAACATTTACAAGAAATGTACAATAATGATTCATGTCGCAGTCACTTTCATGCCACAGTAGATTTTGAAACGGTTCTTTTTTCTGATACTTTTAGAAGGAGAACAGATTGTAAACATCAGGAATAGCATTAATAAATCATCTCCTATAATGCTTCGACTTTTATAGCCTGGCTTATGGAAATTTCTCATCACGAGAAACTTCCCTTTTGGCAAGGCAAAGATTTCGGAGAAAATGTAACCCACCGTCTTTTCGCCAAGTGACATCTGGAAAGGGTTTTCCAGTGATTCCACATTGCAAGGAGATCGTCTGACCTTCCAGCACACAGCAATCCGAAAGCGGTGATGTAAACTTTGCAACTTGGTCGGATTCTGGGCAGCAACAAAAAAGTTTGTTTACTTTTGTTTTGAATATCTAAATACGTGAACGAAACGTTTCATGGGTATTGTGGGCATAGGGCTGGCAGCACATGGAATATTGAAAGGACTAACAGGATAGCTTGGAGGTCTCCACACGCACCGTCGAGTTGTTTGGCTTGAGTATGAACATCGAAGCAGCTATAAAATGTCACCCTGGTATTTTGGATGCAGGCAGAGGCCATCCATCGAGAGGACGTTAACCCTGAGGATCCTTTTGCCATCATGGTTAGTAGTGGACGTTAAAGATCCCAAGGTGTCTTTGGTGAAGATCACCAGCAACTGCAAAATTACATATGCCTCCCCAAACTTCTTCACATTTGGCATGTGTGGTAAGTATGGTAATACCCTTTTGAGTTGTGGGAGGGCTTGACCCCGCAGAATTTAATGTTCATGATGATAACGGAGATGATAACGAAGATGATGATGATGATATTATTTAACCACTTTCATGCAATACTCTTCGAATCCCAACAGTTTCAAGGCAAGCTGAACAGTTTACGTTTTGTATCCCACTGATAGGCCGGATCTGGATTCGGACCTGAACCAAACTCTTACAGGCTTGTTATTGTCATCGTCACCTCACTAACTCATGCCCCAAGCTTCATCCAAATCCGTCAATAACTTTTTGAGATATCCTGCTATATATCGTTTTGGCCCTATCTCTAACAATGGTGAAGAATCACTTTAAAAAATCCTACTAGCCAGATCCGTATATTCACCAATATCTAGTCATTTCATCCTCGTCACATACGCTACCTCTCCGCCAAATTTCATCTGAATCCGTCCACAATTTTTTGAGATATCTTGTTCACAAATAAACAGACAAACAGCCAGGGGTAAAAACAAATAGACAAACAGACACTTTTGGTGGCGGAGGTAAAAAGGATAAGATCGGGATACAAGCTTTATACAATTTGATTCGTTGTCGCAATGCTTCACTCCATAATATAGCCTCACCATCTATCCATAATTTGTTACATCATCGCTCAATCAATTTGGCCGTAGATCACATTTTCATGAGACATTCACAACTTCATCACAACCTAAATGTTGCCCCCAACTGATATATATGCCCTAAACCTTTCCCTACCCATGAAACTACAACCTTGTGATGTTTTGCATAGAGTTGCAATCTATATACAATTGCAACTTGTGTGTGTGTGTATATACAATTGCAAAAGCGTATATAAAACACAGTTTGTGTGTGTGTGTGTGTGTGTGTGTGTGTGTGTGTGTGTGTGTGTGTGTGTGTGTGTGTGTGTGTGTGTGTGTGTGTGTGTGTGTGTGTGTGTGTGTGTGTGTGTGTGTGTGTGTGTGTGTGTGTGTGTAATGTTATCGATAGACTCCTAAACGGAGAGGCTTATGTGCTTGATATTTGGCATAGACATGGCCATTGAGCCTGGGACAAACATGGCCGAACTCAAAATATTTGACGATCCATATTTTTTATTCATATTTACCTCAGCGCATTTCAGTGCACGGAATTAACGGAATCAGAGCAGGTGGGCGCTGATTCGCTCAGAGCGATCACGTGATGACGCTATGATGCTATGAACGCTATGACGCCATGAACGATATGACGCTATGAACGCTATGACGCTATGAACGCTATGACGCTATGACGCTATGACGCTATGAACGCTATGACACTATGAACGCTATGACGCTATGACGCTATGACGCTATGAACGATATGAACGCTATGACGCTATGAAAAAAAAAATCGCTATGACGCTATGAAACGCTATGACGCTATGAACGATATGACGCTATGAACGCTATGACGCTATGAAAAAAAAAAAATCGCTATGACGCTATGACGCTATGAACGATATGAACGCTATGACGCTATGAAAAAAAAAAATCGCTATGACGCTATGAAACGCTATGACGCTATGAACGATATGACGCTATGAACGCTATGACGCTATGAACGCTATAACGCTATGACGCTATAAAAAAAAAAAATCGCTATGACGCTATGAAACGCTATGACGCTATGATGCTATGAAAAAAAAAATCGCTTGCTTTGCCAAGGGGCTCGCTCCCCCCCCCGTTCCCCTCCCCTCCCCTTCCCCTCCCCTCCCCTTCCCCCACCCCCTCCCCTCCCCCGCCCGGCAATGCCGGGTACTTCTGCTAGTCTACTATATAAGAGAGATGTTGGTCTGTGTGTCGCCATTTTTCTCAGAGTTGGCTGAACGGACCTTCGTCAAACTTTCAGAGGTTCATCAGTGAGTGCTTGGGAGTATTTTGGGCAAAAAAAAAAAAAAAAATTTGGAAAAAAAGTTCTTTTTTTTGGAGACAAAAAATAAAAAATAAAATAAAATTCGCTCGATAGTGCCGAAGCCTTTTAAAATTAATGACAGTTATATACAAGTACACATTCACATAAATAAATACAAAACAATCACCAGACATTTGAATACAAATAAATCAAACAATTCCGGAAGTGTACGAAGTTGGTAGTATGGCTTCTTCTTCCTCCTGATCGGCATCACACTTAACTCAGAAACGTGATGAACGCCACATTCACCCACCAGCATATATATGAACCCCCTTCCCCCTCCCCTCCCCTCCCATCCCCCACCTTCCCCCTTCCTCCCTCCATCCCCCCCACCCTCCTTTCACCCCCCGTTCCCCCTCCCCTTCCTCCCCTCCCCTCCCCTTCACCCCCTCTGCACCCCTCCCTCCCTCCCCCACCCGGCAACGCCGGATACTTCTGCTAGTATTATATACACGGACATTCGGGACAAATGCTTTTTCATAAGAAACTTTATCAGCTATTCATGTTTGCAAGTTACCTTTCGGAGGTAAACCTTGAACGGTGAGTTTGACTTCCACAGACACTGTTCCCACACTATTTGTAACTTGACAGTTGTAGGTTCCCTGATCATCCTGGGAGATCTGGCGCAAAATGAGAGCGTGCTCTCCTGGACTCTTTTCCACCATCAATGCTTTTTTGAAGGCTTTATGATCTTCTCCTTCCTTGATCCATTGCACTGATGGCTTGGGCTTTCCAGTCACTGTCAAGAAAGTAAAAACACATTTTTGTCCCAAACGATTGTAGGCAACTTTCAATATGTGGCTACGCATTATGTACAAATGGAGTCAAGCATTAGACAACACACTATTGTGGTGCTGGGCACACACGTTAAACAAAGGTAGGCCACAACACTTTGGGTTAAGTCGAGCTCTTTATTGGTTGCTCACTCGTCAGCACTGCCGTTCTCGGGGCTGCGAGCCCGCGTGTATATCCGGAGGCCACACCTCACCTGGGGCGTGGCCGACACCCACTGGTGCGCGGAATTATGTCACTGCGCTAGTGAGCCATCGTGTCCGCCACACGCCCCCCCCCCCCCCGAATTCCCGCGCACCTGAAGGGTCAGTTTGCGGGGCAACCGGATGACCCGGCCGAAGCGCCCTCTGGCGGCTGGCGGCATCTGGGATGCCGGGATGCCATCTGGGATGCCTCTGGCGGCATCTGGGATGGGTGCAGGGCAGGGGGGCGGCGTGACGGCGGGGTTGGGCAGTGCCGGGGGTCCGCCCGCCGGGGGGCGGCCCCGAAGCGGGGTCAGAGCCGCTGGCGGGGGATGGTCCAAGTCGAGGTGGGCCGGCTTGAGGCGGTCCACGGAGACGCGGTCAGGAGTACCGCCGATGTCCAGGGTGAAATGCTTCGCCCCGGTCTCCAGCACGCAGAAGGGCCCGTCGTATGGGGGCCGCAGCGGTGTCCAGTGGGCGTCGTGGCGGACGAACACGTACTCCGCCGTGCGAAGCTCCGGGGCGACATGCGTTGGCGGGCAACCGTGGTGCGCCGTCGGCACCGGGGCGAACCTCCGGGCGGTCTCCTGCAGGGGGGAGCGCTGCTGCGCCGCGGACCATGGTGCCATGGAGTCGGGGAGGAACTCGCCCGGCACCCGCAGCGGTTGTCCGAAGACCAACTCCGCCGCGGATGCGCGCAGGTCGTCCTTGGGCACCGTCCTGAGGCCCAGCAGGACCATGGGGAGCCTGTTGACCCAGCCGCCGTTGCGGAGGCTGGCCCGGAGCGCGGCCTTCATGGCGCGATGGAAGCGCTCGCACAGGCCGTTGGCCTGGGGGTGGTAGGCCGTGGTGCGGTGCAGCTGGACGCCGAGCCCCCGCGCTACCGCCCCCCAGAGCTCCGAGGTGAACTGGGGGCCGCGGTCGGACGAGATGTCCGAGGGGGCGCCGAACCGGGCAACCCAAGTGGCGATGAACGCCTGCGCAACGTCCGCCGCCGTCGTTGCTGCCAAAGGCACGGCCTCCGGCCACCGGGTGGTGTGGTCCACCATGGTGAGGACGTGGGTGAAACCCCGCGAGGGGGGCAGAGGTCCCACCAAGATCACGTGAACGTGGTCGAACCGACGTTCGGGCACCGTAAATGGGGCCAGCGGGGCCTGGGTGTGGCGGTGAACCTTCGCGCGCTGGCACGCGAGGCACGTCCTGGCCCAATCGCAGACGGCCTTCCGGAGGCCATGCCAGACGAACTTGTCGGCGACCACCTTCTGGGAGGCCTTCGTGCCCGGGTGGGACAGGCCGTGGATGGCGTCAAAAACCCGGCACTGCCAGCCAGCGGGCACGATGGGGCGAGGCCGGCCGAGGGAGACGTCGCACAAGAGGGCCGCGCCCGCGCCGTCGAACGGTACCTCGGTGACGCGGAGGCCCGTGACGGCGGTCCGAAAAGCCTGGACGGCGGGGTCGGCGGACTGGTCCGCCGTCATCCGGGCATAGTCGATCCCGAGGTGGACCGGGTGGGCGATGGACCGGGAAAGGCAATCAGCCACTGGGTTGTCCTTCCCCGCGACGTGCCGGATGTCCGTCGTGTACTCGGACACGGCCGAGAGGTGACGCTGCTGCCGGGCCGACCACGGCTCGGCGACCTTGGCCATCGCGAAGACCAGGGGCTTGTGGTCGACGAAGGCCGTGAACGGGCGGCCCTCGAGCAGATGGCGGAAGTGCCGGACCGCCAGGTGGAGCCCGAGCACCTCGCGGTCGAAGGTACTGTACCGCCGTTCGTGCGGGCGGAGCTGCCGGCTAAAAAACGCCAGCGGCTGCCAAGCTCCCTCCACCCATTGCTCGTGCACCGCGCCCACCGCGTAGTCCGACGCGTCGGTGGTGAGGGCGATCGGTGCATCGGGCGTCGGGTGCGCGAGCATGGTGGCGTTAGCCAAGGCGAGCTTCGCGCCCACGAACACTGCGTCCATCGGCTCGGTCCAGGCAACGTCGCCTTTGCCCGGCTTCCCCCAGAGGGCCTCGTGCAGGGGGCGCAGGAGCTGGGCGATGCGGGGCAGGAAATGGTGATAAAAGTTCACCATGCCCAGGAACTCCTGGAGCCCCTTGATCGTGCGGGGGGCAGAAAATCCCTGACCGCCTCCACCTTGGCCGGTAAGGGAATGGCCCCGTGACTGGTGACGCGGTGCCCCAAAAAGTCGATTTCGGTGACGCCGAACCGGCACTTGGCGAGGTTGATGATCAGGCCATGTCGGGCCAGGCGTTCGAAGAGCGTGCGGAGATGGCGGAGGTGCTCCTCACGGGACGCGCTTGCGATGAGGATGTTGTCCAGGTAGACGTACACGAGGTCCAAGTCGCGCAAGACGCTGTCCATAAGCCGCTGGAATGCCTGGGCCGCATTCTTCAACCCGAAGGGCATCCGCAGAAACTCGAAGAGGCCGAATGGTGTGATGACGGCCGTCTTCGGTATGTCCTCCGGCCTGACGGGGACCTGGTGGTATCCGCGGATGAGGTCCACCTTGGAGAAGAGGGACATTTTCACCAACCGGGCGGAAAAGTCCTGGATGTGAGGGACCGGGTAGCGGTCGGGGGTGGTAGCATCGTTGAGGCGGCGGTAGTCTCCGCACGGCCGCCACCCGCCGCCGGGCTTGGGCACAATGTGCAGCGGCGATGCCATGCGCTGTTGGAGCACCGGACGCTGCCCAGTCGCTCCAGTGTGGCGAACTCCTCCTGCGCCACGGCGAGCTTCGCCGGGTCGAGGCGGCGCGCCCGGGCGTAGACCGGTGGCCCGACGGTGGGGATGTGATGCTCCACCCCGTGCTTGACGGCCACCGCCGAGAAAGTGGGCCGCGTGAGGGCCGGGAAACTGGCGAGGAGGCGGGTGAACTCGCCGGAAGCGTGCAGACCAACATCGCCGGGACCGAACCACTCAGCAAGCCGCTTGGCGAGCCACTCGGTGAGCCGCCCAGGGAGCTGCTCAACAAACTGCTCAGCACGCAAGCAAGCGGGCTGAAGGTTTCGGCTTGGACAAGGCGTCTGTGCCTCACGTCCACCAACAGCCCATGCGCACAGAGGAAGTCCGCTCCGAGTAGGCCCATGGGGACACTAGCAGTAACGAACGACCACTGAAAGCGCTGCCCCCTGAACCGCAGCGAGAGGCAACGCTTCCCGAACGTGCAGATGGGCATGCCGTTGGCGGCAAGCAAAGCGGGGCCCTGGCCCTCAGCTTGCTTGTCGGACGCGGAGGCAGGGAGGACGCTCACCTCTGCTCCCGTGTCACACAGGAAGCGACGACCCGGGGAGGTGTCTGTTATGAACAGAAGGTTGCCAGTATGGCCGACGCTCATGGCAGGAAGCGAGCGCCGGCCTGGCCGTTTCCCGACCTGCCAAAAGTACAAGGCGGGCGGCAGGACCTGGCCTTGTGGCCGAACCTGGTATGGAAGTGGCACCAGGTCTGGCCCGGTGGTGGTTGTCGCGCCGGTCGTGACGATGGTGGTGGGCGGGGCATGGCGGCGGCCACGTGCGGATCCGCCCAACATGCGCCGTGTTCGGGAAGATCTGAACGCACGCGCGGATCCGCCAAACCTGCGCCGTTTTCGGGAGGATCCGAACGCCATGACACGTGGCGATCCGAACCACTCGCGCCGTGCGCGGCGCCGGGATCCACGACGGCCGTGCTATATGCCGGCCGTGCGTCGTGGGCTGCGAAAAACTTGTCCGCCTCCCTGGCCAGGGCGCGCGGTTCCGTAATGGTCGAACCGGCCAGCGCGAGCCGTACCTGTACAGGTAGCTGGCGGAGGAAGAGAGCACGGAAAAGGAAATCCGCGTGGCCGTCGCCGAGCAGGGACAGCATGTAATCCATGCGGGCGGACGGTCGTGTGTCGCCGAGGACGGGAAGGTCCAAAAGACGGTCAGCGCGGTCGGCCTCTGTGAGGCCAAACGTGTCGAGGAGAAGTCGCTTGAGCGCCGCGTACTTGCTCTCGTCCGGCGGGTGCCAGAGGAAGGACACGACTCGGGCGGCCGTGCCGGATCCAAGGGCCGCGACCACGTAAAAGTACCTTGTGTCGTCCGCCGTGACGCCCCGGAGCTGGAATTGGGCCTCGGCCTGTAGAAACCAGGTGTCGGCCTGCGCTTCCCAGAACTCCGGGAGCTTGATCGCTACAGCGTTGATGGCCATGGCGCGTTCGGGGAACAGCAACGGCTGAACCAGTCGGAGGTCACCAGTGTGGTGCTGGGCACACACGTTAAACAAAGGTAGGCCACAACGCTTTGGGTTAAGTCGAGCTCTTTATTGGTTGCTCACTCGTCAGCACTGCCGTGCTCGAGGCTGCGAGCCCGCGTGTGTATATCCGGAGGCCACGCCTCACCTGGAGCGTGGCCGACACCCACTGGTGCGCGGAATTATGTCACTGCGCCAGCGAGCCATCGTGTCCGCCACACTATTCAATTTCCTATATATATATATATATATAAATAACCACCTTTAGAGGCCATTTTTCCCCGCAAAGCGGGGGTTGGCCTTTTTCGGGAACCGTGGTTGTTGTTGTTTTTCGGTCCCCTTTTTGAAGCAATGTTTTACGGCCGGATGCCCTTCCTGACGCCAACCCTTTTTGCCGCCTTTAACGACAAAACAGGGAATTACCAGTGAACTGGTACTCAATTAGCCGACCTCGGAAGGATGACAGGCTGAGTCAACCCCCCTGGCGTTAATTCAGCGATCGGCCGGGATTCGAACCCAGGATCCTAGGATCCTAAGCCGGCACCCTAGCCGCTAGCCCAACACCAGGGCTAATTTCCTATGATAAAGTAAAATTTCCTCGCTTTATGAAGAAACGCTTCATGTGTTTGTCCATTGTTTACCAATGTCTTTGTCTTGTATGTGATCTATATATATATATATAAAACACAGTTTGTGTGTGTGTGTGTGTGTGTGTGTGTGTGTGTGTGTGTGTGTGTGTGTATAATGTTACCGATAGACTCCTAAACAGAGAGGCTCACGTACTTGATATTTGGCACAGACATGGCCATTGAGCCTGGTAAGAACATGGCCGACCTAAAAATTGATTTCATAATATTTTTAAACCATATTTTTACCTCGGCGCATTTCAGCGAGGAATATTATGCACGGAATCTGACTGGTCGCAGAGCAGCGCGCTGATTCGCTCAGAGCGATCACGTGATGTTCCTTGCCGCCATTAACTCAGTTACGCGTTCGCACGTATTTCAGAGCGAAAAGCAATTGCCTTTTTTCACATTTCAGCGACGAACATTGGCATTCACACCACATAGGTTTTTTTCCCTTTCATCTTTAGATCCATATTTTTTGCCATAACGTAGCACATTATGGCTCTCTCGAGCTCGAGTTAGCCAATCACCTGGGAGCATGAGGCCACGTTGGCCACACCCACGACAGGACGCAGAGTTGCAATGGATCGCTCAGAGCGATCACGTGATGTTCCTTGCCGCGCGGTTGCGTTTTTTCACATTTCAGCGAGGAACATTGTCATTCACACCACATAGGTTTTTTTTTCTTTCATCTTTAGATCCATATTCTGAATCGGTGGCAGAGCAGCACGCTGATTCGACGATTCGCGCGCCCTCCCCCCTCCCCGCCCCCTCCCCCTCCCCCCTGCCCCTCCCCCCTCCCCCTCCCCCCTCTTCTCCCTCACGTTTATACACGGAATGCCGGGTACTTCCCCCCCCCTCTTCTCCCCTCCCCCCCTCTTCTCCCCTCCCCCCCCTCTCCTCCCCTCCTCTCCCCTCCCCCCTCTCCTCCCCTCCCCCTCTCCTCCCCTCCCCCCCATTCCCCTCCCCTCCTCTTCCCCCTCCCCATCCCTCCCCCGCCCAGCAATGCCGGGTACTTCCCCCCCCTCTTCTCCCCGCCCCCCCTCTTCTCCCCTCCCCCTCCCTCCTCCCCTATCACCCTCCCCCTCCCCCCTCCTCCCCTCCCCCTCTCCTCCCCCATTCTCCTCCCCTCCCCCTCCCCTCCCCCCTCTTCTCTCCTCCCCCCCTCCCCCTCCCCCTCCCCCTCCCCCCACTTCTCCCTCACGTTTATACACGGAATGCCAGGTACTGCCCCCCCTCTTCTCCCCTCCCCACTCTCCTCCCCTCCCCCCTTCTCCTCCACTCCCCCCTCCCCCTCTTCTCTCCTCCCCCCCTCTTCTCCCCTCCCTCTTCTCTTCTCCCCTCCTCCCCTCCCCCCTCCCCCCTCCCCTTCCCCTCCCCTTCCCCCTCCCTCCCCCCTCCCCATCACCCTCCCCCCTCCCCATCACCCTCCCCCCTCCCCATCACCCTTCCCCCTCTCCTCCCCTCCCCCCTCTCCTCCCCTCCCCCCCCTCTCCTCCCCTCCCCCCTTCTCCTCCCCTCCCCCTCCCCCCTCTTCTCTCCTCCCCCCCCCCCTCTCCTCCTCCCCCCCCTCTTCTCCCCTCCCCCCCTCTCTCCCCTCCCCCCTCTCCTCCCCTCTCCCCCTCCTCCCTTCCCCCCCGTTCCCCTCCCCTCCCCCGCCCGGCAATGCCGGGTACTTCTGCTAGTATATATATACAAGCTCCTACATGAGCCTTGTATCACTGCTCAAAAAATCAACACATCATACCAAGCAAAAACAGATGCAAATATCTATGTTGACCTTGGAAAATGTATTCTATTTCACAGGAGGTGACGTCATAAGTCATATTCGATGTCTTATTGTTGTTTGTTTTCCAAAGTTTTTGAATGAATTTTTTTTTTGATGGGCTACATATACTTTAACTCTCAAGCAAATATTAACATGCATTTTGTATTCAAAAAGCAGCTATGTACTTTTTTTCATAGTTAGAGGCTCAAGGAATAGTTGAGAACACCGAATGCAAGGCCAATTTCAAAACAATCGGACGAGGAAAACAAGTGGATCATGGATAAACAACAATGATCGAAAAGCCCGATACACAGAAAAATACTGGATAAATATAAAAAGATAAAAAAATGCGATTCCCAATGCAAAAAGTGATGTAGGGTAGGTGAGCAAAAGGGAAAAGAGTCAGCAATAATAAAACAGGTAATGAGTGGGGATCAGAGATGACATAAGATGGCGGTAAGTCGACCTCTTGAAGTATCAGCTTCCTTATAAGAAACGTCAACGCAGGAAGAGGACATTAGGCCCATCCAAGCCCACAATAAGCCAGTGTTGAAAGACAAAGAAACCTTGTGCCTCACACCTCTTACCTGGATACTCCCATCACCCTCAGGGATTTGGACATCCACAGGCTCTGGGGGAGCGAGATGATACGCCACAGCAACAGTCCGCAGAAGAGAACGATACTCCCTGGAATTGTAGATAAGTGCTTTGCACACAATTATGAGTTGAGAATGAAACCATAGCAATGGATAGATTTGGTTCTATGGAATAAACCAAGGTGATAGCTTGTCCTGGAGGCCAACTTGGAGATGTGGACAATGTTTATCTTCTGCAGATCAGAAGCCAAGGATGCAGCTGCAGCTTCTCTGTCTCTAGGTGGAGAAACTGTCTGGCACAAGGTTTGAATTGTCTGCAAAACAGCATATAGGATCTTCCAGAGAGGCTGTCGATCTAGTAAAGAAATAGGATGAATCTCCATACAATGACATAAGGGACACTGCTCACTGCTGACATTCATGGAGGCAATCTGGAAGCTAGCCATCATACACAAAGGGGAGGCAAACTTCTGTGCAGGAATTGCAGAGCAGACATGAACAACCAGGTGCAGGTGCATGATATTTGAGGATGAGAACACTAATAACATAAAGACAGGCTGTGGAGGAGGTATCGAGGTGATTTGGAAAATTTTAAACTTTTGTAAGAGGGAAACATTGCATTTACTCCAAGGAACATCCTGTAAGGTGGAGAAGTGAT
>NC_136267.1:127263818-127690557 GCF_964187855.1 Myxine glutinosa | reverse complement strand
CGGAAGTCGGAACTCATTGTCGTCAAATAAATGTAGCATGTATGTTTCACTCTCTGTCACATGCCGTTGGTCCCATGTCAATCGGATGAAGTTGAAAAATTAACATTACGAAGTTTCTCTGAGACGTACTGATTCCGAATAATGAAGTTGAAAAATTAACGTTCCGAAATACGCTAATTACGCTAACAGAAGCGCTGGCGCTGCGAAGCGCTAGAGGGAGCGCTGCGCTCCCTCCCTTCGATTCCCTCCCTCTTCTGCTAATACGCTAATTTTAAAACCCGAAGTTTTTTAAAATTTAAGGTGTGCTGTAGTTGCTCTGAGACGTACTGATTCCGAATATGCCTTTGGTTTTTCTCTGCGATGAGTAGTTCTCGAGTTATAAGAGGACAAACAAACATACTTTACTGCTTTATATATATAGATATAGCAATCTCAAAAGCTATGGATGGGTTATGACAAAACTTGGTGGATGAGTTGTGTAGGTCACAAGAACACGCCGATTCGATTTTGGTTAAAGTCCGGATCCAAATCTGGCCTATCAGTCGGATACAAAATGTAAACTGTTCAGCCTGGTGGAGGTATGCGCTCTACCGAGTGCCGTCCTAGTTACCCCATGCACACAAAGCGAAAAATGAGGTCAAGGTCAATTGATTAATGTCCACTGTCTGTGCATCCATCTGATCAGTTTATGATTGTCTGTTTATGATCGAGGAACAACTTATTGATATCGAAGAGTATGGGCCTACCAACCAATCTTTCTTAAGTAGCTAAAGTAGCTAGGGTTATCGCATTCTTTGTTAGAAAAAAAAAATGTCTCGCATTCAAGTTGAAGGTTGTGTTTTGACCTTTCAATTCTATCTTTTATTGTGATGTCCTCGCTTTTATAGCTAAAGTGAATAAATCTCTTAAAGCTTAGGATCTCGCATTACATGGGTCCCACATAAACTGGCGCATGTTCTCAAGAAGTCTTTGTCGGAAGCATGTTGCTTCAAATATCACGAGGTTAAAAAACAAATGGAAAGGGGCAACAATGGGTGGTTTTTAAATGGTCAAGGATTGGAGCAAAGGCTCACACATGTGGATCTATCTTTTCTGGGAAAATGGAGAGAGTGTACTTTTCTCCTCACTGTTCAAGCGATATCATATGCAAATACAGTAGGATGAGAGCAAAGTACAAACTCTACAATCTACATAATCACATTCCAACTCATTTCACAGATTCTCATGTGGATGGAGATGAGGAATTGTGTCCGCTGGTTCAATGGCATTGCCTCCTCCCAAAACAAAAAATTACAAACCACAGGAATGAGGAATGGTGGTTTTTTCAAAAGGGATTTGAAACTCAAAGAAACTTTGAAGCTGAAAGCCTATTTTTCTCTTACTTTATCTATCAGTCGAGGGAGAAGTGAATTCTTGCAGAAGTTTTTTTTTTCTGTAAGGCTCACTTGGCTGCGCTTGCTTGGGTTTGAGAATGGAGGAGTTGCAGCTGAAACCCGAATCCTATACAGGTTCATCCTGATGACTCCATCTTTGCTCTTTATTTATTTGAGTTCCTTCTGATGACTCCAATGCAGTATTTGGTTTTCCGTTTGATTTGTACATTTTGTACACAACATTCATGCAAGAAACATACATTAGGAGTATACTTTGCATATTATTTTATCATGGCATGAGCAAAAAATGTACAGATTCACAAATGGACAAAGTATGAAGGCATATTCTAAAGGGACGTAGGCCACGTTGTCACCAGGAAGTCGTGTAATAAACCTACACAGGAGGCATATCTAGCTCATGGGATATTGACCAATCCACAGGTAACTAGAGCAATGTGACTGTGTGACCAATATGCCTCTGCATAGTCCCTACCCATAACAATGGGTAGATGCCCTCATTCACTGTTATAAAAATAAACAAGTTTGGTTTAAATCCCTTCAGCTGTTTTGATGTATCACATTTTTACTACACGACAGGTTTCACATAGATCGGTGAAGCATTTTTGAAGAAAGGATTTTTTTTTAATACCGGCTTTCAAGCTAATATGGCTGCTAAACCACGTGGCATATGACATCAAACATGTACACTCTGCATATGCATGGGAAGGGGATCACATTTGTGAAGTTTCGTGTTGATCGGATAAGGTTCGTTTTTCTATCCAAGATGGCTGCCAAACCACGTAACCTACGATGTCATTATTTTCAAACTACATGCAACAATGATGTTAGATGACATTTCTAAAATTTCACATCGATAGGGTAAGCAGTTTCAGAGATGTAATTATTTAATATTTTTCTTCAATCCAATATGGCTGCCAAACCATGTGACCTATGATGTCATAAATGTAATATTCCAATACAAATGGGTCATTGATCATGTGCATGCAATTTCAGATTTTAGGATGAGGCATTCGATTAAAACATTTATGGCTGGTAAACCACTTCACTGATCATTATCATGCTTTTGTTCCCCATTGGGAGTACTTAACAATGTGCCAGGTTTCAAATTTTTCCAATAAGCGGTTTCTGAGAAATAAAATTTTAATTACGAGTTTAATCAATGATGGCTGCCATACCACGTGACCTATGACACCACAATTATAAATAAAAAAATTCTACATGGGTGTCGATCCTACCCTCAAAGTTTCGTCTCAATCGGACATGTGGTTGCTGAGAAAAACGAGGTTTAGCCCGTACAAACGTACAGACGGACGGACAACCCAAAAGCATAATTCCTCGGGCCACCTTCGGGGGCGGAGGTATAAAAACTGGAGTAAACTAGATGGTATTCATAGAATACTTACCCTGTGTAGTCAACTTGGTGTGAGCCAACTCTTCTGTTTTTGAATGTTTTTTTTAATCCAATATGGCTGCTAGACCACGTGAGCGATTACATCATAAATTTAAATTCTCTAATATAATTGTTGCATTGATCATGCTCAATAAATTTCAAACTGGTCAGACTATGCGTTGTCCCTGACAAATATGATGTTGCTGTGCACACACGACTCGATTGCCAGAGAGGTAGGCCACAACGCGTTGGTACAAACAAAGAGTCTTTATTAAGAGCTCGCACTTCAGCACTGGGCGGGCTCGAGCTTAGAGCCCACATATATGTCCCGAGGCCACGCCTTACCCCCGGGCGTGGCCGATTGGTCGAAAGGCGGGGCATGCATTTTCGTTCCCCGCCTGGACGCTCGCGCCACCCACTGGTGCGTGGAATTATTGTCCCTTGTGCCCGCCACACGCGCCCCCCCCAGAATTCCCGCGCACCTGAAGGGTGAGTTTGCGTGGAAGCCGGATGACACGGCCGAAACGCCCCCTGGCGATGCGTGCAGGGCTGGGGGGTAGCGGGATGGCGGGGCTGGGGGGTGCCGGGGGTCCGACCGCCGGGGGGCGGCCTCGACACGGAGGCAGAGCTGCTTGCGGGGGGTGGTCCAGATCGAGGTGGGCCGGCTTGAGGCGGTCCATGGAGATGCGATCCGGGGCACCGCCGATGTCGATGGTGAAATATTTGTCCCCGGTCTCCAGCACGCGGAAGGGCCCGTCGTACGGGGGCCGTAGCGGTGCCCGGTGGGCGTCGTGCCGGACAAAGACGTACTCCGCCGTGCGAAGCTCCGGGGCGACGTGGGAAGATGGGCAACCGTGGTGTGCCGTCAGCACTGGGGCGAACCTCCGGGCGGTCTCCTGAAGGGCGGAGCGCTGTTGCGCCGCGGACCAAGGAGCCGTGGAGTCGGGGATAAATTCGCCCGGTACCCGCAGTGGTTGCCCGAAGACCAGCTCTGCCGAGGACGCGCGCAGGTCGTCCTTGGGCGCCGTCCTGAGGCCCGGCAGGACCCAGGGGAGCCTGTCAGCCCAGCTGGCGTCGCGGAGGCTGGCCCGGAGCGCGGCCTTCATCGAGCGATGAAAGCGCTCGCACAGGCCATTGGCCTGGGGGTGGTAGGCCATGGTGCGGTGTAGTTTTACGCCGAGCCCTTGCGCCACCGCGGCCCAGAGCTCCGAGGTGAACTGGGGGCCGCGGTCGGACGAGATGTCCGAGGGGGCACAGAACCGGGCAACCCAAGTGGCGATGAAGGCTTGCGCCACATCAGCCGCAGACGTCGCCGCCAATGGGACGGCCTCCGGCCACCTTGTGGTGCGGTCCACCATGGTGAGGAGGTGGGTGAACCCCCCGCGAGGGGGGCAGGGGTCCCACCAAGTCGACATGCAGGTGGTCGAACCGACGCTCGGTCACCGCAAACGGGGCCAACGGGGCCTGGGTGTGGCGGTGGACCTTTGCGCGCTGGCACGTGAGGCACGTCCTGGCCCAGTCGCGGACGTCCTTCCTGAGGCCGTGCCAGACGAACTTCGCCGCGACGAGCTTCTGGGAGGCCTTCGTGCCCGGGTGGGACAGGCCGTGGATGGCGTCGAACACTGGGCGCTGCCAGCCAGCGGGCACGATGGGGCGAGGCCGGCCGAGGGAGACGTCGCACAGGAGGGCCGCGCCCGCGGCGTCAAACGGCACCTCAGTGACGCGGAGGCCCGTGACGGCGGTCCGCAAGGCCTGGACGCCGGGGTCGGCGGTCTGGTCCTCCGCCATCCGGGCATAGTCGATCCCGAGGTGGACCGCGTGCGCGACGGACCGGGAAAGGCAATCCGCCACCGGGTTGTCTTTACCAGCCACGTGACGGATGTCCGTCGTATACTCGGACACGGCAGAGAGGTGATGCTGCTGCCGTGCCGACTATGGCTCTGCGACCTTGGCCATCGCGAAAACAAGGGGCTTGTGGTCGACGAAAGCCTTGTACGGGCGGCCCTCCAGCAGATGGTGGAAGTGTCGGACCGCCAGGTGGAGCCCGAGCAGCTCGCGGTCGAAGGTGCTGTAGCGGCGTTCGTGCGGGCGAAGCTGCCGGCTAAAAAACGCCAGCGGTTGCCAAGCACCACGCACCCACTGCTCGTGCACTGCGCCCACCGCGTAGTCCGACGCGTCGGTGGTGAGGGCGATCGGCGCATCGGGCGCCAGCATGGTGGCGTTGGCCAGGGCCAGCTTTGCGCCCGCAAACGCCGCGGCCATCGGCTCCGACCAGCCGATGTCACCTTTGCCCAGCTTGCCCCAGAGGTCCTCGTGCAGGGGGCGGAGGAGCTGGGCGACGTGGGGCACGAAGCGGTGGTAAAAATTTACCATGCCCAGGAACTCCTGGAGCCCCTTGATCGTGCGGGGTCGTGGGAAATCCCTGACCGCCTCCACCTTGGCCGGGAAAGGGACGGCCCTGTGCCTGGTGACGCGGTGCCCCAAAAAGTCGATGGTAGCGACGCCGAAACGGCACTTTGCGGGGTTGATGATTAGGCCATGCTGGCCCAGGCGTTCAAAAAGCGTGCGGAGGTGGAGCAGGTGCTCCTCCCCGGACGCGCTCGCGACTAGGATGTCGTCCAGGTAGACATAGAGGAAAGGTAAGTCGTGCAAGACGCTGTCCATAAGCCGTTGGAACGCCTGGGCCGCATTCTTCAACCCGAAAGGCATTCGCAGGAACTCGAAGAGGCCGAAAGGGGTGATGACGGCCGTCTTCGGGACATCGCCCGGTTGTACGGGGACCTGGTGGTAGCCCCGGATGAGGTCCACCTTGGAAAACACGGTCGTGTTTGCCAACCGGGCAGAAAAGTCCTGGATATGCGGGACCGGGTAGCGGTCGGGGGTGGTGGCATCATTGAGCCGGCGGTAGTCACCGCACGGCCGCCGTCTTCCGCCGGGCTTTGGCACAATGTGCAGCGGGGAGGCCCAAGCGCTGTTTGAGCGCCGCACGATACCCAGCCGTTCCAGCGTAGCGAACTCCGCCTTCGCCACGGCGAGCTTCGTGGGTTCGAGTCGGCGTGCCCGGGCGTAGACCGGCGGCCCGACCGTGGGTATATGGTGCTCCACCCCGTGTTTAACGGCCACCGCTGAGAAGGTGGGCCGCGTGAGGGCCGGGAAACTGGCTAGGAGGCGGGTAAAGTCGTCCGCTGCCGGAAGCGTGCACACTAAACTCGCTGGGACGGAACCCTTCAGCAAGCCGCTTGGCAAGCCGCTCAGTGAGCCGCTCAACGAGCCGCTCAGCGAACAAGCGAGCGAGCTGAAGGTTTCGGCCTGGACGAGACGTCTGCGCTTAACGTCGACCAACAGCTCATGCGCACATAGGAAGTCCGCGCCTAGCAGGGCCATTGGCACGCTGGCGGTCACGAACGACCATTGAAAGCGCTGCCCTCCGAACCGCAGTGAGAGGCAACGCTTCCCGAAGGTGCGGATGGGTGTACCGTTGGCGGCAAGCAAAGCGGGGCCCCGGCCCGCGGCTTGCTTGTCGGACGTGCAGGCAGGGAGGACGCTTAACCTGCGCTCCTGTGTCGCAAAGAAAACGGCGCCCGGACAAGGTGTCCGTGATGAACAGGAGGCTGCCGGAATGGCCGACGCTCTTGGCCACAAGTGAGCGCCGGTCGTTTCCCAACCTGTCAAAAGAACACGGCGGGCGGCACGTTTTAGCCTTGCGGCCGAACCTGGCATGGTAGTAGTACCAGGTTTGCGGCGGTGGCCCCCGCGGCGGCCGTGTCGGCGGCGATGGTGGTGGCGGTGGCGGTAGTGGGCGGGGCGTAGCAGCGGCCACGAGGGAAGCAGGGGGCGCTGGAGCCTCCGCACCGGGAGCCACTACGGCAGCACCGTACACCGACCGCGTGTCGCAGGCCACGAAATACTTGTCGGCCTCTCCAGCCAGGGCGTGGGGTTTCGTTAGTTTGGAACCGGCCAGCGTGAGGCGCACCTGTGCAGGTAGCTGGCGGTGGAAAAGTGCGCGGAACAAGAAATCCGGGCGCTGGTCTCCAAGCAGCGACAGCATGAAATCCATCCGGACGGATGGTCTTGTGTCACCGAGGGCGGGAAGGTCCAGGAGGCGGTCGGCCCGTTCGATCTCCGTGAGCCCGAACGTGGCGAGGAGGAGACGTTTGAGCGCCTCATACTTGTTGTCACCCAGCGGATGCCGAAGGATGGACACGACTCGGGCGGCAGTGCCGGGCCCGAGGGCGGCGACCACGTGGTAGTACCGGGTCTCGTCCGCCGTGATGCCTCGGAGCTGAAATTGAACTTCGGCCTGCACAAACCAAATGTCGGCTTGTGCTTCCCAAAACTCGGGGAGTTTGATGGCGACGGCGTTGGTAGCCATGGTGCATTCGGGGGTCAGCAACGGCTGAACCAATCGGGGTCACCAGTGTGGTGCTGTGCACACACGACTCGATTGCCAGAGAGGTAGGCCACAATGCGTTGGTACAAACAAAGAGTCTTTATTAAGAGCTCGCACTTCAGCACTGGGCGGGCTCGAGCTTAGAGCCGCATATATGTCCCGAGGCCACACCTTGCCCCCGGGCGTGGCCGATTGGTCGAAAGGCGGGGCATGCGTTTTCGTTCCCCGCCTGGACGCTCGCGCTACCCACTGGTGCGCGGAATTATTGTCCCTTGTGCCCGCCACAATGTCATAATTAAGACACCAATAACATCATCGTTAACAACACATATTCCCCATGCGGAGTTCTTTACAAGGATTTTGTTTTGGAGATATAGAGGTGTAATGTTCTTCAGTTTTTCCAAGATGGCGCTGTACCACGTGACCTATTACATCATAATTATCATTAAAATATTCTGCAGGAGGAGGCGCTCCTAAGGTGAAAATTTCGTGTCCATCGGACCAACAGTTGCAGAGAAAAAGAATTCATACTGATCGAAGGAAGCGTTTGACTTGTCGAATTATGACGTCATAACAAAGATCAATCATAATGACATCATCATTACAACAACAACAACAACAGCATGCATTTTAAGGCCATTTTCCTTGCTAGAGCGGGGGTTAGCCTTGCGGTCCCCATGACAATCTTCTCCATTTTGCCCTATTTTCTGCATCTCTCCTTGTTAACCCCCTTGCCCGCATTTCTTCTTCCACCATCTTTAGCCAAGTCTTTCTCGGTCTTCCCCGTCCTCTACTTCCTTCTACATTCATGTCCATCACTCTTCTCAACCAGTCACTTTCATCCTTCCTCAACACGTGACCAAACCATCTCAACCTGTTCCTCTTCACAGCATCAATCACAGGCTCTATTCCCATCATTTTTCGCAATTCATCATTTGTCTTCCTCTCTCTCAACGATACTCCACACATCCACCGAACCATTCGCATTTCCACACTTTCCAACCTTCGTTGCTGCTCTACGTTCATTACCCATGTCTCGCTCCCATAAATCATAACACTTCTCACACATGCAGCATACACCTTTCCCTTCAGCTTCAACGACACTCCCCTCCTCATCAGCACGCCACTCAGTTCCCGAAACTTCTTCCATGCACATCTCACTCTAGCAACCGTTGCCGAGTCTGATCCACCTTCTCTATTCAGCATGTCATCCACATCAGCATTAACATATCTTATTCCCCATGGGGAGTACTTGACAATGAGCCTTGTTTCAACTTTTTCCATTGAGCGGTTTGGGACATATAGAGGTGCAATGTTTTCAATTTTTCCAAGATGGCGCCTGTACCACGTGACTTATGACATAATATTATCATTAAAATATTATAGAGGAGGAGGTGCTCCTATGATACAAATTTCGTGTCCATCAGACTTACAGTTGCAGAGGAAACATTTTTTTCATACTGATCAGATCAAGAATTGTACTTATCGAATGATGACGTCATAATGAAGGAACCAATGACGTCATCATCAACATATCTTATTCCCCATGGGATGTTCTCGACAATGAGTCTGTTTCAACTTTTTCCATTGAGCGGTTTGGGAGATATAGAGGTGTAAATTTTTTCGAGATGGCGTCTGCACCACGTGACCTATGACGTCATAATTATGAGTAAAAAAAATTCTACAGGCGGAGGCGCTCCTATGGTAAAATGTCGTGTCAATTGGACCAACGGTTGCCGAGAAAATGAATTTTAAAAACGCAGACACTTACGTACGCCACACGTACACACGTACGCAACCGAATGCCCAACCCTACTTTTCACTTCGCCAGCGCAGGGTAATTATCACCTAACTGATGACATGATATTTGTTCTGGCTCGCAGTACCAGGAAAATGGAATATAGAGTAAATGTCACATATTTTGGTTCCCTACACATTTTTGTTCAAATTTATTCCTGTGATCTATTGCTCATCAACTCAATCGTTGATTCACATTGAATAAATGAAAAACCAAGTTCCTGAGAATGACTAAACCTGATCAAAATCAAAATTTTCATTTTACATTCTTGTTTGAAAAAATGCATGAAGCAGCAAAATGCAACTTCAATGAATTTTCCAGTAATCCTTTTGGATGCAGCCTCGTTTATAACTCGTGAATGACATCAAGTGTGTTTGATAGCCAATGCTAAATCCACCAACACATGCTGTTTGTGACGAAGCACGTGTTCCACAGGCAATCATGAACAAGACATCCGAGCAAGCACTCGGCATCATTTAAACATTGAAATTCGGTTAAAATTACATCGTGACGCCGAAAAACAAGAATGTGCTGATCTCTAAACTGGAAGAACAAGAATGTGCTGTAGGTGTGCAGAGCTCGAAGCTCAAAGAGTACAACATCGAGTCAACATCGGTTAATGTGGTTTCAACGTTCAACGTATATTTTTGCCTTCTGAGATGGCTGCACGTACATCAATTACTCAGACATTTACTGAAGTTGAAATGGTGCAAGAAAAGGCAAGAAGAAAAATAAATAAATAATGATCAGGTGTATTTGTGCAGAAAAATAAACAATTTTTTTGCAGAAATATACGTACCCCTGGGGTGAAGCATCTCTTTCCTCTTTCATCTCTTTCCTCTTATCCAAAAGTTTTTCCTGCGTATCAGTTGTACTGTGGAGAGAAGAGGCACATTGGCCTTCAATATTCCGGTAATTTAAGTAGCTTTCACCAACAATTGGGTGTCAATACTAACACCCAAATAATAGGCTTTATCTTCCTATTCAAGTGAAAATTGAGACTTGAACACTTCATCCAAGTATGTATGTCTATCAAATGTTAATGAGACTTTTTAATGGATTAGTTCATTTGTATCAACTAAGCAAGTCGATTTTTAATCCTAATTGATTTTCAATTATTTTCGGTGAAGCAGTGTGGCTAAATAATTAATTAAACTATTGGGGACTCCCTCCTTGGGATGAGCATGAACAACCTCAGCATATGATCAGCATTGTATCAAGACAGGTAATCGTGGTAATGAAAGACAGGTGTACTGCCATCAAAATGACACAAAGATCTGAAGACTTTGCTTTGAGTGAGCACTTACTTTGTAACAGATGTCTGACTTGTGGAAACTGTAAGAGTTGTGCATGCTGGAAACACAATGGGTAAAGAAGAAGAGTATGTTAGGTAGAACAAGCAAAAGGGGAGAAAAATAACATTTCCTAAGCACACATCTTCAAACATAACAAACAAACATAACATAACTTCAAACATAAAGAAATGTGACAAAGTGCTCGTTTGGGTGGCACATACATGTTGCTGGTTTCACCACGAGCTCGGCAATGGCACTGGCCTGGCCTGCTGAACTGGCAATCAAACACGAATAAGATCCAATATCTTCAAGCTGCACTCCAATCACCTCCAAGCAGTGTAGGCCTGCCCTCTCATACATATGGAAGTGCTCAGAAGCTACAAGAGGATCACCCCCCTGTAGCACACACGCACACACACACACACCTCCTAATATGAAGAATATAGACACCAACATGTTTTCTTTATCTGATCCTTTAACAGCTGTACACTACCGGTAGTGATTATCAGGATGATCGGCGACAGCTTTGCATTAGAGCAAGCACTGCTAATCATTACAGATATGTAACCAACTGTTGCACCAAAGGCTGGAAAAGCTCTTCCAGTGCAAATATGCCAAGATCAAGCTTTTACAGCCTTTGGTATAATAGTTGTCCCAGAAACCAAATATTTTTTTTACATCATGAAAACATTGTATCAATACTGTGTATCATAAGCACTCTCATTTCAACACCTCTCTCACACTCATACCCCACAACGAATCAATGGAGGCACAATCCTACCCTGGGTTAATACCCCCATCACACCAAACTAGTTCTCAATACGTTCGTGAAAATGTTGTCGAACGGGCTCCAACTGTGTATGAACGTAGTGGACGTAGTAGCAACTATTTACAGTCTTTTTACGAACTTCATGGACGGGCTCGGACGGGGAGGGTGCTCTAGAACTTTGAGCCTGCTCAAAATTTTATCCCGTCCATCCCGTTCTCCAATTAGACGGATTGACAACGTACTTAAAACGAGATAGACGTACTACGAACGGAATTGCCGTACTTCGAACCTACTAGGGACGTGTTATGACGTGGTGCAGTCGGCCATAAATTTCAGTACGTGTGCACACCGACCGACCAGGTTTCTTCTTATTCAGCTTCGTGAAACGGGTGCGGAGGCTGGTATACCATATCTTGAGCTCATCAACGTTTACATTCAACAACTCAGCTTGCTGCTGCCACAGGAAGGCCTTTTTCTTCGTGTCTTTATAGGCCTGGAGCTTTTTGTTATAGAGTACTTCATGGGCCTTCAACCACTCAACCATGGCTTCTTGTTGCTCTATGGTGAGATGGGTGTGGGTCTTTGCTTTCTTTTTCTTTTTCTTGGCCTTCTGAGTCTGATCTGCTTCTTCCTCAGACATATCCCTATCTGACTTGGAGGCATCAGAGGCTCCAGGGGATACAGCTCTCTCCGTCTCCCTCTCTTGAATTGGACCTTCATGGGCAGGCTCAATAGTCTCGGCAACTTCAGGGGGATCTGCATGGCCTTCAGCAGGGCTATTTGTGCTTGATTTCGCTCGCCCTGTCTTTCTGAATCGACTTCTCTTTGGAGGCATGATGATCGGAGATTGTATTGTAGATGTGTACAGCTCGGAGCCCTGAACTTGAATGAGGACTGGCTACAACGCGCTCGGTATTCATAGCAGTCGGGCCAGGACGGGCCAGGACGCGAGTACACACGCACTAGGGACGAGATGAGGACGTAGTGCGAACGAGTTGGTCGGGTTAAGAATTAGTCAGAACTGGCTTGGACGTATTGTGAACGAGGTAGAACGAGGTTGAACTGGTTAAGAACGGGTTGAGAACGGCTACGGACGGGCTCGAACTGCTTCGAAACGTTGTCGGCATGAGGTGAACGGGCACTTTTACACGATCTCAACTCGATACAAACGGACTGCAGACTGGCTAAGAACGAGATAGACGTATTGAGGACTGCTTATGAACGAACTAGCATCGTATTTTACGCCAAACTACGCATTCTACCGTGATCACAGCCCGTTCTAGTATTTTTTTTAGAACGGGGTACAACGGGATAGAACTACTTTGGTGTGATGCTAGCCTTACATCTGCATGGTGCGTTAGCATTAGCAAAGCACTCGCTCTTGAGCAGATGATAAAATCAATATGAGGATTTTTTTAAACAAGCATAGAAATTCTAGGAATGTTTTGTGGATATTATTAAAGTTGTATACTTGCTAAGAACATCATCCATAACTTCCCACATCATTTTGATTCTGACCTTGCTCCAGGTTACTTGTGGGGTGGGCCTGCCTGTGATTTTACAAGAGAAGCGACCGGTTCCACCCTCGCGGATTACAGCACGAGATGGCTTACTGATGAACTTGGGCGGACTCTCTCCCCAGATTCCTCCACAACTCTCCAGTGCAGTCCCGGAAAATCTGACATGTGACACACAAAGCAAAGAAGGTGCTTTTCATTAAATTAATATCTTTATTGCACAAAGTCACTAATGCAAACGGCATAACAATCAAAAGCTTTCTCAAAGTCAAGCTAAGGGAAATATTTCAAGGATTGGAAAAAACAATATGATACTGAACACAATGTTGTTTTTATACCCCCATGTAAGGAAAAAATCTCCATTAAACATACAGTGGCTTCAAAAAGTATCACCTCCTACCAATAATGCCACATTTAGATGAATTATGTAGAAACAATTTTTCAAAATGAACTTCCTAACTGAAGAGATCAAACTAAACACTGTTATAGAACTGAAGGTGGTAAAATGTCAGTAATACCTACAAAAAACAGGTACAAATCAAAATTCACTGGTTGAAAAAGTATTCAGCCCCTTAGGTCAGAACTTGATGGAAGCACCTTCAGCAATGACTGCTACGAGTATTTTTGGGGTTTGTCTTTACAAGCTTTGCACAGAGAGATGGTGAAATATTTGCTCATTCTCCACGTGAAAATTGTTCTAGTTCTGCCGGGTTTGATGTGGATATATAATGATATATATATATAATGTGGATATATATATATAATGTCTGGCGGGGTAGAGCAATATGTAGAGCAGATAGATCTGAGTAGGTAACATGCTTCGTGTGTCGCGGTAAGGAAAACTACCTGTAATAAGTTCTTCATGTGTAGGCGTTTTGTCGGGTAAGGAGTATACTTGTGAACCTACCAGGAGGTTCGTGTGTTAAGTAGAGTTAGGGATTAAAGAGTAGTGCCCTTGTATGTCTCACCTGGTCAGCCAAACCTTTGTCTCTTTTGGCACTGCACACCTGTAGATACCATAGATAGGTCCTTAGCGCAACACTAAGAAACGCCCTTCCCTGACATGACTGTCAAAGAGAACCGGCAAAAGGAAACCAGGCCGGGACACCGCTGATAATGGCCGCCGCCATTTACACCTCTGACAGGCCTATCCACCTCGATTGCCACATGCTATGATGACACCACAGGCCTGTGATTTGGTGGAGGCCACTGATTGGGTGGTGCGCCAAGGCTGACGTCACCACCACGGAGTGATACGAGGGGCGGCCGGACTTTCGTGAGTGAGTTGGTGCAGCACTTTCGTGGAGAGTGAGGTGCAAGAGAGTGAGTTGCGCGGCAGTTGGTCGAGTCGGGAAAAAAGAGATCAGCGAGCGCCAAATGTGAGTCTGAGTTGGTTCAGAGCAGTTGCGCGGCAGTTGGTTCAAAGCAGTTGCTTCTGGCAGTGGACTTGCGCTCTCGTCCCCCCTTTGCCGTTATTCGGCATTCTGTGTTCGTGCTTGAGTTGAGGGTCGACCTTGTGTGGAGCTCGCTGGCCTGCGTTGGACGCGTGATGCCTGGTGCACGGACCTCGTGGGCGGCGAGAGGGTCGGAGCTTGGAACGGGGCCTACCTCGTGTGTGGGCGATCGGCGCTTGTGGAGCTGGGAGCAAGGCGTCGTGGGTGCATCGGGGCCGAACGGAGCCGTGTTGGACGGCAGCCAAAGACAAGACGACAAGAGACAGATAAGCTCGCACACCACAGATGCACATAACGAACGTATTTCTTTTGTTAATCCATTCCTTTGTTCTTGTTTCTGAAGTCGGTGTGTGGGATCCCAATTTAGTTACCTTATTTTATTATCGGTGCGTATTTTCCTATCCTTGCTTTTATTTGTAATAAACCCTTGTATTATTTTCTATTCCCCGTTACATCTGTGCCCGCTTGAGTTAATCCCCTTACAGGACCGGAGCTACGTCGGTGCGCTGAAGGTAAGCTTTTGCCGCAGCCTCCATTTTCCTTCTTCCTCCCGCGCGACATATAGCCGAATCCGTGTTTGGTAGTTGCCTCCGAATAAGACCGTTTAGGCCATCCGCGACTCTGATGTTAACCGGAGTTGCGCGACAATATATACACACACACAAGAAAGATACGGGTGAGAAATACACAGTTTTAAAAGAAACACGACCCATGTTTTGGGCATGTTTCTTTGTCAAAAAACTGGTGTTTTGGGGTTTTTCGGGTGTTTTTGTAAAGAGATTTTTGATGTCAAAGTCAAAGTGGAATATATATCTATCTATAATTCCAGTAATCTCTGTCTGTACGTCTGTACGTCTGTACGTTTGTTTGTCTGTGACCGCTGTTTCTCGACAACCACGGGTCCGATATACTTTTAACTTGCCAGGTATATTGCTGGGGACCCGAGGATGTGCCTTTTCAAGGTTTCATATTAATCGGACAATTACTTACCGAGCTATGTCCAAAAAACGATTCAACCAATCAGAGAGCAGCGAACGATCGCGTGTGCCGAACGTGGAGGACACACTCTGCCTCGGATGGCACATTTGACAGCGTATTCATTTATTTCACGTTTGCAAACTATGTTGGCGTTAAACTATGTTTTAAAACTAATAAAACCGAATTTGCGATTCATTCGCTTTCCTGCGCGTTTGTGCACGCGATGGCGATTTCTTTACCAAACTCCGGAAGCCGTTCGCTTTGGACCAAACCATTGCATGTAAATAGAGGGGGGGGATTGTCACCGTACTCGCAAGCCGTTCGCTTTGGACCAAACCATTTCATGTAAATAGAGGGGGGGGATATAATTTTAGATATAGATATAGTACGGGCAATGCCCTAGTATATATAAATTTTCTTGTTGTTCAAGAGAAGCTTTCAAAACACACCTGGACAGCTTGGAATTCCCTGTCATTCGATGTTCATTTGCAGCACCAGCTGTCATAAGAAGCAGAAACAATAAAAGTTTACATCCAATGTGATCTCATCAATGTGCACAAGAAAAAACACAAACAAATGTTTATGTCAGATTAATGACTCACCTTACATTTCATGCCAGACTTCAATTACATTAATTTTGTGGAATTATCAAATATATAAAGGCCAAAAGTTGTGCCCCATTGGGATTTAAATTCATACAAGGAAAAATCATAATAAATGTTTACCTTGGGAAAGAGAGTTTTTGTTTAAATAACAAAATTATTTCAGTAACATTATTTTAGTAAAAAATATTATTTTAGTAATCATTCAGAATCCTAGTTTACACGCCAGTTTATACAATGCATTATGAGGCGCACTTTTGGGCCACCCTGTATATAGGAGCGTTCGTGTCTGTTTGTTTGTTTATATATGCTTGAAATCCTAAAAAAAATACTGAATCAAATCAAATTTCGCATGTTTCCAAAGGTTACCCCAAGTATTGTTTATGCTGTGGTAGCATATCTGGGGGCGGGGGTTCAGGATGGGGAGAAGATCCCAATTTTCTCTATATAAATGTGTATCGTATAGCGCCACCCTGTGGTGTCTGGTATTACAAATATAATTATTCTTATGCAAAGAAAGTTTAAAGAACTTGATAATATGCATTACAGTAATGTTGAAATCTGAGTAAGAATTATTCAAAATTTTCAAAATGTTTATTTTCACTCATTTTCAGCAGAGTTTCAAACCAAAGCATCCAACACTGAGCGCTTCACAGCGAAATGGAAGTGATTTTTCCTCGTGCCGTATATAAGCAGCCAGTATGGCTGACGAAGGTGATGCTAGCTGACTTCGACCAAGAAGATGGAAGATGACCTCAGGAAGATGACAGAGTGAATAGAGCAGAATGTTTGTGAAGCAAGACAAGTTGTCTTTTAATTAAACTAGCAACGGTACCTGCCCTACTTCAATTGGGCTTCGATTGGGAGGCCCAAATGAAAAGGCTAAATATCAGATATTGAAGGCTTTTTTTCTTTTAAACGATTTATATAAACATCCGTTAAATCTCGATCGGTGCAGCCGTTTGTGCGGCACCCGGGAAAATAACGTCACGCGGGAGCAAGTATCAGCAGGATGTGGCAGGCAGTGTGGGAGTCCACGTTTCTGATCCTCCTTCATGCCGAAGTAGACCACCACTTCTCCAAGCATTCCGCTCTTCAGATCCGCCATGACAGATTTAAGCTTGATACTGAAGACCCTGGTGTTGGGCTAGCGGCTAGGGTGTCAGCTTAGGATCCTAGGATCCTGGGTTCGAAACCCGGTCGATCGCTGAATTAACGCCAGGGGGGTTGACTCAGCCTGTCATCCTTCTGAGGTCGGCTAATTGAGTACCAGTTCACTGGTAATTCCCTGCTTGTCGTTAAAGGCGGCAAAAAGGGTTGGCGTCAGGAAGGGCATCCGGCCGTAAAACATTGCTTCAAAAAGGGGACCGAAAAACAACAACTACCACGGTTCCCGAAAAAGGCCAACCCCCGCTTGCGGGGAAAAATGGCCTCTAAAGGTGGTTTTTTTACTGAAGACACGTGCAGTTAGTCCTCCCGATGTCGTATGTACTCCCGATACGTGTTTCCTTCATTGTAGAAACTTCCAAATCAACAGTTAAAAGGATTTTGAGCTGATAGCTGTTACGGCCTTGGGAAGATCGATGGAGACAGCGATCTGTTCGCGTATTTTGTCCGCCCAAATAGCTATATGGAATTCTCTCATGTAGAGATTAAACTAATCGTGTTCACAATCGCTATGTCGTATGTACTCCCGATACGTGTTTCCTTCAGTTGAAATGGGTTAGAATTCTCTCAAGCAGGGATTCAACCCGTGTCCTTATGAAAGGTCTTTGTCCGAGGTCACCGAGTTCGATCGGTGCAGCCAGGCAGCGATCGGTGCAGCCGTTTGTGCGGCACCCGGGAAAGAAACATCGTCACAATGAGAACAAAGAACGTTATGCGAACACGAATGTTATGCGTGAGTCCAAACCTGAGAATGCTGGAGACTAAAGCTGAAATTGGGAAAACTAAATAGCCTATTTTACCCCTGGAGATCCCAGGATTATCCACCCAAAATATCGTTGAGATCGGTTCAGCAGTTTTTACGGTACCTTCGAACAGACAGACAGACGGATGGGCATTTGGTGAATTATAGTAAGATTCGTCAGCAAAGCGATGGGTACTTTTGCTAGTACTATATATAATTCGACAAGTGTGTTTGTGGGTTTCCTTGTTTTTTTTTCGATGCAATCCTAAACTGCTGGATGGAATGAGATGAAAACTGGAGGTTGTACTTGAGGGGGTGTGGGATTGGGAGGGTGCAGGGAGGATTTTAGGTGGCAAAATATATCAGAGCCCCAGGGTTTGAGGTGGGGGAATTCCAATTCTCTCTATGTAAATGTGTATCGTATGTGCCACCTGGTGTGAGCTGCTATTACAAGTCACAAGAAAATACACCACAGACGTCATAAAAGTGGGGCAATTAACCTGTCCATAGGAATGGGTTCTTCGTGCATAAAACTAACTACATCGTTCATAGAACACATTACTCCACACAGTGGTCAAGTGCATAATTCAATTTCAATAAAATTAAGATTTTAAAGATCGTTAAAAAATTGTGGAATGCTTGCACTATTGAAGCAGTCTTATACACCACCCATATACACGACCTTATTTAACATGTCCAAGTACTGCAATACCGGAGGTTCTTGGAAGTGAGACGAAGGTGGTTTGTGTTCTACAACATTCAAGTATATAATTAAATTTAAATAAAATAAAGATTGTGAAAGTTGTATGAATAAATTAATTCTGGGATTTACCACCGTTTTATTGCCATTGACACAGAGTCTATTACACCACCATATATATCTAACACATTGCATTAGTTATTTGTGACTGTTGTTTGTGTCCTTTGTGACGTACTTAAAAACAGTAAGTTTCTTGTTTGGAATGATTTCTCAATTTTGTTTGACTGCCAGGCGGTAGACAGAGTAAAAAAAACAAGACCAAAAGTCTCACAGCGGCGTAGCCGGGCTTGTTTGATACTTTAGTTGAAGAGGATAGTATTATCTGGGTGGAGATACCAGTTTACAAATAATGTGATTATTCAATTATTTTGAAGTACTGCAAGTCTCTATAAGCTGTCTGTCACCATGGAAGTGAAGATATTGCATTGAGACACTGGTTATTCTATATGTTTCGAGTCAACAATCAACCAACCATACACCGCTTCAATTCAGTAACTTTGCAGTCACGACAAAGTGATTGCATTGTTACAATTATATTTACTATACTATTATTATTATTATTATTATTATTATTATTATTAACGTTATTATTATTATTATCACGAAAACGATACTAATGTATTAAGAAACCTGAGCGAATTTGTTCAAAGCGGCCTGAAGGTGACGCATGAAGCCTAAGGCCGATACATACTGTGTCGTTGAAAGGCCCATAACGCCGATGCTTTCGATATTTGATGATCATTTTAACAATTGGTTTGTTTATGTTTCACACTGAATGAAAAACGTAAAGGCATAGGAATCAAAATGGCGGTGTACGCCGTAATGACATCACATTACCCTTGTCATGTGACCAGATCCTCAGCTCTAATTGGTGTTCGTTTGTGAGCGACATACATACATACATACATACATACATACACACATACATACATACATACATACATACATACATACATACATACATATGGACAGACAAACACTGTTCTAGATGGCTTTTTTCCTTTGGGCTACACCGTAAAAAAAAACTAGAACGGCACTCTTCAATATCGTGACATCTACCGATATGCCTCCCCTCACATTTTTACATCATTATGCATACTTGAAATAAGTTTGATTCAAATTATTTCAGGTTCTCAAGCACCACATTTTTACCGAAGATGACCTCTGACCTTTGACCTCTTGACCCCAAAATCCAATCAGTTCATCTTTACATCATAGTACATACTTGATCTAATTTTGCTTTAAATCCCTTCGGCTGTTCTCAAGTTATCGAGGTAACAAAAAACTATATTGGACAGACAAATGCACGGACAGACGCACGGACGGACGGATGCACAGATAACCCGAAAACATAATTCCTCCAGTAACTTTGTCGGTGGAAGCATAAAAAAATCTCACTCTTCTCTGTGCATGTGCGATTGGGACTAATTCAGAGACAAAGTATGGTATTTGTTTTCTGTTTGATGTTCCGATTCGTGTTCATTGAAAAACATTCAAGTTGTCCTCGATCATAAACTGACGTTTGTAGACAGACAGACGGACGGACAAGAACCAATTGCTTAACCCTAATTTTCGCTTCGAGTGTGTAGGTTAATAATGAACATATTGTAGCAATTGGTGGCACATTCAAACACACGCTTCATTGATGAATAAGTGGATGTCAGATTAGAAAAGGGTCATTATTTAACATTGTTAAAAAGTAGAGATTGAGCTTTATAATTATTCACAATCTTTAGTGTTTACGTTGCCATTCGGATAGAAGGTCAAATATTGTACCAAAGGCTGTGAAAGCTTTTTCATTGGAACCAGTTTCTACACCTGTCAAATCCAAAGGGATATCAGCCAATCAACATATCCTGTTTTCTTCTTGGGTTTGGTAATGTGCCAAAAGCTCACATCAAAACACCACCAGCTATACCTCCGGTCTATATATTATACACCTTCGCCAAAGTAACACCGAGTCTGAATAAAAACCATGGTCACAGAAAACATAGGAGAGAGTCATCGGGTGAAACACGAAGAGCATGCAAGAAGTCATACAAAAGGGCAAATACAATGTGTAAATCAAAAACTTTCACATATTTGCTCAGAGCGTTGTTGCACAAGTTATTTAAAAAGAGTGAAGATCGATAACACCTCTACACACCTCTGTCAGTGTCAATATCAGCCTTTCAAAACTTAATATTAACTTGCTCAATTACTCTAGTAGCTCATGGTGGTTGAGTATGCACTTTATTGTACAGACCTAAACTCTTCAGGAATCCACTAATTGAAGGTCCAGGAACAATATTTGGTTGGTAACACATTTGCCACTGACGGCGAAATAGCTGAAATGGCCATACCCCTTTTTGGGCCACGCCCCCTTTTTGCCGTGACTGTATCTACAGAACCGTTGGACCTAGGAGGTTGCCCGACCACTCAAAATTTGCGCAATGGCCACATTATGGGGGGTCAGTAATACATTTTCATATCCAAAAGTCAATGGTTTTTAAGATAATTGCCAAAAACCGATTTCAACATGTTACGAACTACAATTGTATGATACCACCAAGGCCACAACATTATATGACACTTATACCTTTTGCATCATCCTATTTTGGAATTTACTTATTTGGATTTCTACACTTTTCGCCTTTACTACAGCCACAAAACGTGACACATTTAATGTTCCTGTCTCTGCAAGTGCACGTTTTGGTACTCATACATGCTCTTGGGCATTTGCATGGAGGAGGCAGGTCATCGGGCCTGCACGATACTGGCAGTATCACTGGTGTTATGCCAACGTCCGTTGCTTCATACCCATACTGGAGTGGATCTGGTTTGGTGACGGCAGGAGTTGGGGCTTGCAACCACATCTTACACTGAAGAAATGCTCGCTTTATGTGTTCTCGTAGCGTTGATGAACAGCACACAAGCTGGTTGAAGTCCAGTTCTTTCTTGGAGTTGTGGTACTGCTCCCATCGATATTCATCGAAAGTGGAACAGTCGGTCTTCTTTAATCCAGACACAAGGAACTTTTCAGCATTGCTTGTTATCTGTGGTGACAGTTCTTCTACACCAAACCCTTCCAGTAGGGAGAGATCGATGGATGCTTTCAGGCCAGACAGCTTTGGACCCACCTTGCTGGTACTGTCGCAACCGCTGAGAGCATGAATGGCTGGGAGACACGACACCAAACCGTTGTCCAGTTGATCAACCAACATGTGGACTGGTACAGTTTTCTTTGTTTTCCGGTTACCAAGCTTCACGTACAGCTTTTGTAGTTGCCAGGTTGTGTTGAAGTGGAAGATGAGGTTGACAAAGACATCTGTGTCAGGCGAGTCGACCAAGACTGATTGAACCCCGTGTTTCACAACACCATCATTAATATGGAACATGATTCTGTCGTCGGCTTCTTCTTGGTTGCTTGAGAGCTCTGCGATCTGTGTTTCAGTGCCAGCTAACAGTTTCCTGCATTCACCCCCATATACTCCTCCAAATAATATTTCCTTGTCCGACTCGACATTCTGCAGCATCCACTTGAAGACATACTCCTGCAACCGAACTTTGTTCAACATTGAGCTCCAGAACATATCAAGATCGACAGGGAGTTTCTGATTGTCAGACCCAATGGTGATTGTGATTTGTTCTGAGGAACTTCGCTGTGCCCGTTCCATTTGCTTGATTGATGATTTTTGATAAACATCAAAAATAATGTCTATTCTTGTGGACACGGAGCCTGTAGCAAGAATCCTGTTGGAAAGACTCTCAGCCAATTCCCCGAATGTGTGAAGGCCCATCTTTTTCATCGGTAGTTTACGCACAAGTGCCATGAAGTCCACTATTGTCATCTGAGCGTCACTCTTTACATTCCTCGTCTCCTGTGGAAGGCGACTGACAAGTTCCCTGGCTAAGGAGGCTTTATCGGGCTTCTTCAATTTGATGCCATCTTTACATTCAGTGGTGAGGAACTGGGATGTGCTGGTCAATTCATACTTCAGGAGTTCTAGCATGCTGTACCCTCTTTCTCTAGCATAGTCAATGTACCTAACCGTTTCCGCTGCATCCTTTTTCGCCATCGATTTCTTCGCTGTGAACGGAGTAGAAGTACGTTTCACGAAAACAGTCTTGCGGTTGGTAGGGATTGTATCATGTAGGTGCTTCTCCTTATCCTGAAATCTGGTCTCAACAAACTCTTCATAACTCTTCTCACCAATTTCCAGGCATTCAAGTAATCCGTCGACAACCTCCTGGGGAATGTCAGCTCCAGTAGAGATGTTCTGAAGTCTGATTCCAGCGTCGAACGGATTGTTGATGGATTTTATGTAATCCAGAAGGGCCTTTGCACGAACATGGCCAATCTTCGTAGAACTTGGATTGAACTCATGGTGTAGGCTCAGCTCACTGTCATCTTTGTCTCCCAAGTTGCACCATTCCAGCAGCTGTGCCACATGAAGATCTTTCTCATGCTTTAGGAGATTCCATAAGGCTACTGCTTCTTTCTGTCTGGTCATCCCAATGATACCTCCAGCAACCTTGGCGGGTTTATTGTAACACTTCTCGAGTGCCATGTCAAATCCTACTGCACTGCCTTGTCGGGTAGTGTGGTACATCACCCATCCACCATCTGTAAAGCATCTGTAGATACCCGGGAACTTCCTTTGTAGGTCCAGGCAATCTTCAAGGAACAGCGTACCCCATCTGCTATAGTTTGTCCGGCCAAACCCGAAGAACAAAGGCATGCACCTCCGCACAGCTGAAACGAAAAGATGCCAATCGCCTTGCCGAATAGAGTGTGTAAGATCTCTCAGGATAGGATACAGCTCATCCAGAAACAAGCTCCAGTACCTCACATTCTCATTACAGGCCGTTTCTTTCCATTCGGTGAAATACTTCTTCAAGTCTGCATGTAAGATCTTGATTTCTTCCCAAATCTCTCTGAACTCTGTATGGTCACTATCTAAAGCCTGCTGCATCTTAGTTTCCATGGTCTCTATTTGCTGGTCTAATTCACAACTAGTACTGTCCTGGTCAGGTTGAAACTTCTCAAACATAAGAACTGTCATCACCTCTGATACAAGACTCATTCCCTCCTTGCCTTTGCAATAGTGACCTCCAGTCATGACACTATTCTCTACAACGAGCTTGCCAAAGGCTTCAGTCTCAATCAAAGCCAGATCAATACCGATACAGCCTAAAAACTTCCCAAGGCAAGCGATGACAATCTTCTCCATGTGAAAAGGTCCCATTCCAAGGAATATGTTACCAAACTGATCTGGCTTCAACAGCTGGATTGCAGGCTCAACGACAAAACACCCATGACCGGAATTTCTAGCCATGTCTAGACTCTAGTCTAGACTCTAGACTAAATTCTAGTCTAGACTCTAGTCTAGACTCTAGTCTAGACTCTAGTCTAGACTCTAGTCTAGTCTAGACTCTTCAGGAATCAAGTAATTGAACAATAGGAACAGGAACAGGAACAATTACGAATAATATTGTAGTTCGTAACATGTTGAAATCGGTTTTTGGCAATTATCTTAAAAACCATTGACTTTTGGATATGAAAATGTATTACTGACCCCCCATAATGTGGCCATTGCGCAAATTTTGAGTGGTCGGGCAACCTCCTAGGTCCAACGGTTCTGTAGATACAGTCACGGCAAAAAAGGGGGCGTGGCCCAAAAAGGGGTGTGGCCATTTCAGCTATTTCGCCGTCAGTGGCAAATGTGTTACCAACCAAATATTGTTCCTGGACCTTCAATTAGTGGATTCCTGAAGAGTTTAGGTCTGTACAATAAAGTGCATACTCAACCACCATGAGCTACTCTAGTAAATGTAGAATATTCATTCTGTGACGGGGAAAGTTCTATCAAACAAGTTGTTTGTCACTCATGCCTCATTTTTAGTCTCTGTATAGTCCTTAGGCCTAAGATTGAGGTGCCACATTGCTTTGTAAAAGCAACTACCAATTAAAAAACGACACGGACGAAAACATTGTTATTAGATCATTTCTTACAGCTGGTGGCAACACTAATTGTGATACCAGTAAATTCAAGAGCAACCACAAAATTAACATATCAAGTTGATTAACCTATCAACTCACCTAACATTAATGTTTCCAAACCTTAGAAGAGCATCTCAAAGATTTACTCTGGGTGATCAAATTAAAAAATTCGACTCGAAGAAGACAGCCAAAGAGAGAACCAAAACAAGTGGGGGAACCAATAAGGTTTGCTTTCAAAAATAAGGTTTGCTCTTTGTTATGTATGTTCCCTTTTGCTTGGATGGGCCAAATGACATGGAAAGCTAGACTTTGCATAGAAATATAGAATAACAAAGAAAAAATGATGAGCAAACAAAGAACACACTAAACAACAAGCTGACGAAACTGACAAACAACAGTCGGAAAAAACTAATAGTGTCAAACAATGCAATGTGTACAAATTACAAATCTGCAAAAACATCCACTCTCCTGGACCTGGCAGAGACTCATTTTCCGTACAATCTCTCCTGCTTATCCTCTGTCTCCGCTTGAGTTATCGGTCTATGTTCTTCAGAGTCAAAATCTTTCTTACTGCAGTCAGAGAACTAACAGAGTGCACTAGATTCTGTTTGGTTCATCAGGCTAACAGGCAGGGACTGCAACTTGCTCTTACGCAAAATGATTGTTTTTCAATGTCCCCCACATCCCATACAGACTCTGCCAAGGGTCTCCCCCATTCTCTGATTTATACCATATTGTCGAGACCTCCATCACATCCTCCCTCTCCGCAATGTAACAATAAATCCCGTGGGAAGGCAGTGAATATAAAGGCAGCTTGCTCATCTTGAAGGTAAACTTGAAGGTAGGAACAATATAAACTTGTATATAAACTTGTATATAAACTTGTATCCATGGAAATCTCCACGCATGGCTTGCGGACTTTCTCTCTGGTCGTAGTCAATGTGTGGCCCATTGGAATCTCCCGCGATGAAGCTAACTCCAAGGGCCTTTCACTCACTCACCGCAGGCAGGTTGGTGGTCTTTCCGTCTTCTACCGACTCCTCTCCGGCCTTGCTCCCCCAGCTCTCTCTGGGCTCTGTCCCCCAAATATTCCTACAGGTCGCATAAGATCTGCCAGCAACCCTCTTATGGTTAAACTGCCAAAATCAAGACTCTCTATTCACCTTCACTCCTTCATTCCTCTTTTCTCCCACCTCTGGAACAAACTCCCTCACTCTATTCAATCCCACTCCTCCCTCCAGGTCTTTAAAACAGCTGTTCACCACCATCTCTTATCTTCCCCCATCCAAAACCTTGATCTTTCCTACCCCCACTAATTTCACCCCAGACCCACTTTTGTGAAATACCAACTTCTTTCCTGGAAGTCCTTGCAGTGTCCATGTGTTTTATACTTCTCCCACCCCCCCCCCCCCCCCCACCCAAGCCCTCTTCCTCCCACAGATCTCCCGATGTCCCTGCTCTCAAATGTTGTGTTTGTGTGCTTCCCCCTCATGCCTCATGCCCCATCTTGTCCACCGCTCCCCTTATTATATGTTTTATGTGTCTGTTTGATTTTTTGTGTGATTCATGTTAGCTCTTTCACGAGCCTCGATTTTGTATGCAAAATAATAATAATAATAACATCTTGAAGGTCTGAACAACTCATCAATGAAGGTAAACTTGCTGAAGGCAGAGTTGAGTCATTCGATGGAGGTCACAAAGTAGTGTGTCACCATGTCCTCAGGTGAGCCGGAAAAAAACATCACCCAGCTCATTTCAAGGCTGAGATCTCCAACCTGCCTCTTTCCCTGCTCTTCCCTGTTCTGTGGCACTTTGTTAAGTCTGTCTCTGGTGTATGCATCCCCAACCATCCTCTCCCTCACCTCAAATGGCTCCACACCGTAGCATCTGCTCTGAACAAAGCAGAACGGATCAATCCAGTGGATGCCTCCAAATCTCATGTTCTCAGCCCATTCTTCTCTGTTCACACCTTACCGTGTCATAGGCACTATCTTTTAGATTTACTTTTTGCCTGAGTATGTGTATAATATTCTCTGATTGAAAGGAGTTTTTGAAAATAATTGACTGCAGGACCAGGGGCCATAGCCTCAGAGTAAAGTTGTTGGAGGAGAAGCATCTCTATCAGATCCCCTTGTAACCACCTCCTTTCCAATGGTAAGAAGTCCCATCTCCTTCAATGAAAATGGCGTAGTTGTTTTGCTCCACCTCATGGTAGTTATCTTGAAGTACTTACATTGTTTGGAATTTGTCATTGTTGTTCCTAACGCCTCGCTCACACTCCAAAGTATGTCCTTCCAAGGGGTGTAATCACACTGATGTGTTCCGAGTTGGGAGTGGACCTGACTGTTTCTACTTCCTCATGGTACTGAAGTTTACATCATTGCAGAAGTGTATGTACACATGACAAACCGTAGATGAATGTTCCCAAAGACATTGTTGAGTATCATGTAGTACCGCTTATTTTGGTGCTACCCTGTTTTCCTATTGCGGTCCTTCATTTGCATGTTTCATTGAAATTTCAGCTTTTGCCTTCATCCAGACATTATAGAATGATGCATGCCTTCTGAATTCGGTCTCTGTCCCCCAAATATTCCTACAGGAACCCTCTTATGGCTAAACTGCCAAATAAAACAATCAAGACAGATCTTATCAAAGTATTAAATGTACAAACTGGAACGGCACTCGGTAGAGCACATTCCTCCACCAGGCTGAACAGTTCGTCTTTGTCACACACCCAACTTGTCCACCAAGTGTCGTCCGAATCTGTCCATAACTTCTTTGAGACATCGTGTTATACAGACTTGGCATTTAATATGGAATATTTTTTTTGTGGGGGTGAACTTAGTTTTCAAGATGTCTTAGAACCAAAAGTTCATTGGAATTATGTTGAAATTATTCTAGATTTTGTTAATGTGACCTTTAAAAGAAACAAAAACCACATTTGACATTTCGAAACAAATAAATTGATCCTTGAAAGTGATGGAAACTGATATCGAACTCAATTCATGGACAGTACTGTGTTAAACTTCTGTGCGTTTTCCAGAAGTATCTCTTTATTTTGCACATTAGCCAAAAATGTTTTTAACAAAAACAAAAGTTAAATTACGACTGGGATTACGGACAGTAAAATTACAGTTCAGTACTTCGTGTAACCCCCACGAGCATTCAGGAGAGCACGTACACGTTGGGGCATGCTGTTCACGAGATTTGCCAATGTTTGGACAGGAATCGCCTGCCATGCAGTGACAATAGCCTGCTGCAATTCACGCACAGAGGTGGGCTGCTGGTCCAAGTGGTCGATTTGACGCGTTAATTCTTCCCACAAGTTCTCTATCGGATTCATATCCGGGGACATGGCAGGCCACTCCATATGCTCTACACCACAGTCAGCAAGAAAGTGTTGGATCATGCGAACACGATGAGGCCGTGCATTCTCATCTTGGAAGACAAAGTTTCCTCGAAAGACTGCACGAGCAAATGGAAGCAATGTTTCTTCCAGAATGGCCCTGTACTTGAACTGGTTCAGGTTTCCATTCAGAACAACCAGGTCAGTTTTGCTCCCTGCATGAAAAACAGCCCAAACGGTCACCCCAAAACCTCCAGCTTGGACTCTTGGCACTATACAATCTTTGTTGTAGGCTTCATGCACTTGTCTGTGCACTCGGACGCGGCCATCTTGACGATAGACCAGAAATCTAGACTCGTCACTGAAGATCACGTGATTCCAGTGTCCTGGCTGCCATTGACGGTGCTCTCTGGCTCACTGCAATCGGCGCTGGCAGTGTTGTCTGGTCAGGCGTGGCTTTCTCAGGGGACGCCTGGCACGATAGCCTGCTTGAACCAGTCGTTGGTTGACTCGCCTTCTGGATACAGGCACATTTGTCAGTTGCTGCCACTCAGCCCTAAGCCGATTAGCTGACTTGGTACGGCCATTGCAGACTAACCGGTGCAGCTGGCGATCATCTCTACTTGTGGTTCTGCGTGGACGTCCTGGCCTCGGTATTGGAGGAAGGACACCCCTCTGAGCATTTCGTTTCAGGATCTTTGACACCTGACCTTGAGTGATGCCATACTGCCGAGCAATAGCACGCTGTTTCATGCCGTAATTTCGTAAAGCCACCACTCCATGACAAACAGCATTGTCGAGTTGACGGACCATCTCCAGAGGAAGCGGCAATAACTTTTGGAGACGTGCAGCAGTTGTTTTCCACTAATACAGAACGCAACAACCCTTGTATACCCGACTGTGAAGCCAATCATCATATGCACCTGTCTGTACATTTTGCCACATCACCTGTGATATAATCCTGTTGTTGACTTCTTGCTGCGACAGACAATCAGTGACATGGTTCTTTCAACAAATAAATCACCAAAGTGTAAAAGAAACTCACCAGATTGATATACTGAGTTAAGAAGGTTAACCCAAGTCAAGAAAAAAAAAAATATTGCATATTAAATGCCAAGTCTGTATATCGTTTTCACCCCTCAGCCCAAATTGGGCTAAGGGGTATTGTCGTCACGGGCATCGACGTCCGGGCGTCCGTCAACTTTTGGTTTCCGTCAATTTCGAGCAGAATTGCTTGTCCGATTAAATCCATTTTTGCAGTGTGTGTTGGGGTTGAGTAGAGGAAGGTTCCTTTCGAAAATGGGGCGCTGCGATTTTCAATCTGGCCGCCACGGCAGCCATCCGGGCATCCGTCAACTTTTGGTTTCCATCAATTTCGAGCAGAGCGGCTTGTCCGATTAAATCCATTTTTGCAGTGTGTGTTGTGGTTGAGTAGAGGAAGGTTCTTTTCGAAAATGGGGCGCTGCGATTTTCAATATGGCCGCCACGGCAGCCATCCGGGTATCCGTCAACTTTTGGTTTCCGTCAATTTCGAGCAGAACGGCTTGTCCGATTAAATCCTTTTTTGCAGTGTGTGTTGGGGTTGAGTAGAGGAAGGTTCCTTTCGAAAATGGGGCACTGCGATTTTCAATATGGCCGCCACGGCAGCCATCCGGGCATCCGTCAACTTTTGGTTTCCATCAATTTCGAGCAGAGCGGCTTGTCCGATTAAATCCATTTTTGCAGTGTGTGTTGGGGTTGAGTCGAGGAAGGTTCCTTTCGAAAATGGGCGCGCTGCGATTTTCAATCTGGCCGCCAGGGCAGCCATCTTGAAATTGGTTTCCACCATGCATGGGCTGAGGGGTTACGCCCGCTTTGCGGTGCTATTTATTAGCCCTATGACCCAATGGTGAAGAATCACTTAAAAATTATTGGATGCGGATTCGGATTTGGATTTTCACCAAAATTGAATCAACTATTTCTGGTCACACACATAACATGTCCACCAAGTTTCGTCTGAATCCATCCACAACTATTTGAGATATCCTGTTAAAAGTCAGACACACAGACAGACAGGAGTGAAAACATAACCTCCATCAACCTTCAGTGGCAGAGGTAAATATCATTAAAGTTTCGCTCTTGACAATACATTTAGCTTTTGAGAAAAGCCTTTTTATTTAAGAAAGTATTAAAAATCCATATATTATGAGAACTAGAATAGCACTCTATAACGTTGTGACGTCGACCGATATGCGTCTGCCCACATTATTTCATCATTATAATACTTGTGCCAAGTTTGATTTAAATCCCTTCAGCTGTTCTCAAGTTTCACATTTTTACCAGACATGACCTCTGACCTTTGACACTGAAATATAATCAGTTTATATTTGTACCAGTCAGTATCAGTTTATTGTGTCATTATATATACTTATAAGAAGTTTGGTCGAATCCCATCACTGGTTCACAAGTTAGCACAGTAACAGACTTTTTACCGAACAGGTCCTCTGACCTTAGATTTTTGACTTCTTCACCCCAAAATATAATCAGTTCGTCTTTACATCATTATACATACCTGCACCAACAAGTTTGCCTTAGATCCCTTCAGTCGTTCTCAAGTTATCGCGGTAACGAAAACCTATCACGGACACACGGACGGAGAGCCGGACGGATGTGAAAACATAATGCTTTCGTTGGCAAAGGCATAAAAAAAGGTTACGTGTTCATGGCCATCACAAAAACATAACCGACTCTTTTCAGGTTAAAAAAAAAAAAAAACACCTTTAGAGGCCATTTTTTCCCCGCAAAGCGGGGGTTGGCCTTTTTCGGGAACCGTGGTTGTTGTTGTTTTTCGGTCCCCTTTTTGAAGCAATGTTTTACGGCCGGATGCCCTTCCTGACGCCAACCCTTTTTGCCGCCTTTAACGACAAACAGGGAATTTTTGAATTTTTTCAGGTTGAAAGGTGAAAAACTGTAATCTTGTTTAGAATCAGAAGCAAAACCCATACCACAAATAATCGAAATGATGCTAAGTCCATACTTTTTACCTTGCAGTGTGAGTTCCACAATGACCTGCTTTGTGCCAGCCTCATTGGATACTTCACAAGAGTATTTTCCAACATCTGCAGCAGTAACTTTGGCAATATGCAGACCAAAAGTACCACGTGGCCCAAACTCGATGTTGAGTCTTCCTCCTGATGTGAGACGGTCACCATTCCTGTACCATGTCACTTGAGGTTCAGGGGTGCCTTTCACCTGGAGAGGATGCACGAGTACAAGATAAATGACTATACATACTCTTTTTCTTGTGTGTTTGTTTACTCTTGTGAAAATAAATATATACACAACTAGAAAGCGTCTGAAAATGCAAAGCCCATCCGCATCCATTTATATTCAGACGTCTTCTTTTTCTGTATGCTCAAAATAATGAAAACAGTTAAAAAAAAAAACAAAATGAAAATCTATGATTTTATGCAACCTTGAACTTTTGATCAAAAAATAATCAGCTTCTAGCTTTTGATTGGTGAACCAATTCAGTGATCCAATATGCAAATTCTTAAAATTTCAGGTCAATTGGATGAAAATTGATGATTTTATGCAACCTTGTCCCTTTGAACTAAAAAAAACAATCGACTCCTACCTTTGATTAGTGAACCAATTCAGTGATCCAATATGCAAATTCTTTAAATTTCAGGTCAATCGGGTGAAAATTGGCAATTTTACGCAACCTTGACCTTTGACCTTTTAACCAAATTATTATTTTGTCTTCTCCATATTATCATAATAAAGTGTTAAGTACTATCTCGAAGCACCAATGTGAGTGCACCAGTCACCCCGAGGGGGGCATGGTAGAAAAGATACGAGTATGTGGACAATAATATGTCCAGGCTGTCACAGGCCCATCAAAGCCTGCGTTATTATTACCGACCTATGGTTGTTTGTCCATGCCCTCGTCTTTTAAATGCTGAGCGTCAAGCAAGGAAAACAGCCAATACCATTTTCATGTCTTTGGTATGACTTTGGACAGGGTTTGAACCATCGACCAGACTCAGAACAGACGCTCTAACAACAACAATACAACAGCACTTGGTAGAGTGCATACCTCCGCCAGGCTTAACAGTTTACATTTTGTACCCCACTGATAGGCCGGTTATGGATCTGGATCTGAATCAAAATCTAATCGGCTTCTTCTTGTTGCCTAATCAACTCATCCACCAAGTTTTGTCATAATCTGTCCATAACCTTTTGAGACATTGTGCTATGTATCATTTTTTCCCCAATCTCTCAATGGTGAAGCATCACTCTTAAAAATTCTCGTATCCGGATCTTGATCTGGATCTTCGCTAAAATCGAATCAATTCATCCTCATCACACACACAACTCATCCACAAAGTTTTGTGTGAATCTGTCCATAACTTTTTGTGTTACCCTGCTCACAAACAGATCGACAGACAGATACGGGGTGAAAATATAACTTCCGTCTACCTTTGGTAGTGGAGGTAATAACATCACAGAGGTTGGTCAATTTTTAAGTGAAGAATATATTCGTTGGGATAATGCCAGGAGCATAGAAAATGCCCCTTTATATGGTATGTGCCATGTGGCAAACTATAGAAAAGAAGGGACATTCCATAGCTTGAAGAAAATGCCAAACAATAGAAAAGAAGAATGAAATGAATGAATGATCGTTTTAAGGCCATTTTTCCCCGCTGGAGCGGGGGTTAGCCTTGCGGGCCCCATGACGATCATGGTTCCATGTTTGAGGCAATGTTTTTATGGCCGGATGCCCTTCCTGACGCCAACCATTCGTCGCCTCTTACGATGCGCAGGGATAAGGTGTACCTATTCTAAACCGGGGTACACACCGGGATCATTCATCCCAGCAAGCTGGTACTCAATTTGCCGACCTCGGAAGGATGAACAGGCTGAGTCAACCCCCCTGGCGTTAATTCAGCAATCAGCCGGGATTCAAACCCAGGATCATCGGATCCCAAGCCGGCACCCTAACCGCTAAGCCAACACCAGGAATAGAAAAGAAGGGACATTCCAAAAATGTTATGTACATGCTGAACTACCCTTGTGTTCTTAGGAGGAACCAAGTAATGCTCGAGAAAAGTTCATATAAAGGGGCACCAATTTGATCCATACAGTTCACAAAACTTTACTTACTAACAGGTTTTAACATATATATGTAGGGTGCCCCTTTAAAAGAAATGATGAAGAAAAACTAATAATTTGCTTCAGGTATACATGAGCTTCCACTTTGTTAAAAGATCTTTCAAGTCTAAAATCCAAATGCAGGTGCAGGCAAAGAACTCGTCCTTTGCACCATAAATTACATCCCAAGCGGATACAATAAATACAGCATGTCAATCATTACCCCCAAATCCCTCTCTGGATTCCCTTTTCCCTCCTCCATCACCATTATATGGCTTCAAATGTTTCTCACAAGGAGCATGGCTTCTAGCCAACTTGATTCGGTGTCAGGTTCATTTGTTGTGAGAAATCCTTAAGTTTCTACTCGATGGAGTTGTATGAAATAGATGGGTGAAGACAATCAGAAAGTAGAATTTTTAAAATAATAAAACAATCCCTTGTGGGATATTGATTGGAATAGTTCAATGGAGGGTAATGCTGTCTGTCTGTTGTTTGGTTGTTTGTGAACAGGATATCTCAAAACGTTGTGGACAGATTCGGACGAAATTTGGTGGAGAGGTTGGGTACGTGACAACGACGAAATTGTTAGATTTTGGTGAAGATCCGGTCCGGATCTGAGAATTTGAAAAGTGATTTTCACCATTGAGTGATAGGGTTAAACCGATATATAGCACGATATCTCAAAGTTCTGCACGGATCTGAATTCAACTTGGTGGATTAGTTGGGTAAGTGACAAGAACATGTTCACAGGTAGAAGGCCAAAGCATATCTAACTTGCCCTCCAAAGCCAGGTCCGACGAGGCATCTTCCATCGTGCAAACTGTTTTCACAACACATCTCCTCCAAGGTCTTTGCCCATAGCTCAATGGAGTACTGCTCCCGCATTTGGTCTGGCGACGTCGCCTCACATCTTGCTCAGCTAGACCATGTAGAAACCAAGGCCCTGAAGGTCGTTGGAATCTCCTGCGATGAAGCTGAGTCTATGGGCCTATCACTTCACCATTTCAAAAAACAGGTCGGTGGTCTCTGTCTTCTACTGCCTCATTTCTGGTCTTTCACCCTCTGCTCTCCACCCCCACCCCAGCTCCCCAGGTTTCTGCAGGGCACATGCAGTCCACAATCAACACCCTTCTGCTGAAAGTACATAAATCCAGGATCACTGCTTACCTCCACTCATTTGTTCCTCTTTTTTTTCTCACCTATGCAATCAACTTCCGCATTCTCTTCAATCCCATTCTTCCCTCCAGGGCTTCAATCCCAGGTCATCCTCATACGTAATGATGATCTTTTCCACTCCCATTAACCCTCCCTAAGTGCTCCTCATTCTGGGTTTCCAATTTTTCCTTCCACTTCTGCGACTGAGAGTTTGCAGCTGTATCCATCTTGCTAATCCGCTGTGTCCTCACCTCGCTCCCATTCTTCCCCATGTTCATTATCCCTCAAAACTTTCCTCTTTTGTCTCCCAACGCTGCTGTTGGTGTGTCCTCCCACCTTTCCTCTCTTATTTTACCTTCTTTTACATCTTGGTCCATTGTGTGTTCCAGCTCCTCCAAGACACTCTATATAAAAAAAGTAAAGAATCAGATTATATTTTGGATTTCCTTAAAATAAGTCAGCTAATGCAACTCCTGTAATAACTTTCCTTTTATCTGGTGCACAATTTAACTTCTTACAGCTTATGTGATAAGCAAAACTGCAAAAGGGGATGGGAATATTCAACTTTTTCAAGAGCAGGTAGGCCCAACGTTTTGTCTGATGACATCGGTACAGTGGCATCTCATGCCAATTGGTCAACAGATGCTGAATAAAAATGGTCACTGCATGACGATGCTGCTGCCTTGGTCATGCAGTGATGATGATCATTATGACCTCTCCCAACAAATGGAATTTTAGCTCAATTTCTGGAGGAGTAAACCGTCACGCTTTATAAAAACGGGTTCGACACTTGGCATCCTGCAGCATATACAATGGACGGCTGGTGTTTTGGCTGGTAGCTTGCGGCAATACACAGCAGAACTCCAACATGAGCTACGGCTTTCAACACTACCAGTGACAGACTGTTACGTCGAGGGCTTAGGGGCACGTAACAGTCACGTAATAGTCTGACACCGGTAGTAGTGTTGAAAGATGTGACATTAAAGAGAGTATGAACCAAATGGCCTGATTATATAAAAAATAATATAAATAACCACCTTTAGAGGCCATTTTTCCCCGCAAAGCGGGGGTTGGCCTTTTTCGGGAACCGTGGTTGTTGTTGTTTTTCGGTCCCCTTTTTGAAGCAATGTTTTACGGCCGGATGCCCTTCCTGACGCCAACCCTTTTTGCCGCCTTTAACGACAAGCAGGGAATTACCAGTGAACTGGTACTCAATTAGCCGACCTCGGAAGGATGACAGGCTGAGTCAACCCCCCTGGCGTTAATTCAGTGATCGACCGGGATTCGAACCCAGGATCCTAGGATCCTAAGCCGGCACCCTAGTCGCTAGCCCAACACCAGGGTATGGTCACTGGTGCACACTTTAACTTCTTACAGCTTATGTGATAAGTCTGAATATGAATGAATGATCGTTTTAAGGCCATTTTCCCCGCTAGAGCAGGGGTTAGCCTTGCGGGCCCCATGACAATCATGGTTCCCTGTTTGAGGCAATGTTTTATGGCCGGATGCCCTTCCTGACGCCAACCCTCAGTCGCCTCTTACGACACGCAGGGATACAGTGTACCTATTCTAAATCGGGGTACACACCGTGATCATTCATCCCAGCAAGCTGGTACTCAATTTGCCGACCTCGGAAGGATGACAGGCTGAGTCAACCCCCCCTGGCGTTAATTCAGCGATCGACCGGGATTTGAACCCAGGATCCTAGCATCCCAAGCCGGCATCCTAACCGCTAAGCCAACACCAGGCTAATATATAATATAACAAATATCATGAAACATTTACATTTTGTAGTCCATTGTATAATTTAAATAAACATAAATGCAAATTTCGCACGTGGAAAAAGTAAGTACACCCTTGGCTCCAATAGGTGGTATTGTCCCGTTTGGCAGAAACAACCTCAAGTAGGCGTTTCTTATAACTGTCTGATTGATGTCTCATGACCCCATTATCACTAATGCAAGTCACTACAGTTGTGTTGCTCATCAAAGCAGGTATATCCAAGTGTGGGTTTGCACCAATGAATCATGAAAAGGCACGTCCATTTTTGGACGTCAATTGCAAAACATTTACAAAACACGGAACATGGAAAAAATAATCAATGCTGACATTTTGCGGAACGATTGTTGACAATGAGCAACTTATACAGCACGGGAAGTGACATCAATGCTGGTGAAATAATTCTGGGTGAAGCTAATATGGTGGCCATAGCAATAAGTTGTGCTGAGGAACAAACGTGTGTAATCAACTTCCTTGTGAAGGGAACATCAAACTAGTTGAAATTCACATGAGAGATTCCTTGTGGACACCAATTACAAAAAATAAGGGGAAAAAAATCGACCTGAAAGTTTATGGCAATGGTGTATTATTGGGACATTAATGTTTTAACTCAAACAATAAAGTTGGACAAATAACATACACACGGTGGCCAGGTATGCTGCATCAAGGCGTCACTTTAATGTCCGATACCACGTTTACCCTCAAACAGAAAATGTCTACGCATAGGGCATCGATGCGTTACTACATCTATGGGACCAGTTTGTGTGTGTAGAGGTGAAATCCCTTGGAAAACAAACAAAGTTACATTAACCTTGCTGTGCTTCAAAATCCAAGTTGGAGGTTGGATGGAAAATTTCGAGTTGGAGTTTGGATGGAAAATTCCAAGTTGGAGTTTGGACGGACTAATAAAACATTCCTTGTTAAAGACAGCAGCCCACATTAATGTTCGATTGGATCATGTAATTGTAATCATTTTCATCACAAGCTAAGCGCTTCCTGAAGTTCACATGAAAACAACTGCGCTGTGCACAACCATTTTCTTGCCAAACTTATATCACGTTTCCTTCAAAATGAAATACTGTATTTGCAAATCAGAAATCAAGATCTAATATTATCTTGCTCAGCTCGATCTGATAATTAATCAATCAGAATTCTTTGCTGTTGTACTTGTGTGCTTCCCTGTCGCTCCCCATCTTGTCTCCCGCTCCCTTTTGTGTGTCTGTTTGCTTTTTTTTTTTTTTTTTTTGTTGTGATTGATGCTCTTAATCTTAATCTTAGCTCTTACACGAGCCTCGATCTTGTATACAAAAAAGAAAGAAAAAAAGATGCCCCTAAAACAGAGAAAATGCTTCCAAAGTCAAAAATGTCAGAGTTTTTTTTTTCTTTCCCCCTGCCTGCCTGGAAGGCATCTTTACACAAGTTCCAAGTGCAGTGCCAAAGCTTTCCCAAAAAGGCCAGGTGGATGAAACCTTGTGGTGTGTTAGTCCATTTTTGGTTAATGCGGCCCACAACACAGCAGGGAATTTGGCCTTCTCAACTTGTATAGTAAGATATACACCGACCCCTAACAGCCACCCTCTTGTCCAAACAAGAGATAAGGTGGCACGTGACTCACGTGCACAGCATTTTCTTCTGGATGAACAGAAAGGAAAACATAATCAAGACCCATTTTTATAATAAAAAACTTTCAAACTGTGTTATAAGTAGCAGTCTTCTGGGAGTAGTAATTCTTACTTACCAGCGACATTACGGAAAGCTACATAAGGTAAATACTCCTTAAAGACGGTCATATAAACCTGGCTTTTGGCTGCATTCATGCCAGATGGATTAAAAACGAAGGAAATATTTTATACAAACTACATTATTAAATGAATGCAATCGTTTTAGTTTATTCTCCTTTCACAAGCAGCACAAGGCTGTAGGGTAGCACCATTGGTTGAGGACACAACTGTGCTGCTGATGCAGTGCCCTCTAGGTAAGGGCAGGAAATTGGAATTTTTGTTCCAGCATGCCAGGTATCGCTCGTCTACTCTTCGCTAAGTAGACCGAGGGACCTTTAAAATCCACCAACTAAGGCCAGCAGACGGGACACCCAATTTGGCATCCATCCAAGGGATGGCACACACATTGATGAATCACCATGCATGTGAAACACTGCGATCGCAGTTTGTTGCTGTGTCTGGATTTGAGCCAATGCTACGAGTCTGTGTACCTCTCGGCCATCCTATCAGCCCGACGACAAACTGAGAAAATGAATTAGAGAGAAACCTTACACTCAACAACTAAAATACATTTCACATTATTGCCAGGGTACCGGTACAAAGGAATGCTTTCAACGTTGTAAACGATAGGCTAACTTGTAATAAGCATCAAATGATTTTATTTATTGTCATTGAAAGCAATACCAGCAGTGAGATGATCTCGGTTTCACTTACACAGCCCGTGTATGTATAGTTCAATCACAGGTATGTTCCTAACCAGACTTGGTGGTGTAACAGATAGAGCATCCACCTGGAGTCTGGGAGGTCGGTGGTTCTAACCCTGCCCAAAGACTTTAATAAATGGTACATGCTGCTCACTTCCTTGATTCTCGGCATCTGGAAAGGACAGAACACTAACAATCAACCATTGTCAGGCTTTGATGGGCCTAATGACCTCCTCCAGCATTGAAGTTCCTTGTAAGGGAACAAATATTGTTTATACCCTAGTGGTAATGTTTTCACCTATCTGTTTATCTGTCTGTTTCATTGTTTGTGAAGAGGATATCTCAAAAGGTTGTTGACGGTTTCGGACGAAATTTGGTGGACAGGTTGGGTGTGTGACGAGGATGAATTGATTCGATTTTGGTGATGATTCAGATCTTGATACTTCAAATTTTGAATTTTTGAAGTGAATCTTCACCTGGTGTTGGCTTAGCGGTTAGGGTGCTGGCTTGGGATCCTAGGATCCTGGGTTCGAATCCCAGTCGGTCGCTGAATTAACACCAGGGGGGTTGACTCAGCCTGTCATCCTTCTGAGGTCGGCAAATTGAGTACCAGTTCACTGGTAATTCCCTGTGTTGTAAGAGGCGACTAACAGGGTTGGCGGCAGAAAGGGCATCCAGCCATAAAACATTGCTTCAACTAGAACGCCACTCAGTAGAGCGCATACTCCCGCCGTGGGTGGCCGCTGCTGAGCCCTATCTTCCAATGGTAAAAAATCCTTCAAAAAATTCCTGGATCCAGAATAATATCCTGAGCTTCACGAAAAACTAATCAATTCTTCCTTATCCCAAGGGCAATCATCCCACCAACTTTCATCCAAATCCGTTCAGAACTTTTCCAGATATCTTGTTCACAGACACAAGAACATACACACACACACACACGATCAAATGCATTACTCCCTGGCGGGAGTAAAAAGGCGACCGCTGTGCCCGCAAAAGGTCAACCCCTGCTCTGCGGGGGAAAAATAAATGGCCTCTGAAGGTGGTCTTCTGTCTCTGTTTTTTTCTCTTTTTTTTCTCTTTCTTTCTTTCTCTTTTTCTCTCTCTCTTTCTCTTTCTCTTTCTCTTTCTCTTTCTCTCTCTCTCTCTCTCTCTCTCTCTCTCTCTCTCTCTCTCTCTCTTAGCCATCAATTGAGATATGGAGCCAAAATCGATAGATAGCACGATATCTGATAAAGTTATTGATGGATTATGTCAAAACTTGGCGGATGAGTTAGTTAGGTGACAAGAAAAAGCCGATTCGATTTTGGTGCAGGTCCGAATCCAGATCCCACCTATCAGTGGATACAAAATGGAAATTAAGCCTGATGGAGGTATGCGCTCTACTGAGTGCCCTTCTAGTAATTATTGGAATTAAAATGTATTGGATTCGAGAGTTCATCAAAAATAACTGAAGTGCAGTGATGTCATTTCCTGCAACTTATTTAAATAAAATGTTGAATTTAGACCAAAAATTTATAGAATTATCTCAATAGGGGGGAGAATAAAAATAAAGTTTGAAAATGTCACTTGCTTGGAGAAATTAAGTTCTGACTTTTTAATGCAGTGATTGAGATTGAAAAGAAAGAAACTTTAATACTTTACGGTGAATTAATTAAAAGATTTAATTGATTGGGTATGGATGAAGCACTGGCATTATAGGCCAAATGGCCTTCTCTTTTTTTTTTTTACAAACCCCTTATAAAAATCCTGAGCATTCTATTTGCGCCACCTGGAGGTCGAGCAGCATTTCCAATTGAGTACAAGGCGTTCTCAGCTCCTTAAGATAAATTCTCAAAAGAATACGCATGGAAGTGTCAATAGAAGACGGAGATCGGATGTAGGCCTTTAACTTACTCGCTTCAATGTTGCGTTGAGCGATGTACAACGACAAGAAGTACAATTGCACTGTGACTCTTCTGCTTACAGCTTGGTTGTCACAAAGCAGGTCGGAGCCATTTATTTGTCCTCTCGACACTCAATCACGTCCTTTGCTCTCCTCGAACACAAATAGAGCCTCAAATTGGGTCAAGTGATGAAAAGGCCCTTTCTATGACTACACCAAACCATCACAAAACGGAATCTTTTTTCGTTTTTCAATGACAAATATAAAAGTTAAACGCCACTTATTTATTTATTTAGTTTCAAGAAGTTGCTGTCAAAGAAATGCACATAACCCGACGTCCAATTACCTTTTGCTTGAGATTCATTGGCGTAGAGAAATGTCCATGGAGGGTTTGTGTCGGTCTCATTGCTAAGTAGGAGCCAAATACACTGCTGGCAAATAATTTGCCGCCCAGAGATATACAACGCATTAAGACTTTTCAACTGTAGAAGTATGCCTGGTGTTGGCCTAATGGTTAGGGTGGCAGGCTTGGGATCCTAAGGTCCTGAGTTTGAATCCCATTGAATTAACGCCAGGTCGGATTGACTCAGCCTGTCATCCTTCCAAGGTCGGCAAAATGAGTTCCAAATAACTGGTTATAGAGAGGCATTGCATCAGCGGCAGATGCGCCCACTGAAAATGATGCAACTAGCAACCGGGTGGCTGCACACGAACCACCAACCGTAGAAGTGCAGTGCCTCCTAGCAGAGTCAAAAGAGACATTTACATTTAGAATTTTCGAAATCCCACAATACCTAACATGGCATCTTGGACTCCAGAAAAGGAAATTAGGAAACAGCAGTATACTTTCGGGTTATGAAAGGACTTTCGGAGATAATGGAAAACCAACATCAACACAGCGTGTGGAATTTGAACTTGGGGTCGTCACATCACAAGGCAAGTGATCAAATTAAAACACCAAGCGGGCTACAATGGCTGATGTTTCCTGAAAGGGGCTGGTATTGAATCTGTTTCCAAATTGCTTATGCATGTCGAATATGCCGGGTTGATGAAACTTGCAAGTCTACATTGGGAGGAAAGTATGAGCAACTGTAGATATAGGCAGGTGGTTCACTTACTTAAAAGAGATGTGGAAGGAGATGGAAACTACTGAAACTCTTGAAGTGGTTTCTTTAACCCGATGTGGTCTCCTGTGGGATGCTCACCATTCATTAAAAGTGTCCCAATCATGAAGGTTTTTGAAGAGATATGTTTTAGAGGATGATATCCCTGAGTACAAAAAAATTTTTTGGTGGGGGGAGAATAATAAGCCGGATAATCGTGTTTTAAAATCGGACTATTTTCATTTCCATTATGCAAATGACCTACTTGTGTCGATTCATGTGACGTCATGACCGCACAACTCATTGACAGACGCGTACGTAAGATGCTGATGTGCCAAGCCTTGAGCTGTTCAAATCATCGAGAAATTTGCCAACAGAACTCAGAAGTCGATTTTTTTTTACATCCCTGACCCACGAGAACATCGTCAATGATCGTGTGATTTGTGTTTGCAAAACCTAGCAACAAACAAGTTGAACATCAAAATGTATGTTCATTCAAAATATCGTGTTGTTTGTGAAGACCACTTCAAGCTGTCAGCGCTTGTATTTGATTAACATGCTCACTACCTGGGAAACAAGCCTCAGAAATTGCTGAAACACGATGCTGTACCGACACTTACCGGGTGAGAGTTTCCTGTTGATTTTAAGAAAGGCCCATGTGAGCCAATCTCAGAGTCCTCAAGTGAGTCCTGAAGTAAGTCCATGTGAGTCCTTAAGTAGTTATCTATATTACTAGAATACTGGCAGAGTCTACTTGTCACTTCACTGATTATTTGTTATTATTTATTACCAATTATTTGCCCGGTGTGCCCAATATGGCTATATTGGTTTCTTGCGTCTGTGGTGAGTCCGTAGATCAAGATAACTCGGCCATAATATGGGAATATATCATCAGTTTATGAAGTGCCCTCAGGCCTGTAATTGGTGGTGGCTCATTGGGGCTTTGTTTGTCATATGCCCAGAGGCCAGTTTGCATGCACGTAAGATAGCCAATCGATCTCGCAGGAGCAGCCTCCGAATGCTTTCGCCTTCAAGTTCGGGTGCTTCACAGCCTGGTTTCTTCAATGTACTTGGTGGTCTAATTTTATATGTATGTTAATGTACTTGGTGGTCTAATTTATATATACATATATATATATATATATATATATATATATACAGACTTGGCATTTAATATGGAATATTTTTTTTGTTTTTGTAGGGGTGAACTTACTTTTCAAGATGACTTAGAGCCAAATGTTCATTGGAATTATGTTGAAATTATTCTAGATTTTGTTAATGTGACCTTTAACAACAACAACAACATGCATTTTAAAGGCCAATTTCCCTGCTAGAGCAGGGGTTAGCCTTGTGGTCCCCATGACAATCTTCTCCATTTTGCCCTATTTTCTGCATCTCTCCTTGTTAACCCCCTTGCCCGCATTTCTTCTTCCACCATCTTTAGCCAAGTCTTTCTCGGTCTTCCCCGTCTTCTACTTCCTTCTACATTCATTTCCATCACTCTTCTCAACCAGTCACTTTCATCCTTCCTCAACACATGACCAAACCATCTCAACCTGTTCCTCTTCACAGCATAAATCACAGGCTCTATTCCCATCATCTTTCGCAATTCATCATTTGTCCTCCTCTCTCTCAACGATACTCCGCACATCCGTCAAACCATTCGCATTTCCACCCTTTCCAACCTTCGTTGCTGCTCTACGTTCATTACCCATGTCTCGCTCCCATAAATCATAACACTTCTCACACATGCAGCATACACCTTTCCCTTCAGCTTCAACGACACTCCCCTCATCATCAGCACGCCACTCAATTCCCGAAACTTCTTCCATGCACATCTCACTCGAGCAACCGTTGCCGAGTCTGATCCACCTTCTCCATTCAGCATGTCTCCGAGGTAGCAAAATGTTTTCACACCTTCCAGCTTCACGCCGTCTCCAAGATCCAACTCAACATTTCCTCCATCTGCAGCTCCCTCTGTGCACACCTTACATTTGAATGTAGCTGCCACACTGGTTAATGACCCTCTCAGACCACTACATTTTTGATGAACCCACTCAGCGCACATTGTACACTGAATGGAGTTCACTCCGACACCCTTCCTACACACAGCACAGGGCCACTTCCCAGTTCTTTCCACCTCACCACATGCTTTACCACTTGCCATCACCTTCGTCTTTCCGATATTCACCTTCAGACCTTTTGTCTCCATACATTCCTTCCACGTGTTCATCTTTTCCTTCAGTCCATCCATACTTTCCACAATCAACAACAGATCATCTGCATACAACAACTCCCACGATAAACCCTCCTTTACGTTCTGAGCCAGCACCTCCATCACAGCTACAAATAGTATTGGACTTAGTACCGACCCCTGATGCACTCCCACCTTCACCTCAAACTCACCACTGTTCCCGTCCTTCGTCCTTACAGCTGTGCGCGCTCTATTGTACATTGCCATCACTACTCTGATCAACCATTCCTCCACTCCTAATTTCCTCAATGCCCATGTCAATACTTTGCGTGGAACCCGATCGAATGATTCTCCAGATCAACAAACCCAAGAAACAACTTCTTCCTCTTCTCCATGTACTTCTCCTGCAACTGCCTCACAATGAAAAGCACGTCTGTCGTTCCTCTTCCTGGCATGAATCCAAACTGCATTTCGTCGATCTTCACTTTCTTCCTTATCCTCCTCTCCAACACCCTTTCCAATACCTTCATTCCATGCTCCAATAACTTTATCGCTCGGTACGAGCCACACTCCAGAGGGTCACCTTTCCCCTTGTATAGAGGGACGAGGGTACTCAGTTCCCAATCCACTGGAATGCGGCCTTCTTTCACCACCAGATTACAGATCTCTGTCATTCTCTTCACACCCCAACTTCCTGCTGCCTTCAACATATCTCCCACAACTCCCGTCGGCCCTCCCTCTTTTCTACCCTTCATTGCTTTTATCGCTTCCTCAACTTTCTTCTCAGTTATCTTCTCTGCCGGTCCTAAAACTGGGTTACTCTCTATGTTGCCATCTCATTCATTCTCTATATTCAACAGCATTTCCATATATCTTTTCCATCTTCCTTTAATTCCATCTGGGTCGACAACGATTTGTCCCACTTCATCCTTCAAGCAACTCACCCCCATCACATCACACTCTCTTTCGCTATCTGCTTTGCAATCCTGAATACTGCTTTCTGACCCTCTTCCGAATCCAAGCATTCTCCGAACATTTTCTTACATGCCTCCTGCGCCTTTGCTACCTCTTTCTTTGCAGCCTTCCTGGCTGACTTATAACTTTCATGCTCTGCTGTTTCTGCTCCCGTACCCTTCGCCTTCTGCCACTCCTTGAACTTCTTCCTCTTCTCGTCAATCCTCTTTCCAACTTCATCATCCCACCACCATGTTTCCGAATGCCTCGGTGGTCCTTTTGTCCATCCACATACCTCACCAACGGCTCCCAACAGACTAGCTTTCATTGACATCCAACCACTTTCAAGCTCAACCACATCATCCTCGACCCTACTCAGCCTCTCTTTTAATGCCTCCCTTACTGTCACCTCTTTCAACCTCCACACCTTCATTCTCGGTTGGTACTTCACCCGCCGAGCTCTCCTCGCACCTTTCACCCTTACGTCGCAGACAACCAAGTGGTGCTGTGAAACAGCCTCCTCCCCCGGGATCACCTTTGTGTCCCGGAGGTGCCCCCTATCTCGCCTACGCACCATCAGGTAGTCAACGGTTGTCGTCGACCCACCTGACGTGTATGTAACAAGCTTATTATCCTCTTTCTGGAACTGTGTATTACAAATCAACAAATCAGCTCCATCAGCAAACTCCAAAATCCTTTCACCTTCTCCATTTCTCACACCATATCCGTAACCCCCATGAACTCCGTCAAAACCATCCATACTCCTTCCCACATGTCCATTTAGGTCTCCTCCTACCACAACAACTTCCTCATCTTTCACGTTTTCCATCAGCTTCTCTATCGCACACCAGAACTTGTCCTTCTCTTCATCGCTTCGACCAACCAACCAACCTTTAAAAGAAAGACCTTTAAAAGAAAGAAAAACCACATTTGACATTTCGAAGCAAGTAAATTGATCCTTGAAAGTGATGGAAACTGATATGGAACTCAATTCACGGACAGTACTGTGTTAAACCTCTGTGCGTTTTCCAGAAGTATCTCTTTATTTTGCACATTAGCCAAAAATTTTTTTTAACAAAAACAAAAGTGAAATTACGACTTGGATTACGGACAGTAAAATTACAGTTCAGTACTTCGTGTAACCCCCACGAGCATTCAGGAGAGCACGTACACATTGAGGCATGCTGTTCACGAGATTTGTCAAGGTTTGGACAGGAATCGCTTGCCATGCAGTTACAATAGCCTGCTGCAATTCACGCACAGAGGCAGGCTGCTGGTCCAAGTTGTCGATTTGACGCGTTAATTCTGCCCACAAGTTCTCTATCGGATTCATATCCGGGGACATGGCAGGCCACTCCATATGCTCAACACCACGGTCAGCAAGAAAGTTTTGGATCATGCGAGCACGATGAGGCCGTGCATTGTTGTCTGCCAGGCCGTGCATTGTCATCTTGGAAGACAAAGTTTCCTCGAAAGGCTGCACGAGCAAATGGAAGCAATGTTTTTTCCAGAATGACCCTGTACTTGAACTGGTTCAGGTTTCCATTCAGAACAACCAGGTCAGTTTTGCCCCCTGCATGAAAAGCAGCCCAAATGGTCACCCCACCACCTCCAGCTTGGACTCTTGGCACTATACAATCTTCATTGTGGGCTTCATGCACTTGTCTGCGCACTCGGACACGGCCATCTTGACGATAAACCAGAAATCTAGACTCGTCACTGAAGGTCACGTGATTCCAGTGTCCTGGCTGCCATTGACGGTGCTCTCTGGCCCACTGCAATCGGCGCTGGCTGTGTTGTCTGGTCAGGCGTGGCTTTCTCAGGGGACGCCTGGCACAATCGCCTGCTTGAACCAGTCGTTGGTTTACTAGCCTTCTGGATACAGGCACATTTGTCAGTTGCTGCCACTCAGCCCTAAGCCGATTAGCTGACTTGGTACGGCCATTGCAGACTAACTGGTGCAGCTGGCGATCATCTCTCCTTGTGGTTCTGCGTGGACGTCCTGGCCTCGGTATTGGAGTAGGGACAGCCCTCTGAGCATTTCGTTTCAGGATCTTTGACACCTGACCTTGAGTGATGCCATACTGCCGAGCAATAGAATGCTGTTTCATGCCAGAATTTCGTAAAGCCACCACTCCATGACAAACAGCATTGTCAAGTTGACGGACCATCTCCAGAGGAAGCGGCAATAACTTTTGTAGACGTGCAGCAGTTGTTTTCCACTAATACAGAACGCAACAACCCTTATATACCCGATTGTGAAGCCAATCGTCAAATGTACCTGTCCTTACATTTTGTCACGCCACCTGTGATATAATCCTGTTATTGACTTCTTGCTGCGAAAGACAATCAGTGACATGGTTCTTTCAACAAAGACATCACCGAAGGGTAAAAGACACTCACCAGATTGATATACTGAGTTCAGAAAGTAAACCCAAGTCAAGAAGAAGAAAAAATTCCATATTAAATGCCAAGTCTGTATATATATATATATAGTTGCGGTTTTGAGTTTGTACAGTGAGTTTAATAAAGGTTAAAATTTCCCCCTCATAGTTAGTCAGACCAGCAACATGTAGCCTCACAATAGTGTAGTTATGTCTTAGTATTTGTGAGCTTAGTCCTTTTCCATTGTTAGTTCTGCATTGAGTAGAGTCAGGAGAATAGGCCCTAGTTCTACCGACTTTCCAGCTTCTCTAAGCCTCATGCCCCTTTGCGCTAACTTTGGTTCATTTTGGGCGAATTAACACGAGGCAGGCTCGGAGGGTTGGGCGGAGCGGCAGAAGCGCTGACGGTAAGCACGAGCCGCCAATCAGGGCTCAGAGGTGGTGGCGGCGGCGTTGCGTCACAGGGCGTGGTGAGAAGATTCGAGAGGGTTACAGAAGGTTCGGGGCTGTAGCTATAAAACCCGCTGCGCCCCCGAGAGGACTCGCACGAAAAGGATTGGTGAGAGGACTGAAGCAGAGGACTAGTGTGGGGAAGCTGATGAACAAAGGACTTGCCCAGGGAGAACTCGCGTGCACTAACCAGCTTGGAGGAATCGTGGAAGAGGAGTTGTGAGCGTCCAAGAACTGTGCAAGATACGCGGGCGAAGCCCGACGCGCATGAACCGAAATATGCGCATTTATAAGTGACGTTCGGTTGAGTTTGAGGCTGATCGCTATACAGTGCATTAAGTCGCGCGAGTGAAAAACGGCTGTGTAATCGCCAGCCGCGCTGAGAGTCCCGCATTTGCCGTGCCACCTCACCATCTGCCTTTGTTCGGGAGACGCGCTACGAGGTTCCTGCCATCGCCTGCTGCCATCTTCACGGGACGTGCTGGGACCGTGGAGAGCCGGACGGGGGCCGTCTCTGGACGACCACGTCGACGCGTTGGCTGAACATCGACCCATCTGCAATTCCCTGTGTGAGTGTGATGGGCCCGAGTCCAGGGGATAAGATAAGATTGACTAAGTGCTGCTCTGTGTCTCTGCGTCCCCGATCATTGTACATACGTGTGGGAATAATTAAAACCGTGTTCTTCCTTTCTTCCATTCGATCGTACCTGTGGTTTCTTCATTGGCTAAGCGTGGTACGAATAGAACCGCTCAAATCGGGTTCCACTAACTAAGACTGCACGGACCACGTGGTACTCAATCCGCTCGGCGTACTCAAACCACACGTGGCTCGTGCTAGGCTTGCTTCCTCGCTTCCGTGGCGGCACAGGGAATTAGGTAGGAGCGAGAATTGGTCCCGAGACCCTACTCTGCGTTTGCCCGGAAGGGACGTGTCAAGCCTCGGTTCCGCCAAGCCCAGAAAGAACAAGGGGATTAATCCCCCCTTGGTAAGGGGAAGAAGGGCGACGTAGAACCGTAACAATATATATATACTAGCTTGGCTCGGCTCGCTGCGCTCGCCTCACCAAGCGTCGGTACTGAGGAACGGGCTTATTTTAGCTGAGGCTAATGACTGTACCTGAGTTGCTGTGTTATCATGATTTTCACCAATCATAATACAAACAATTACTTTGCACAAATGTATGTTGTGTTTGTGAAATTACATTTTTATAGGCAATTTAGGTTGAAGATTTAGGTTGAATGTTTTTTTTTCAAGAAAGAACCCCTCAGCACATACATAGGGGAGGGGTAGGTGCAGACTGGAAGTTTGGGACGATTACACCTCACCACCACGTAATTCAAAACACCTCACCACCAAGTAATTCAAAACACCGCACCACCACGTAATTCAAAACACCTCACCACCACGTAATTCAAAATACCTCACCACCAAGTAATTCAAAACACCTCACCACCATAAAACGCGTAATAAAAACACCTCACCACCACGAAATTAAAAACACCTCACCACCACGAAATTGAAAACACCTCACAGCCATCAAGCACGTAATAAAAACACCTCACAGCCATAAAACACATAATAAAAACACCTCACCACAACGAAATTAAAAACACCTCACAGCCATAAAACACGTAATAAAAACACCTCACCACCACGAAAATAAAAACACCTCACAGCCATAAAACACGTAATAAAAACACCTCAGCCATAAAACACGTAATAACAACACCTCACCACCACAAAATTAAAAACACCTCACAGCCATAAAACACGTAATAAAAACACCTCACAGCCATAAAACACGTAATAAAAACACCTCACAGCCATAAAACACGTAATAAAAACACCTCACAGCCATAAAACACGTAATAAAAACACCTCACAGCCACGAAATTAAAAACACCTCACCACCACGTCATTTAAAAACACCTCACCACCAAGTAATTCAAAACACCTCACCACCACATAATTCAAAACACCTCATTACCAACTAATTCAAAACACCTCACCACCACCTAATTAAAAACACCTCACCACCACGTAATTATAAATACCTCACCACCACATAATTCAAAACACCTCACCACCATTTGATTTAAAAACACCTCGCCACCATGTGATATTAAAACACCTCACCACCACGTCATTTAAAAACACCTCACCACCACATAATTCAAAATACCTCACCACCACGTGATTCAAAACCACCACAACGTTATTAAAAACACTTCACAACCACGGAAACAAAAGTTTGAGGGAGTCGTTAAGTGACAACACAGACACTGCCCAGGTGTGTAGATATAGATAAATGACTGTACCCGAGTTGCCGTTTTGTCATTGTTTAAACCAATCATAATTCAAACAATTATTTTGCACAAATGTATTTGTAATATACGTGATATCACATTTTATAAACAATTGAAGTTGAAAAAAATAAAAATCCAAAACAAATTCCAAAAAAAGAAAGAAAAAAAGGCAATTTTTTTTAAAGAAAATACCCTTAGGACATACCGACGGGAGAGATATGTGCATACCAGAAGTTTGGTACGATTTCACAAAAGTTTGAGAAAGTAGTTCAGTGACAACACAACACAACACAACACAACACAGGACAACACAGGACAGACGCTGCACAAATATATATATATATATGTATATGTTGGTGTATTGCTTCGGTTTACCCACTGAATTATTTACGACCTGTTTTTCCATGCAGGTTGTAACACATTTCTCATTTTGATTACAATCCAATCCTGCCTGTCACTTTGCTGATTGGTTTATTCAAAAGACAAAGGACATTGGCCTTTCCCACCACCACCGCTCCCACCACCTGTTCACCCCAACCCCTACCACCCCTCACCTCCCCCCCCACCCCCCACCACTGAGCACCACCGAGCTCTCAACAAATTGGAAAGCCTGTTCTTAGCCCCAGTGTCCAAATCATTGATGTAAATCTATACGTATAAAATGTAAAAATCTCTTTCTTTCTTTGTTTGTATGTGTTATTTGCACAGCCCCATCTTTTCAGTTACAAACTCTAAACTTGGGGTACAAATACAATTTTGTGTGTGTGGTAACATCGGCTATGTGGCCACAGCCTCACACAGAGGTATGGGGGAGAGGGCTGGGAGGGGGAGGTGTGGGGGAGAGGGCTGGGAGTGGGAGGGGGGAGGGAGGTGTGGGGGAGAGGGCTGGGAGTGGGAGGGGGGAGGGAGATTGGAAGGAGGGGGGGAGGCATATACTCTCTATGTAAATGTGCACCGTGCAGCACCACCTTGTGGTGGTGGAGGTGGGTATTACAATACCCTTTTTTAACTGGGCAACGCTGAGGTTAAATCACTCTTCAGACGGGTATATTCATTTTGGCAAACAGGATGACTAATTGGTCTGTCAGCGAAGCGACAGTGGGCTCCGCTAGTTATGAATAATAATGGCCCTGAAACTGATCCCTGGGGTATCCCACAACTTGAATCCTCTCAGCAAGACATCCTCCCATTCACAGCCATTCTTTGCTTCCTACCACTTTTTTTTTTTTTTCTTCTTTTTTTTTTGTATACAAGATCGAGGCTCGTGAAAGAGCGAACATTAATCACACAGAAAGACAAACAGACACATAAAACAAATAACATCGGGAGCGGTAGACAAGATGGGGAGAGAGGGGGAAGGACACCAACACAACATTTGAGAGCAGGGACCGAGAGACATGGAGACATCGAGAGATCTGTGGGAGGGAGAGGGCTTTGGGGGGGAGGCATGTGAAGGGGGGGAGGCATGTGAAGGGGGGGAGGCATGTGAAGGGGGGGAGGCATGTGAAGGGGGGGGGGGGTGGGAGAGGTATAAACATATGGACACTGCCAGGATTTCCAGGAAATAAGTTGGAATTTCAAACAAGGTGGATCTGGGGTGAATTAGTGGGGGTAGAAAAGATCAAGGTTATGGATGGGGGAAGATAAGAGATGGTGGTGAACAGCTGTTTTAAAGACCTGGAGGGAGGAGAGGGATTGAAGGGAGTGTGGGAGTTTGTTCCACAGGCGGGAGAAAAGAGGAATGAAAGAGTGAAGGTGAGCAGAGAGCCGAGATTTCGGCAGTTTAACCATCAGAGGGTTGCTGGCAGATCTTGTGCGACCTGTAGGAATATTTGGGGGACAGAGCACAGAGAGAGCTGGGGGAGCAAGGCCGGAGAGGAGTCGGTAGAAGACAGAAAGACCACCTACCTGCCTGCAGTGAGTGAGTGAAAGGCCCTCAGAGATAGCTTCATCGCGGGAGATTCCAATGATTTTGAAAGCTTTGGATTCAACAGCGTGAAGCCGAGGCAGGTGTGAGGCAGGAGCACCAGCCCATAGGGGAGAACAGTATTCCATTGAGCTGCGGATGAAAGCCTTGTAAGTGGTGAGGAGCTCAGGTGTGCCGAGGAAGGACTTCGCACGACGGAGGATGCCCAGTCGGCGACTGGCTTTGGAGGCCAGCTTGGAAATGTGGTTTTCCCAAGAAAGATCATGGCAGATAGTGAGACCCAAAAGCTTGAGTGACAGAACTTCTTGGAGAGGATTGTTGAGAAAGTAGATGGGAGGGTTGTCCAGTCGATCTTTTCGGAGAGACATAGTAAGAGAGTGAGATTTGGCAGGATTGAAAGACATGTTCCACTTGTTTGACCAGTCTGTGATTTTGTCCAGGTCTTCAGAGAGTGAGGAGGCTGCAGACTGCCGATCTGAGGGAAGAGGAATGGAGCGGCAGAGAGTGGAGTCATCAGCAAAGAGATAGAGAGGATTTTCCAGAGAGTCAGAGAGATCATTGATAAAGACCAGAAAAAGCACAGGGCCCAGCACACTTCCTTGGGGAACTCCAGCCTGAACAGGAAGGGGAGATGAGAGAAATCCATTCAGGGCCACACGTTGACTACGACCAGAGAGGAAGTCCGCAAGCCATGCATGGAGATTTCCATGGATACCATAGGAGGAGAGTTTGGTGAGCAGAGCTGGGTGCCAGACCGTATCAAAGGCCCTTGATATGTCAAGGGAGACAGCTCTGATTTCCTGTTTGGCATTGAGGACCTCCATCCATTGTTGAGACAGCAGAAGCAGCATGTCCAGAGTAGAGTGACCTGGTCTGAAACCAAATTGATGATCAGAGATCAAGCCATTGGAGAAGAGGAAAGATTTCATATCCGAAGCAATGATGGATTCCATGACTTTGCTGATAATTGGGAGCAGGCTGATTGGTCTGTAGTTGCAAGGATCTGTTTTTGCACCTTTTTTGTGTAAAGCGGTAATGTTAGCTGATTTCCAGGATGCTGGAAGATGACCTTGAGCAAAAGATAGGGTGAAAAGAACAGAGAGAGGGTGAGATAGAGCGGCAGAGCAGGATTTTAAGACCCGTGGGCTGATGCCGTCTGGTCCAGTTGCAGAATCAGAGTCGAGGTTTGACAAAAACTCCTCCACCTTGTCAGGAGAGAAGGACACAGAGTCCAGGAGCAGTTGGGTTCGACTGGGAAAGGTGGGAACAGAGAGAGATGGGTTTGGGACTAAGGATTTCGAGGCGAACACAGAGTTGAGGCATTCGGCTTTGTCACGTGCGATGTCAACTGTGTGGCCATTTGAGGTAAGGGAGGGGATGGAGGGGGAACAAACACCAGAAACGGATTTGACCAGACGCCACCAGGATTTGGAGGAAGGAGACAGGTTTGAGAGTTCATTCTTGAGTGAGGAGAGATAGTGCTTCCTGGCACTCCTGAGGGTAGACACACACTTGTTCCGAGCTTGGTGGAAGGAACTGAGATTTCCTTCAGTTGGATTAGCCTTCCAAGAGGCAAAGGCAAGTTGTTTCAGGGCAACTGCCTCACCACAAGATTCAGTGTACCATGGACGGGAGGAAGGGTAAGACAATTGAAGGCGAGATGGGATAAATCCGTGCATGAGAGAGATCAGTTTGCTTTGGAAGAATTCCCAGGAAGAATTGATGTCAGAGGCAGTGGAGATGGGAGACCAATCCAGACGATTGATGGCTGCTTGAAGACCGTCCCAGTCGGCCTGAGTGAAATGCCAGACTCGTCGACGCTGAGGAGGCTCTCTGAGAATGGCCAGAGAGATGTCCACTTTGACAAGCACATGATCAGAAGAACCGATTGGAGCAGAAGAAGAGCAGCAGACATTAGCAGGGAAGTTTGTCATAACCAAGTCTAGAAGAGAAGATACTCCATTGGCTGAGATCCGGGTCGGGAAATTGACAGATTGTGTCAATCCCAGTGAGTCACAGAAGTCCTTTGCTGAGGTGCCATGACTAGTGAGAGAGGAACCCACACCCAACCAGGTGGCATGATGACAGTTGAAGTCACCACATATGAGGAAGAGAGAGTTGGGATGAGTGGATAGAAGTTGGTCCATGTTGTCAGACATTGAAATGCAGATGGAGTCATCACTGTTTGGGGGACGGTACAGAACACATATGAACAAAAGGTGGGAGCGGAGAGGAAGCCGTAACCAGAGGTACTCCTGCGGGTGAGGAGGAAAGAGAGCAGTGCAAGGAGAGTGAGGAAGAGAGTTTTTGACAAAGATAGCCACCCCACCACCAGGCCGAGGCTCAGGTCTATCATACCGGAGGAGGGAGTAACCAGGAAGAGATATTAAGGAATCAGAGACATCTTGAAGGAGGAAAGTCTCTGTTAAGCAGATCAAGTCTGGATTGTCAGAAGCAACCTGTATGGAGAGATCAGTCAGGTTTGAGCGAAGGCCCCGGATGTTTGAGGTCCATACCGTTAATGAAGAGAGAGGGGGAGCATCGGGTACAGGACAGGGGAGGGGAGGAGTAGGGTAAGATGAAGGATGAGAGGGGGAGGTAGGGAGAGCAGTTGATAGTGTTTCAGATGTTGCAGAAGAGTTCCAAGAAAGGGAAGGATGAGGAGGATGAAAGGTTTGCTGGTGAAGGGATGCGGCACAGTGAGGGGTTGTTTGAGGGGGGGCAGAGGAAAGTAGAAGGTTTGGGGGGGTGGAGGTATGAGATAGAAGGGAGACGAAGTGGGGAGGAGGCAGCTTGGAGGAGGAGGGGGGAGGAGAGAGAATTGGAGAGGAATGGTATGGGGGGAGAATTGAATGGGAGGGATTGGGGGGGGAGTTTTGAAGGGGAGGAGTGAGGGGGGAGTTTAGGAGGGGAGGGGCAAGGGGGGAGTTTTGGAGGGAAGGGGAAAGGGGGGAGATCAGGAGTGGAGGGGCAAGGGGGGGGATTAGGAGGGGAGGGGCAAAGGGGAAGTTTAGGAGGGGAAGGGCAAGGGGGGAGTTCAGGAGTGGAGGGGCAAGGGGGGAGTTTAAGAGTGGAGGGGCAAGGGGGAAGTTTCGGAGTGTAGGTGCAAGGGGGGGGGATTTGGATGGGAGGGGCAAGAGGGGAGTTTAGAAAGTGGATGGTTAATGAAAGACGAACATTGATAACAAATTGGGTTTGTTGTGATTTTCAAGTTAGCAATCCGGTTCAGGATGATGGAGGAGGGATGGAATGAATGTGAATTTAGACCATGTAGTGAGGGAGACGTATAAGATATTGAATTTCTTTTTTTTGAAGTGGAATGAGTTGGAGAGGAAATTGAGAAAAGCCTTTTAAATAGGAAGAAAAACAGCGTGTTGTAATATACCACTGAATAAAAAACAGAAGGGGAAAGGTTAAACATATTTAAAAATATTTAAACAGAACTATGAACAATCTTATATGCACAAAAATACCAACGGGGGGAGAGCCGAGAGGGACCACCACGAGTCACGTGAACAGGGCAAACGGTGGATGGCAAGGAGATAATGGGGGTGGGGCGAACAGCACACCTGGACAGAAAATACAGGATGAGACAACAGTACACGTGGAGAAAATAAAATAAATGTTTTTGGTTTTTTTTTTTTTTTGGGGGGGGGGGGGGGTGGGGATTTAGAACGTTAGACAGTATTATGTTCGGGGTAGAAGGGAAAAAACCAAGAGCCAAGCAAAACACACTTAAGTTAACAAAACACCGACGGGGGTACAACTACAGTACAAGGCCACACACGAGGAGCAGAACACGATTAATTAAATACGAGTTACAGGAAATTCAAACCAAAACTAACTATAATCAAACAATATCACATGGACGATAAAATAACGAATTGAAATTTGACAATCTATCTGGGGAAATGGGGGAGAAACACGTGGTCGAAGAACGAACGAACGAATAAGAAAGAATAAACGAATGAGCACAGAGAAGGTAATGCCCATTTCTAAGCCCATTTCCAATCCAGTTAGCAAACCAACCAGCCATCCCACAAGTCCTTACCTTGGCTAACAAGCTCCTATGGGGTACCAACTTAGCAAATGCTTTTCTGAAAGAAAGATACCATACATCCAATGCCCTTCTCTCATCCACCCAATCAGAAACTGCTTTATCGAACCCTAATACATGTCCTGAAAAACATGATCTCCTTTTGGTAAATCCATGCCTTTAATTAACTTACCATTATTTTGGAGAGGATATTCTCTTTTGGCTTGCACCAAAGGTGCTTTTGGCACCTACACCGGTGTGTCTGACTCGCGTCCTGTTGTTTTGTACTTGATGAATGCCTCCTGCTTATCCTTAATTACAGTGTGTACCTCCCTGTTCAACCACCCTAATCTATTTCTGCCTCTACCTTTACACCTCACTGAAATATACTTGCTCTGCACACTTCTCATTTGCTCCTTGGAGGTTGCCCATTTCTCTGATGCAGTCCACCCACTCATTAACCTTACCCAATCTACAGCACCTAACTCTCTTGTCATGACTTCAAAGTTTGCCATCCTGAAATCTAACAACCCTTACCTGACTAGCCCAAACTACAATCTCAACAAGAAAGGTGCACACACTATATGTCGTGGTCACTTGTCCCCAGACATCTCCACCATATTGGGATAATTGCTTGAAAAAAGGGATCTAACACCCGCATCCCTCTCCCCAAATCCTCCCTCTCTCGCTGCCCGTGGCCTTTTCTACAAGCTGGCATAAAAGCAATCCAGCAATCCTTTTTGTAAAATCTTCTTCTGTTCTGATCTTTCCTCATTCCTGGACCTAATCTCTCCCTGGAAAATTAAAATCAACCACAAGATTATACAGAATACACAGCACAGACAGAGCAGGGGGAGTTAGGCTGGAGAGGAGTCTGTGGAAGACAGAAAGACCACCTACCTGCCTGCGGTGAGAATGAAATGCCCTCAGAATCAGCTTCATCGCGGGAGATTCCAATGATTCCAATGAATTTGCAATTGTTTTTATGTTTTGCTATGCATTATGTTTTGCACTCTGTCAAAGCGTCTTTGGGCTTCCTGAAAAGCGCTATATAAAATAAATGCATTATTATTATTATTATTATAAGATTATTCAGATTCACCGTGTGGTTAACTATTCAGCCTCAAACTCTTCCTGATTTGAAAACACTTTCAATGACGACATGTTTAAAAGATCAAAACGTGGTCCCAACTACACGTGCCAATTTGTAATGAAGGTGACCGATTGTAACATTAAGCAGAATCGAAAAAGGTATTAAGAAGTTATAATGAATCAATGGTAACAGAAAATAGAGCTATTCAGGCTAGAATGGAAGAAGAAAAAAATCTCATTGTCAGTTACCTCTTCGGCATCACGCCAAACATCAAAAGTCACGTTCGCAACTATCAAAGTGAAATGACAATTTTTGCCAAATTCCAAAACCATCCCTGGGAAGCTTACAATGCGTCACGTATTCTTTGCTCACCCTGACATTCAAAGTGCTGCCAATTTTGTAAACCTTGTGAATAGCACTCGGTTAGCTCATTTCAGCACAATGTCTCCAATGCTGAACAATTGGTGCCAAATCTATCAATCAAATGCACAGCACAAATCTACAAACACTCTTTGCCAAGAAAGGCAAAACATCCTTGGATTTCATTTGATTGCAAGTGCTCACATTTAACGCTGTTTGAGCCCATTCCATGTTAAATCAACTTGAAGGGAACCTCCTGCCTGACGATCTTGAATTTATCTTTTTTTTATTTAAATATATGTTACCTGGACACCTTTCATGGAAATCAGCAGAGTTTAACACAAAGCTCCGCATACTTTTGAAATTGCAGCTCCAGCGGTGGTGACGTTCCAAGATCAATTTTAACAAGCGTTACGACTAGGTCCCCCGTCGGTGAAGTGATGTGAGTTGACAAAGTGTGAGACGCAAGGCGGCCATCTTGGATTTTGACGTGGCGACCCAATTTTCAATAGCGTTCTTCCTTATGCATAGGTACACCCACACACCAGATTAGAAGTTGGTGCTTTGCTTATTTTTCAAGATATTCCGCTCACAAGGTTCAGACATACATGGCGGCGGCCATCTTGGATTTTGACGTGGCGACCCAATTTTAAATAGCCTTCTTCCTTATGCCTAGATACACCCACACACCAGATTAGAAGTTGGTACTTTGCTTATTTTTCAAGATATTCCGCTCACAAGGTTCAGACATACATGGCGGCGGCCATCTTGGATTTTGACGTGGCGACCCAATTTTAAATAGCCTTCTTCCTTATGCCTAGATACACCCACACACCGGATTAGAAGTTGGTACTTTGCTTATTTTTCAAGATATTCCGCTCACAAGGTTCAGACATACATGGACGCGGCCATCTTGGATTTTGACGTGGCGACCCAATTTTAAATAGCCTTCTTCCTTATGCCTAGATACACCCACACACCGGATTAGAAGTTGGCAGTTCGTTTATTTTTCAAGATATTCCGCTCACAAGGTTCAGACATTTACTTTTCAAGATATCACGCTCACAAGGTTTAGATATGGTGACAGCTAGTGCTTTTAGCTAGATTCAAAATCCCGTCTCGGAACCGTCTCGATAAATTTTCAATTTTCATAACGGGATCTCGGTTTGGCTCGGTTCCCGGCAAAGTAAAAAAAAAAAAAAAAAAAAAAAAAAATTATAATAAGAATAAGGCTTCAAAAATAATGGAATTTCATTACAATATATAAACAACAATGAAAAAAATTCATTTCTGATGTTGAGTACTTAAATTCCGACTTAGCTTCCATTTACCGGGATGAAATAAAATACACCGCCTACATGCAGATGATCGGCCACCGACGGGACCGGGTTATCTCATTACAGTTTGTATTGTCGTGTAATTTCTTGCTCGGAATGTCAGAGGGAGAAAATGTTTCTGCCCAGGCATATTCGAGTCCCGGTTGGAGTTTCATTATCATTTTGTGAGTTGTGATCGCCAAGGGGCTCGCTCCCCCCCCGTTCCCCTCCCTCCCCTCCCCCGCCCGGCAATGCCGGGTACTTCTGCTAGTAAATTATAAAGCAGGCGGTGTAGTGATCACCCCCCCCCCTCCTCCTTATTTTGACTATGTGACTAAAGTAAACGTAATCAACTTATCAGGCCTAAAGTGGAGATAAGATAACCAAAATACTTTCACATTCAAACCGTCACACCAAACCCCGAGGGATTCTTACAATTTATAGATTTAGCGTTGCAATTAAACATAAACGTTCATCAAAAACTCATTTCATAAAACTACATAATGTATTGTACTTGTATTAATACATTGTGTGTAGAATAATCCGTTATAAACGTGTTTTTAATCTAAATAAACATCGTCCCTCCAATCACGGGGCCTCGAGCGAGTCCCTCGATATTAATGTGCTAAAGACCATAGCAACCACATTCCGTAACTCGTCTCCAAGGACGGACACGTGACCGCAGCGTAAAGCGGAGCGAGGCGGAGTGATACAGCGGAAGGATTCAACGGTTTAAATGAAGCCGCGATGCGGGGGATTTTCATTGTAACCATCCTGATGTCGTTACTTCCGCCACCAAAGGTGGATGGAGATTATGTTTTCACTCCTGTCTGTTTGTCCGTTTGTTTGTGAACACAATATCTCAAAAAGTTGTGGACGGATTCGGACGAAATTTTGTGGAGATGCAACGTGTGTGACAAGGACGACATGATTAGATGTTGGTGAAGATCCGGATTCGGAATTCGGATTCGTTTGCAGTGCATTGTTTGTTGACAAGGGGAAAATCCTGGAACAGTGAGTTTACTTATATTGTGGCGGACACGAAAGCCCACTGGCGTGGTGACATCATTCCGCGCACCAAGTGGGCGGCGGCCACGCCCGAGGGGTAGGCGTGGCCTGAGGATATACAAGGGGCACGCAGCCCGGAGCGCGCTAGTTTACAGTGAGCTCCTGAAATAAAGACGCTTATAAGTTACCGCTTGTCCGCTTCCTCCTTGCTCACAAGCAGCGCGCGTAACGCCGTGCTTTACTGGTGACCCCGACGAGATGTCTGAGGGGGCGCCGAACCGGGCGACCCAGGTGGCGATGAAAGCCTGCGCGACGTCCGCCGCCGTCGTCGACGCCAAGGGCACGGCCTCCGGCCACCGGGTGGTGCGGTCCACCATGGTGAGGACGTGGGTGAAACCCCGCGAGGGGGGCAGAGGTCCCACCAGGTCCACGTGGACGTGGTCAAACCGGCGTTCCGGCACCGTGAACGGGGCCAACGGGGCCTGGGTGTGCCGGTGCACCTTGGCGCGCTGGCACGCGAGGCACGTCCTGGCCCGAGCCGTGGTCGGCCCGGCAGCAGCGTCACCTCTCGGCCGTGTCCGAGTACACGACGGACATCCGGCACGTCGCGGGGAACGACAACCCGGTGGCGGATTGCCTTTCCCGGGCCGTCGCCCACGCAGTCCACCTCGGCATCGACTATGCCCGGATGGCAGTGGACCAGGCCGCTGACCCCGACGTCCAGGCCTTGCGGACCGCCGTCACGGGCCTCCGCGTCACCGAGGTGCCGTTCGACGGCGCGGGTGCGGCCCTCTTGTGCGACGTCTCCCTCGGGCGGCCTCGCCCCATCGTGCCCGCGGGCTGGCAGCGCCAGGTGTTTGACGCCATCCACGGCCTGTCCCACCCGGGCGCGAGGGCCTCCCAAAGGTTGATCGCCGACAAGTTCGTCTGGCATGGCCTCCGGAAGGCCGTCCGCGGCTGGGCCAGGACGTGCCTCGCGTGCCAGCGCGCCAAGGTGCACCGGCACACCCAGGCCCCGTTGGCCCCGTTCACGGTGCCGGAACGCCGGTTTGACCACGTCCACGTGGACCTGGTGAGACCTCTGCCCCCTTCGCGGGGTTTCACCCACGTCCTCACCATGGTGGACCGCACCACCCGGTGGCCGGAGGCCGTGCCCTTGGCGTCGACGACGGCGGCGGACGTCGCGCAGGCTGTCATCGCCACCTGGGTCGCCCGGTTCGGCGCCCCCTCAGACATCTCGTCCGACCGCGGCCCCCAGTTCACCTCGGAGCTCTGGGGGGCGGTCACGCAGGGGCTCGGGGTCCGGCTGCACCGAACCACGGCCTACCACCCCCAGGCTAACGGCCTGTGTGAGCGATTTCACCGCTCATTGAAGGCCGCGCTCCGGGCCACCCTCCGCAACGGCGGCTGGGTCGACAGGCTCCCCTGGGTCCTGCTGGGCCTCCGGACGGTGCCCAAGGAGGACCTGCACGCATCCGCGGCGGAGTTGGTCTTCGGGCAACCGCTGCGGGTGCCGGGCAAGTTCCTCCCCGACTCCACGGCACCATGGTCCGCGGCACAGCAGCGCTCCGCTCTGCAAGAGACCGCCCAGAGGTTCGCCCCGGTGCCAACGGCATGCCACGGGCACCCACCGACGCACGTCGCCCCGGAGCTTCGCACGGCGGAGTACGTCTTCGTCCGCCACGATGCCCACCGGACACCACTGCGGCCCCCGTACGACGGGCCTTTCCGCGTGCTGGAGACCGGGGCAAAGCACTTCACCCTGGACATCGGCGGTACTCCTGACCGCGTTTCTGTAGACCGCCTCAAGCCGGCCCACCTCGACGTGGACCATCCACCGCCAGTGGCCCGACCCCCGTGTCGGGGCCGCCCCCCTGCGGGCGGACCCCCGGCACCGCCCAGCCCCGCAGCCCCGCCGCCACGCCGGCCCCCGGTCCTGCACCCATCCCAGGGACAGCCAGGGGCATCCCACCTGGAATCCCTGCACCCCGGACGCCGTCGATCGCCAGGGGGCGCTTCGGCCGGGTCATCCGTCTGCCCCGCAAACTGGCCCTCCAAGTGCGCGGGAATTCTGGGGGGGCGCGTGTGGCGGACACGAAAGCCCACTGGCGTGGTGACATCATTCCGCGCACCAAGTGGGCGGCGGCCACGCCCGAGGGGTAGGCGTGGCCTGAGGATATACACGGGGCGCGCAGCCCGGAGCGCGCTAGTGTTACAGTGAGCTCCTGAAATAAAGACGCTTATAAGTTACCGCTTGTCCGCTTCCTCCTTGCTCGCAAGCAGCGTGCGTAACGCCGCGCTTTAATATCATCGTTTGTGTCAGTTCAGCTGCACTTGCGAAAAATGATGCTTGTACAGAAGCAGAGTAATGAAAGCAAGGCTCAATAAATGCGTCTATTATGGAAAATATCTGCAAGAAGTTGGAATTTTAACCGGGATTTTTTTACCGAGAAATTGCGTCAATCAATTTATCTCGGGACCGTCCCGAGACCGTCTCGAAAGCCGAAACCGCCGGGATTTCGTCCCGGTCTCGGCTCGGTTGACAGCCCTAGTGACAGCCATCTTGGATTTTGACGTGGCGACCTCATTTTCAATAGGGTTCTTCCACATGCCTAGTTGCACCCACACACCAAATTAGAATTCGGTCCTTCGCTTACGCACGCACACACGGACGGACGGACGGACGCACACACGGACGGAGGGGAAAACCATAGTCCCCCTTTCGCTCCGCGGTGCGACGGGGGACAAAAATATTTCTATTTTGGAGGAACTTTTCAGCAGCGGTAGTTTCAAAGCTATTTGTGATGCTCATAACAATTGTTATGCTGCTTGACAACTTGGGATAAATCACAAACCTATGAGAGATCGGGGTGTTCGGCCATAACTCTCAATGTGAGCCAGGCAACTCTTTAAACCACAATTAAAACACATTAAAGGCGTCAAATAACACGAGTCGAAAAACAAAAATCTACATGTCAATAATTTTCAAAGACCTGGCTGATTGAGGAAAATATTATTTACAAATAGAGAAAATTAATGCATCGATTCAGAAAGTGAGATGTTCATGTAAAATGAGGAGCTATTCAGATTAATGCTGAATTGCGCAGATATGTATCTACTTACAGCCACCACCTGTTTACGATTCATTCACTCAACCATCAATGTGGGTGCAATTCCAACCAATTACCACCTTTACGAAACAGAACACCAGGACCACTCTGAAGAAGGTACACGAGGTCACAATCCAAGGTTGACTGATCACCTCCCATCACAACAGGCTGAGTGATCGGTCCTTTCATTCCACCCCATAAGAAGCTGACTCCCCTCCCCCCTCCAAATCTCCCCTCGCCTCCCATGGAGCAGGAACTCTCACAAGGGGAATTACCACAATTTATATGACAACTGCTTCCAGGAATTTGGTTGCAAGGATGCCAACCTATAGCCCGGCAAATGCACGAAGAACCCCGAGGTTGTGCTACTCCCCCTACCACCTCTCCACGATCATGCCGCAATGCAAGTCATGCAGTTCAGCGCCAAGGCTGCTTCTGCTGCTGTCACCCTGCCATGAGACTACACCAGCAGCTAACTCCTCTCTTTGGTCAGCTGCAGGAGTATGGCTCTATGGGCCTTTCTGAGAGCTGGATTCATGGCTCGAGCTAGTGCAGCTGAGCAAACGAAACTTCCTTAGCCGCCTGCCACTGGTGCACCGCACAGCTGCTGGAATGCCTGTGGCCTTCAATACAAAATCAAAGAAGACAGAGATGTGCTCCCTTTAACAATTTGTTACTTTCAAGGTTAACATCCACAAGGTTAACACAGAGAAATATATAATATATTTTTGGTTTATGAATCTAATCAAAGTAAAACTGGGAGATATTTTTTCAATAAATATATAATATACAGATATGTGATGTTTTATGCTTTCCATGGTATTCCAGGTCAATGCTGTGCTGGAATAATCAATATTTAAGAAAGTGCTTTTGGGGTGGGTGAGGGGAGGGGGAGGGGGGGGGAGACAGAGAGAGAGAGAGAGAGAGAGAGAGAGAGAGAAAGAGAGAGAAAGAGAAAGAGAGAGAGAAAGAGAAAGAGAAAGAGAAAGAGAGAGAGAGAGAGAGAGAGAGAGAGAGAGAGAGAGAGAAAGAGAGAGAGAGAGAAAAAGAGAAAGAGAGAGAAAGAGAGATTTTTACCTATACTAGTACACCCACTCACAATGGGAGAGGCAGGAGGTCATGTTATTATCCTTATTATTATTGCCTATTATTATTGCCAATTATTATTACTATTACTTATGTTAGATTAGGTCACTGAAACGATCAAACCGTGCCTCACCATTCAAAATTCCCTATAATAAGATTTGATTTACTTGAGGGGGGGCGGGGGTGCCATCACCTCCCGGGGCACTCTGGGTACCAGTGATGGCACAACAATGGCACTGCCTTTCTCACTGAACTCAGTAGGGCATTTTCTAAGGAGGAATTTCCTCCTCCCAAATTATACAAAACCAAGAGCTGACAGGATAGCTTAGAGTTAGTTATACGTACTCACATGTGAGCTGTGTAGCCTGGGTTTCAATTTTGAACCTGCTATAAACTCTCATCCACAGTGTGGCATCCATGTGTGCACCATCCACCGGAGGGAGGTGAACCCGGAGGACCGCGGCTATCTGCCAACGCTGTTTGTTGGTGGGCGTTAAAGGTCACATTGTGTCTATCATGAAAAGTATGGGAGTCATTACCAGCACCCTGGCAAAATTACAAATTCCTGCCACCTTCAGTCGGACCTCAGGCCCGCCCAAGGAAGTATGTGAAAGACTTGGGCCAAAAATGTTGCTCAGCTGACCCCACAATAAGGAGGGAATAATTGCAGCAGTTAAAGTAGTAGTCATAGTTATAGTTATCTAGTTCAGCCAGGTCGTGGCCGACTTCTGGTGACATTCATGATTAGATTTCTCCAAATATCCTGCCCTGCTTCCCAAAGCTCTGGCAGAGATGGCGTGGTTGCATTCTATATCCCATCCATCAGGCACATACAAGGTCTTCCTCTTCTTCTTCTTCTTCTTATTTTTAAGCCCTCAATCATACCCAGTACAGTTCACTTATCCAAACTTTCATTTTCTGCATGCATGATGTGTCCAAAGTATGACTTCTGTTACAGCATCAACTCTTCTAATGTACTTGAAGGTCTAATTTCTTCATTCACTGATTTGTTTGTTCTTCTTGCAGTCCATGGAAATTTTAACAATCGTCTCCAACACCAGATTTCAAAATTGTCAATCTTCTTCCTGTTTTTCTTTTTCACTGTCCATGACTCACATACATACACACCTGGAAATACCAGATTATTCATTCACCAGCCTCATTTAGTTTGTATTATCACATCTTTGGAGTATATAGTAGTTGTAGTATATAGTCGGAATTGTTTAAAACGAAAATATTTATTATTGTTAACAACTTTCAAAGTATGAAAATGTATAAAACTGTAAATAATCACAAAAGCCTGAACACGTATGGTAGTTCAAAGTTGTATCATTGGTGTTAGCATAATTCAGCAATTTTGGTAAATCCATACTAGCGGAAGATTTTCAGACAACAAATATGTCAACTAAATGACCGACTATTTTCCAGTATTGTGGGGTTCCTTGCCCCAATTAATGAAATTAATAATTCGATAAAACCAGCTCGTTGCCTCCTCCCACCAAATAAAATGGAAATAAAAGTGTTCCAACAACAATACCAATGAGTGTGATGCCGTCGGATGCCACCGAGTCAAACGATGCCATTTTCAAAGAGGAAGCGATATCTTGTTCATTAAGAAATAACTTGGAAACTTCAAATATATTGTGACATTTCCATCCACCAACAAAGAACGTTCAAAAAAGTAGTTTTTACTGTTATCACCCAAAGTTACAATGAAGTTTTTTTTTTTAAAGACAAAATTTGCCTCCCAGCAATATATATATATATATATATATATATATATATATATATATATATATATATATATATATATATATATATATATTACGTAAATGATTATTATTTCACTAAGACCGAGTGACTTTCACTATGTTCTAACAGTTTCCACGATCTTGAGCATCATCAAGAAGGTTCATTAGATTGGTTCCACCAAGTTCCTCGATTTGATCGAACCATCTGCCTCGTCGACACCCCTTTCCTCTTTTTCCATCTACTCTACCCAACATACAAAAATTTTCAAAGTTTTTGCCATCTCTTGGGCAAATCTTGGCCATCCAAGGTACGACAAAGAATAGCTTTGGCCACTGCTAAGTAAATTGGTTATTAACACCAAGTTCTGCTTTCACACTGTTGGTGTTTCCCTTCTCTTCTCTGTCCATGACACCCACTCTTCTCCAGCACCAATCCTCAAAAGCCTCCAGATGTTGCCCATCTCTTTTGGTCATATTACAGCTTTCACAAGGATATGCGCAAGAAGAATTATGAGACCTTTGATAATAATGCAGACTTTAGTGTGTTTACTGATATTCCGATGAGACAAGATCCTGTTCATCAATGTTCTTCCCATCGCCAGTCGTCATCTAATTTATTCCTCACAACTTCCATCAGTCGTGGGCAAAGCTCTCTAATGGTTTTTTCTTTTCTTTTCTGTATACAAGATCGAGGCTCGTGTGAGAGCTAACATTGATCACAAAAAGACAAACTGACACATAGAACATAAAACATGTGATAAAGGGAGCGGGAGACAAGATGGAGAGCAGGGACTTCGGGAGATCTGTGGGAGGGGGATGGCTTGGGGGGAGGAGGCATGGAAAGGTGGGGGGCGGGGGGGGCGGCGGGAGGGTGGGATATGAATATGAATATGTTGAATGGATGTTGTTGTATGTTGAATGTATGTTGAATGAATGAATGAATGTATGTTGAATGTTGGAGAATATGAATGAATGAATGATCGTTTTGAGGCCATTTTCCCCCGCTAAAGTGGGGGTTAGCCTTGCGGGCCCCATGACAATCATGGTTCCCTGTTTGACGTAATGTTTTTATGGCCGGATGCCCTTCCTGACGCCAACACTTAGTCGCCTCTTACCATGTGCAGGGATACGGTGTACCTATTTTAAATCAGGGTATATTTAAAGATATTCTGTCAATGTCGATAGCTTCGTTTTCTTCACCTATTGTCATTACTTTAGTCTAGCTGGTAATGATGTACAAGTCTGCTGTTTCACTTTCTCCTTTAATTTTGATGAGAAACCTCTTCATTTCAATGGCAGACTCTGCAAGCAGAGTTGTGTCGTTGTATATCTAATATTTTAAGATCTTACTACCACCGACTACAATGCTACCTGTCCAGTTATTGAGTGCTCTTCTCATGAAAGTATTCAGCATTTATACAGACTTGGCATTTAATATGGAATATTTTTTTTGAGGGGGTGAACTTACTTTTCAAGATGACTTCGAACCAAAAGTTCATTGGAATTATGTTGAAATTATTCTAGATTTTGTTAATGTGGCCTTTAAAAGAAACAAAAACCACATTTGACATTTCGAAACAAATAAATTGATCCTTGAAAGTGATGGAAACTGATATCGAACTCAATTCACGGACAGTACTGTGTTAAACTTCTGTGCGTTTTCCAGAAGTATCTCTTTATTTTGCACATTAGCCAATTTTTTTTTTAACAAAAACAAAAGTTAAATTACGACTGGGATTACGGACAGTAAAATTACAGTTCAGTACTTCGTGTAACCCCCACGAGCATTCAGGAGAGCACGTACACGTTGAGGCATGCTGTTCACGAGATTTGACAAGGTTTGGACAGGAATCGCTTGCCATGCAGTGACAATAGCCTGCTGCAATTCATGCACAGAGGTCGGCTGCTGGTCCAAGTTGTCGATTTGACGCGTTAATTCTGCCCACAAGTTCTCTATCGGATTCATATCCGGGGACATGGCAGGCCACTCCATATGATCTACACCACGGTCAGCAAGAAAGTGTTGGATCATGCGAGCACGATGAGGCCATGCATTGTCATCTTGGGAGACAAAGTTTCCTCGAAAGGCGCCACGAGCAAATGGAAGCAATGTTTCTTCCAGAATGACCCTGTACTTGAACTGGTTCAGGTTTCCATTCAAAACAAACAGGTCAGTTTTTCCCCCTGCATGAAAAGCAGCCCAAACGGTCACCCCACCACCTCCAGCTTGGACTCTTGGCACTATACAATCTTCGTTGTGGGCTTCATGCACTTGTCTGCGCACTCGGACGCGGCCATCTTGACGATAGACCAGAAATCTAGACTCGTCACTGAAGGTCACGTGATTCCAGTGTCCTGGCTGCCATTGACAGTGCTCTCTGGCCCACTGCAATTGGCGCTGGCTGTGTTGTCTGGTCAGGCATGGCTTTCTCAGGGGATGCCTGGCACGATAGCCTGCTTGAACCAGTCGTTGGTTGACTAGCCTTCTGGATACAGGCACATTTGTCAGTTGCTGCCACTCAGCCCTAAGCCGATTAGCTGACTTGGTACGGCCATTGCAGACTAACCGATGCAGCTGGCGATCATCCCTCCTTGTGGTTCTGCGGGGACGTCCTGGCCTCGGTATTGGAGTCGGGACACCCCTCTGAGCATTTCGTTTCAGGATCTTTGACACCTGACCTTGAGTGATGCCATACTGCCGAGCAATAGCACGCTGTTTCATGCCAGAATTTCGTAAAACCACCACTCCATGACAAACAGCATTGTCAAGTTGACGGACCATCTCCAGAGGAAGCGGCAATAACTTTTGTATACGTGCAGCAGTTGTTTTCCACTAATACAGAACGCAACAACCCTTATATACCCGATTGTGAAGCCAATCGTCAAATGTACCTGTCCTTACATTTTGTCACGCCACCTGTGATATAATCCTGTTATTGACTTCTTGCTGCGAAAGACAATCAGTGACATGGTTCTTTCAACAAAGACATCACCGAAGGGTAAAAGAAACTCACCAGATTGATATACTGAGTTCAGAAAGTAAACCCAAGTCAAGAAAAAAAAAATCCATATTAAATGCCAAGTCTGTATTATAAAAGGAGCTGTGTCTGTCTGGTTGGTTGTCATGTTATAACCTGAGAACGGATTAACGGATTTCAATAAATCCAACTACGGTGGATTTGGGTAACTCCCGGGAGTGTTTGTGACCCCCCCCCCCCTCACCCCCCAAAAATCTTTTTTTTTATGTGTGCATGGACATGAGTGTAAAAACTGCAAATGCTAACACGTGACGTTGGTTATCCCTGCACTGAGAGCAGGATCTCACAGGAATCCTTCTTTGTTAATTTGAGGTCGGATTTCAATGAAACCACTCTCAGGAAGTAAACTTAACCACGTATCTCTCTCTGTACAAAGATGTTTTATCCACCACGTTGATTCCAAATCTCCATGAATCTCCACGAATCAAAATCATACAAATTATACTCATCTATATATGAAAGAAGAGAGGGGAGGGTGAGAATTTTTTTCTTTCATTTTGATCTTCCTCTTAGTGTGTTGTTCAGTTGTATATTATTTGCAATTCAGCATCTAAAAAGTCTGTGATGAATATTCCTTTAACACTCTCCCGATACACGTCCTAATTTTATATTTCCCCATTTCTTTCATTTAATGTCTTTTTTAACACCAAACAACATCTTTTTTTTTTTTTTTTTTGTAATTACTCAAAGATTGGTGTTCCTGTCAGTGAAGCGACAGGTCTTATATGCTCACAGATATTAAACAAAGTAGGAGACAGGATGCAACCTTGTCTTGCACCTCTAGAAACCTCAAACAAGGTTGGATTTCCAACTTCGGTTCTAACACAGCATTTGTGTCCTTCATAGAGCTTTTCTATGAGCCAATAACAAAATAACTAAATAAATATAAGTTTTACCAAATAATAAATAAATAAAAACTATTAAATATATTTTCTTTCAAAAATTTGTTCAAAAACTATGAATGAGAAATTAAACAAGTGTAGCACAATTGTATTGGAATTGCTGAGTATTGGTTCTGACAAGGATTGGACTAAAATGCTGTCCTGGTGCTCCTTTGTACTGGGATGTTAAACTTTTCGGAAGAGTAGGTCATTGTGTGCGAGCACCGAGACCAAATTTAAACTTCTTGCCAGAATCTATGGTGGTACTGTTTCACCTTAGTAATGATGTAAACCTAGTAATGAATTTGTAATCAAACCCCGGTCGGGTCTATACATCTGCAAAATTAAAAAGTAGCAATTATTATTGAATGAACTCTCGTGAATTAAACGGCGTGTGCCAAAGACTAGACGTTCCTAGTCTGCAAAGTTAGCGACTCAAATATTTACATTTTTCAGCAAATTCAAAACATATGAGAAAACGTCTTTTTCCTCGAATGAGAAGAATGCACAGTGAGGTTGATCACACACTAACGGCACAATTGACAGATTGGATAGTCATGTCTCACTTCCTCGTGGTTTATACGGAGTTCACGGTGGTCCCGCTTGCCAAAGCGTAAGCTCTCTGCCTCATTCTGTACACAGGACAGCATGTGAGATCCAAAACTGTGGCCTTGAGAATGAAAACAAACATTCCAGCAATGAATGTGGTCTTTTATCTGGCCTAAACTAGGTTTGGATGGCAGATTCTTGCTCACTACTCTTGTGGACTCTTACACATCTCATTGAGGGAATTTGCAGTCGTGCGAATGCATCAAACCTTCACCATTGGTGTCTAAAGTGTAAGGACTACAATGAACAAAGCACTGCAACGTCATTAATCCAGAACAAGGATAAGTCAACATACATTACAACTTTATCATTGCAAGATCTGCAGTTGTGTTTGTCACTAGCAGATGTAGGATTAACCAGTTGAGATGCTTTGTAAATGAAGAGTTCAGATGCAAAAACAGATATATCCATTTTTGCTGAAATGAGAAAATCAAGATTTTCTGCTGTGCATTCCAGGTGAAACCCATCAAAATGACATGGGCTGTATCTTAAAATACGTGGACGCGATCGGGTTTTGGGAGAAAATGACTTGCCTACTGAAACGGAGGTATTGAAACATATACTTCGGTAAACATAGTTCAGTTTCATCAAAAATGGCGTTTATCGGTTTTTGCGCCTGAACTCTTCAAATGTTGAATAACAGTGTCAATTATGTCAACTGAAGTTTCAAAAACCCTACAGTACCCTATTTTATTTAACCCACTGTTTACTGAAGGATGTGGAGAGGGTTCATGAAAAAAAATTAAATTTGTCAAAAGAAAAGGAAGGGGAGAGGAATGCAGAGTTGGAGAATAAGAGGAAGGAAGGATATAGGAATTTGAATTGAAGAGAAGAAGAACAAGATGAACAAGCGTTACGCCTAGGTCCCCCGTCGGTGAAGTGATGTGAGTTGACAAAGTGGAAGACGCAGAAAACATGCTATGATATGATATTTCGCTCACAAGGTTCAGACATACATGGACGCGGCCATCTTGGATTTTGACGTGGCGACCCAATTTTCAAAAGCATTCTTCCTTGTGCCGAGATACACCCAAACACCAAATTAGAAGTTGGTATTTCGCTTATTTTTCAAGATATTTCACTCACAAGGTTCAGACATATATATGGTGGCGGCCATCTTGGATTTTGATGTGGCGACCCAATTTTCAATAGCGTTCTTCCTTATGCTGAGATACACCCACACACCAAATTAGAAGTTGGTACTTCGCTTATTTTTCAAGATATTCATCTCACAAGGTTCAGACATACATGGCATCAGACATATATGGCGGCGGCCATCTTGGATTATGACGTGGGTTGCACCCGCACACCAAATTCGAATGCGGTCCTTCGCTTACGCCTGCACGCACGCAACACGCACGCCCGCACGCACGGACGGACACACGGACGGAGGGGAAAACCATAGTCCCCCTTTCGCTCCGCTGTGCGACGGGGGACAAAAAGGGATGGATAGGATACGCAGCGAAGGGAAAGTCAAAAACTCTGCAATTTTTTGCGTAACGTGTAGGTTTGTACTAACTCTAAGATGTAGCGATTTTGATCATTGGTGTAGTAGTAAATAGTGAAGCTTTTCCTTTTTAAGCACATAAAAACTCATGTACCAATGCATGCATCCTTTCAAGTAACGATGCAATCAATGACAGATAAAACAAGAAAGGGCAATCAGAGATTGCAGACCCTCGGCAGGACGCGTTTTTTGTGGCAAATAAATAAAAACGAAAGGTCATTTAATTGCAACAAATGATAGGTCTAATTGGTCGAGTTGTAACAAACATCTGTCTCCATGATTATTCCATTCACAAGGGGTTTAAGTAGAACTCTTGAGAAGCACAATGATGAATTGGAGTGCAGCCATGGAAGAAGAAGATGCTAAACTCACTCAACAGACAATACAATGATGCTTGAGGAGAACAACATTTTGTACTTGCCACCTTCCTCCATTCACTATTGAATGATAAGTTTCCAAGCTCAACTGAAAAGTGAACCAATGCAAGATGGTAACTGGAGGAAGAGGTGGTACTCATTCAAGTCAATGAGCAATCTCAAGATCAGTCTCCAAGTTCTCCGACACATCCAAGGACAGAGCTCTCGAATTGCTTTTCGGAAACTTCAGGAGTGGTAGGAGCTTCAAGCAGTGAACACGGAAAGCAAGACGTGGATAAGTACATTGATAAAGTTGCATCGGTTAACTCACACACATTGCCTGGTGCTGTGTTAAATATCAGTATCAGCTGATTTTGATTTATCCGCATAATCGGTAAAATTTTGATATCGGTGTAAAGTTAAATACAAGCATTATTTATTTAGAGATGCAGTGGAAATATGTAAATGTTTTCAATATTTAATAACAGCAGCAACAAAAACAACAACAAATTGCTGCCATTTTTTAATACATGGTCTAAAACACGTAATGGGCTTGCGTGCGCGCACACACACACACACACACACACACACACACACACACACACACACACACACACACACACACACACACACACTGAAGAGCCAAAAACATAACACAGCCACTGAGCTTGGGGGAAGTGCCGTCACTTCTGGGAATACTCTGGGTACCAGCGACGTCATAACAATGGCATCACGTTTCTCAGTGTGGCATTTCCTCCTCCCCATGGATGCCGGCGGATGGGGATTGTCCGTGCTCTATCCTTTTCAAGTAAGCAAGCAGCACATACCATTTTTAAAGTCTTTGCTATGACTCAAACTGGTCCAATCCAGATGGGTGTTTTTTTTATGAGAAACCATCTTCTTACTGGATGGCCGTTGGCTCACTTCGGCAGCTCACTCGACCTTTGCCAGGTGTTAGTCTTGGCAGGGTATCACATTCACCCTCCCTCTAGCAAAGCTAGTGAGGGGTGTCGGTTTAGTCTCCGACAACCCGACCATGCGGCAGGTAGCACTGGGTAACATGTTACCAGGGGCAGTCCAAAAGCACTGACCTGACCTGTAATTAATTAATTAATAATAATAAATAATAATTCCATGTTTTTGCAAGGTCATCATCATGCAAGGTCATACAGGTGAGTGTCATCACCTTAAACCAACAAAAGCACAAATGGAACAACCATTGAGCCCTTACAGTTCTGAGATGAGTCTTTATGGATTATCGGAAGGCTTGTGTTAGTTACTGTCATGTTACATGTTCTGGCAGTATACATTAAGCACCAGTTGGCAGGGAGTGATTATGTATTTGAGATGCACAAACTAAATTGAAGTGAATGATGGTCCCCGAAATGGTCCTCAATGCTTGTGACCAAGTAAATACAACAATACTCTGATTGTAGTTTGTAGATGTAACAAGAGTAAAGACAATTTCAGTGAAAACTAGAACTGCACTCACTAGAGAGCAAACCTCCGCCTGGTTGGCCACATCACTCAATGGTGAACAATCACTCAAAAAATTCTACTAGCCGGATCCGGATCTTCACCTAAATTGAAACGATTCTTCCTCGTCACACACCCAACCGGTCCACCTAGTTTCGTCCAAATCCATCCATAACTTCTTGAGATATCCTCCTATGTATCGTTTTTGTCCCTATCTCCCAATGGTGAAGAATCACTTTTAAAATTCTAGTAGCCGGATCCGAAACCGGATCCTCACCAAAATCGAATCACTTCGTCCTTGTCACATACGCTACATCTCCACCAAATTTCGTCCAAATCCGTCCACAACTTTTTGAGATATTTTGTTCAAAAACGGACAGACACACAAACGAACAAACAGACATACAAGGGTGAAAGCATGACCTCCATCCACCTTTGGTGGCGGAGGTAACTACATTTTGCAAGTTCCTAATTAATTTGCCTTAAGTTCATGACGATTGTAAACAGATGTTAAGGATATAAAATTATTCCCTGCTTCATCCAAAGTACTTTGAAGTGATGAAGTTTCAATTCAAGCCTCTCAAAACGAAAGTCCAAATCCTAAAAGGCATAAAAGCAGTTGTAGCATAAAAAACTAGAGTTCATATAACACCTTACCCCATCCAGTCTTGAGAAACAAGGACATGGGCGGGGTCTGCGAGCAGCAAATTTGATTGGTCACGACGACGTAAAATGCCGTAATATTCTGTCCAAGTCCTGCTAAATGGAAGGTTTTTCAAAGTGCCAAAAAGGAGATTTGTATTCTAGTGTTCAAGTGTATAATTTAAACGAAATAAAATAAAGATTTTAAAAGCTGTAGAAATATTTTTTTCGGAAGTTTACTGCCATTGATGCAGCGTCTTTTACACCACCACATTTAACACGTTACATTAGTTTTTCGCACCTGTAGTTTGTGTCCTTTATGGCGTCCTTAAAACATTAGATTTCCTCTTTGGAATTTTTTTGACTGCCAGACAGACAAACAGTTAAAAACATCATCGCACTCCTCTCTGCGCATGCGTGATCGGGTCATATTGGGAGCCAAATTACTGCTAAAGCACAGGTTTGTTTTCCAATTCCTGTTCTAATTCATGCTCGAACTATAACATTCAATAAAATTTAAGTTGTTCCTTGATAATAAACTGCCATTTGTAGACAGAAGGACAGACAGACAAAGATAACCAATCCTGAGAAATCCCAACTCTCACTCTCACACTCTCTCTCTCTCTCTCTCTCTCTCTCTCTCTCTCTCTCTCTCTCTCTCTCTCTCTCTCTCTCTCTCTCTCTCTCTCTCTGTCTCTGTCTCTGTCTCTCTGTCTCTGTCTCTCTCTGAAATAACCGTACCGCAAACCCTCCATTTACTTTCTCAACAGCCATCTCAAGGACGTTCAGTCACTCAAACTCTTGGGTCTCACTCTCAGCCATGATCTCTCTTGGCCAAGACGCATTTCAAAATTGGCCTCCAAAGCCAGATGGCGAATGGGCATCCTCCATCGTGCAAAGTCCATCCTTGGCACACCTGAACTGCTATCCACCTACAAAGCTTTCATCCACACCTTGATGGGGGTACAGCTCTCCCTTCTGGGCTGGGTCCCCTGCCTTACATCTTGATCAGCTTGACACCGTGGAAACGAGTGCCTTCAAGATCATTGGAATCTCTTGTGATGAAGCTGAGTCTATGGGCCTATCACTTCGCCATTACGGACAGGTCGGTGGTCTCTGTCTTCTTCCGCCTCATTTCTGGTCGTGCACCCTCTGCCCTCTCCATGCCCTTTGGTGAGTTATCATCGGGACACTGTCCAAATTACAAATTCCTGCTCTAACCTACAGGGGGCGCTGCATCCGTGGCACCGCCACACTCTTGCAAGAACTGATGCTAACCCGTAGCCTTGTGGTGCATACAAAAGCACATAATACGTTAATGGCATCAAATAACAGTGCGGTTAGAATAACCTATCAATGAGCATTGGTGAAAAGGACTATCCTTCACTTTAACACCTTTCTGACGTCCTTTAACCATCTGTATTAAAGTACAGATCGAGTACTCCATCACAAAATGTCAGATTTTAAATGTCTACATAACTACTGGCATAAAAGTTGTTTGTACTGTATTTTGATTTAGGTGTAAGAGGAGAATGACAGCAGAAATTGCCAATTCCAACAGCATTGTGAAGAAAATGTTGAAGTGTGTGAAATGTGTTTTTTAAATCTTGACAGCGGAAGACGAGCGGGCTACGGTTATTGAAAAAGGTGACTTATCAAACGGACAGGATCTACCTGATCCATGTGATGAAATTTATAAAGTCATGCACCAAGACATTTCATGGCAACACATCAACCTCTATTTTACTGTATATCTGTAATCTCTTCGATCCTTTTCTCTTTTTGTATGTAATGCTCTTGGCTGGTAGCCACATAAGCACAACCAGATGGTACAAAATCAGGATCATCCAATATCTTACCTGTGTGAATGATATAATGAAAAAAGCGGCTACTTTCTATCGCTCTCTTTGTTTGAATATCAATATAATTTCAACGGGTAATTCAATTTTTTTAAATTTCATTAACTATATTCAAATTTGATCAAACAATTCAGAAAAATCTGCCAGTATCGAAAGATATAAAAGGGTCATGAAGACATGCAGCTACAGACAGTATCATTCTGTTAAAGGGATTTTGATGCAACGTGTTTGGCTTTTTGTGTGTACAACTAAAAAAAAAAAAATAGGAAGACAAAATGTTTTTGGCTTTTTTAAACCCTCCATACAAACATTTGCAATAATCTGTCCTGAAGTTCATTTGCATTCTCAAAAGTCAAGGTAACCACATCAGAGTTGACGTCATTTGGAGGGGGGTTGAAGTGTATTGGTCGGCTGGCTGGGCATGGGAGGAGGTAGTACCAGGAGGATGTAATTATGGCTTGACCTCATTCTCAACATGCAGGCCTTTGCAGGGGTAAGTGGAGGAAGTGGCAAAAGGGTGGGGGCTTGATGCCAATGTGCTTGTGGAGCTGAGGCATCAATTATATAAATTACAATTTACTTATGTTTTGTAATACTGCTTGAAATTAAATTTTCAAAAGTTTGCAAAGATAACATGACAATGCATTTACTTCAAAAAATTATTTATCAAATGTATATTGTTTGCAATATTTGTTTGCGGCCTCATAGATTACTCGTATAAAACCTTCATAACCATAAGAATCATAAAGGATGGTGTTTTGTTAAGTTTTTAGATATTTTTAGTCGTAACATTTATATTCATGACATAAATTGGCAGAAACAAAATAAAAAAATAAAAAATAGGCAAAACAAAAATAATGAATAAAATAGCAAAAATAATAAATAAAATCACAAACTATATATCATACTTCTCATCACAGCTTGTTTAACTTTGCTCAAACCTGAAATGCATTTGTTATAAATGTATGAACATACCAAAAAAGCATTCCTGACCTGGCAATGATCTGCCAGGTACATCAGGATTTTAAGGAGGAAGAGGTTTGATATTTTTGATCACAATGTGGCAAACGTGTATACATATAATGATTGAGACAACTTGTTGAGAACCCCCTCTACCCCATTTCAATGTCAGCTCTCTCTCCACATTCAGCAAAAGGTCGAAGCCAAAATTAAAATTGTTGAAAGGTAGAGGATCGCGACAAGTGCAAAAAAGATGACCAACTGTGATAGGTCAGATGCAAGAGCAATCTTGAGCAGATTTCCCCCCACACCCCAAAAAATAACATTTCATTCAATGCATGGAGATGCCCTTGGGGCAGACAAGGTCACATCTGCATGCCACATGATGTCACATAGGTCCATTTGTGGGACAAACGTTTCAGTAAGTGCCCCTACCCAAAATCTCCTCCAAATTATTTTTGTGAAGCTTGAAAATCAAACTTTTTCTTTACATCCAGCAACTGTAAAATTGTGTTGAAGTGTAATGACACAGTATTTAAATCTTTACATCCAACAACTAAAATTGCATCCAAGTGTAATAATGCAGTCTCAAAAAAAATAAAAATACATATTGTTGCAGTTTTGAGAACCCACACTCTTGTAAATAAATATGACATCATTAAAGGGTTAAAGGTTGCACCCCATAGGTAGGCCACCAGCAACACGTAGGCTACCATAGGACTACAGTTATTTCATTAGTATGTGTTTAGATAAGGCCGTGTTTCCAATAGTTGAATCTGTGTTGTGTCAATCAAATAAGGAGTAGGCCCTTTCGTCCATTTTGAAAGCCTCCCTCTCCAAGCGACGCCATTACGCGCAGTCCCGTCTGCCCCATGGCCCTCCCAAATTGTTATGCGCTTCGGCCAGCAGCAGCAGCCTTACTGCTCGCAACCTCGCTTGGCTTCTGCCCAAACGCCGCCATAAGCCACGAGGTAAGGCCCGAGAAAGGGGGCGGAACGCCAGGAAGAAGGTGTGGCCACGTCAACCCACCATCAGGGCGTGGCCGGTAAGCGATGCCCAGCCAACCAGGGCTGAGGTAGGATCGCCGACAGGCGTGGCTTTGGGGCTCGCGGAGCGATCGCTTGCTTGAGATACAAAAGCAAACGCAAAGCCCTTTCACAGGACTGATGAGATATACGGCACGCTTGATGAGAGAACTTAGCGGAGGACTGATACAGAGCGCACATTTGTGAAAGGACTGCGCGTAGAGGACTGTGGTGATTGCAAGAGAACTGGTTGGGAGAGCGCTCATAAGGGAGGACTGCGAGGACTGCAAGGAAGCGCGCTGATTAAGAGGACATTGGAGAGGGGGCGTTTGGCGCGAATAGTATGAATATTATGTACGCAGCACACCAGCCTTCCCCCCGTTATATAATTGTCCGGTCGCGTTCCAACTACACGCGAAGCTGCCTGCCGGGTTTCATCCGTTGGACCGGAGCCTGCATCGGAGCCTGGACCGGAGCCGGGCTGGAGCCTGGACGCGTTGGTGACCATCAACCATCTACAATCCCCGTGTGAGTGTGTATGTTTGTCCTGGGTATTAAGAATAAGACTGTCTAAGGCTGCCCTGTGTAACTGCTTCTTCTTCTTCCTATCCTGTACATTCCTTTCGTTTCCTCTTCTCCTCCTTGTACATTGTTAATAAACCAATCTTTGTTCTTCCTATTTTCTGGGTTTCCTCTCCATCCGATCGCATCAGTCTTTTCTCCATTGGGTAAACGTGGCACGATCGTAACCGCCATAATCGGGTTTAGTCCCTGTTAACGGCCCGAATCGCGGCTCACTTCGCTCGGCGTGTCCACTAACGCCGTGGTTCGGGCGGGAGTTATTTCCCTGCTTCACGGTCGGTGTTAGTAATTAGGTATTAGGACTAAATTGACCAATAACCCTACCTAATACTGACCGGAAGGAGCGTATAACTTCCAGGACTCGGGTCGGCCAGATAAAAGGACAAGGGGATTAAACCCCCCTTGATAAGGGGAGAGCCGACGGCCGAGATCCGCAACAACATATATATTTTGTGTATATATATATATACACAGTCTTGGCCAAAAATATTGTCGCCCTTGCAGTTTTTTTAAATAACTCACAATGTTCTTGGAAAATACGTTTAAATTGACGAAGCATTTGGTCTCCACAATTCTTTATTTCACTGCTAATATTACAGAACCTTTGTTTTTGATTCAGAACTTAATATATCCTTTTAAATCAGAAAAGAAAAAAAAATGGCTTTGACAAAATTATTGACACCCAAGACTTAATATTTGGTAGCACAAAATAACTGCATATACGTAGTGTGTTCAAAAAGTATCCGACCTTTATTTTTCGTGCGTAAAAAAAAAGAAGCTAGGGAGGCGTTGATTGGTGCATGTATGTAGGCGATCCTAATGCGCACGCGTGAATTTTTTCACACCTGCAGAAGCTGTCATTTGACGGCAGACCGCCGATGAGTGAGGACATGTAAGCGAGCGCCATCGGATTTTCGTTTTTGACAAAATGACGGAAAAACTTGAACAACGCTACTGCATCAAATTTTGTGTTTTTTGGCCTCGGGGATGTTGGATGCTTCCATTGTGATGACTGTAACTTGGTTTCTGGGTCGTACCCATAAACCCAGGACTCATCGCCAGTGATCACTGTGTTGAGGAAGCTGGGATCGCTGTTCACAGTCTCCAGCATGTCCTGTGCGATCTCCAAACGGAGTTGCTTCTGCTCAATCGTTAGCAGCTTTGGTACGAACTTTGCTGAGATTCTCCTGAAGCCCAAATCCTCCTTCATAATGGAATGAACGGTGTTGAATCTTGCGGATCGTTTCCACTTGGGAATCGCCAAGCTTTACACAAAATTTGATGCAGTAGCGTTGTTCAAGGTTTTCCGTCATTTTGTCAAAAACGAAAATCCGACGGCGCTCGCTTACATGTCCTCACTCATCGGCGGTCTGCCGTCGAATGACAGCTTCTGCAGGTGGGAAAAAATTCACGCGTGCGCATTAGGATCGCCTACATACGTGCACCAATCAACGCCTCCCTAGCTTCTTCTTTTTTACGCATGAAAAATAAAGGTCGGATACTTTTTGAACACAGTAGTAACTGCCTTTGCAAAATGCAAAATAACGGCCTTTGGACAAAATAACTGCAGTCAAGCGCTTCCTATAGCCATGAATGAGCTTACTACACCTCTCGACTGGCAGTTTGGCCCACTCTTCTTGTGCAAACTGATCCAGTTCTCCCATATTTGAAGGGTGCCTTCTCCCACCTGCTGTTTTCAGATATCCCCACAGGTGTTCAATGGGATTTAAATCTGGACTCATTACTGGCCACTTCAGAACAGTCCAGCGTTTTGTCTTGAACCATTCCTGGATGCTTTTTAAAGTGTGTTTGGGGTCATTGTCCTGCTGCAAGACGCATGACCTTTGACAGAGACCCAGCTTTCTAACGCGAGGTTGAACATTGCGCTCCAAAATGCCTTGGTAATCTCCTGATTTCATGATTCCATGCACACATTCAAGGCACCCAGTGCCAGAGGCAGCACAGCAACTCCAAAACCTCACAGAACTTCCTCCATGTTTGACTGTAGGGAAGGCGTTCTTTTCTTTGAAGGCTTCATTTTGTTTTCTGTAAACATAGAGATGATGTGCTTTACAAAAAAGCTTTAATTTGGTCTCATCTTTCCACAGGACATTCTCCCAGAAGGATTTTGGCTTGTTCAGGTGTGTTTTGGCAAACTGCAGTTGGGCTTTCTTACGTCTCTCTCTCAGCAGGAGTTGGGTCCTCCTGGGTCTCCTACCATAGAACCCCCTTGCATTGAGTTGGCGACGGTTGGTGCAAGTTGAAACTGTCATACCTTGTGTCTGAAGGTCAGCTTGAATCTGTTTGGCAGTTGATTGAGGTGCTTTATCCACCATTCCAACAATCCTTCGCTGCAATCTTCAATCAACTTTTCTCTTGTGGCAACGTCCAGGGAGGTTGGCTACAGTGCCATGGGCCTTAAACTTCCTGATTACATTGCATACGGTGGACATAGGAACATCAAGGTGTCTGGAGATGGACTTGTAGCCTTGAGATTGTCCATGCTTGGCTCCAATCTTGTGTCTGACCTCCTCAGACAATTCTCTGATTTTCTTTCTTCCCTCCATGCTCATTGCGGTGCACACAGTGACACAAAACAGCAGAATGACTCCATTTTTCTATTCAAAATGGTTGGATGAGTGATTTTTATATTGCAGATACCTGCAACTCACCATAGGTGAGTTCAATTCCAAAGTAAAGGAGAATCACCTGCTTGAAATCTAATTATTTCTAACAACTTCTAAGAGGTGTCAATAATATTGTCCGGGCCATTTTCGGATTTCTGTGTGGAATAAGCTCAGATTTTGTACTTTTAAAAACTTTTTATGTTTTGTTCCACTGCAAACCAAAGAAATACATTTGTGGATACCAAAATATTTTTTAATTTCAACAATTTTCTGGAAGAAATGGTGCATGCATTATTTGAAAAAAGTGCAGGGGTGCCAATATTTTTGGCCATGACAGTATATATATATATATATATATATATATATATATATATATATATATATACACACACACATATATGTGTATTATAATGAATATTAAAACATAATAAATATAAACTTTTTTTAGTTATAAACAAATAATTAAATGAAGCAAATTTCAACGTTTTCTTTCAGGAAAAAGTGGACATCTTACTATAATTCACCAAATGTCCGTCCGTCTGTCTGTCCGTCCGTCTGTCCGTCCGTCCGTCCGTTCCCAGGTACCGCAAAAACGGCTGAACTGTCGGGCTTTAAACTCTTTGAAGTGAAATTTAAGATTGTGATCGGGAAGACTTACACCGCCATTTCATGGGTATAAACGTGATGGTTTACAATGTTACCAAAAAATGTTCAACAGGAAAAACTGTAGACAAAATAAACTAATATGACCATGAAACTTCCCACAATCCTTAGCACTTACCAAGGATTGTGGGAAGTAAATATGAGGCTCTAAATTGATATGATTAGAGAACCAGGAAATTGGTTGATTCTTTTTTTTTTTTAAGTGCAAGGAACTTCAGGATACTTCAGGATATATCTATAATAATCAATCTCTATTGCATTCAAAATTGTACAAGAATGTCATTGAGTGTTCACCAACTGGTCAGTCATGATGAATCCTTTGGAACAGCTGGTATGATGAAACCCTATATAACATGATGAGGTTTCCTTGTGCAGTTAAATTCCAACTTGTTATTAGTGCAGTGATCTGGGGAAAATTTATAGCATGGACTGACTCCCATGATCCGTGCAAATCACATTTTCTTTGTATACTTTACTATATATATATATATAACATTGGCAGGGGTACCTGGCGTTGCCCAGTGATGTTCTAGTCCTGTTGGCATTTTGAAGAAATCACATTTGGGTTTACTAGTACACCCATTTACTACGGGAGCAGCAGGGGTAGTCATGTTATTAACCATTCTTATTATTGTCAATTATTATTACTATTACTTCTTATGTTAGATCAGGTTATTGATAGGATCAGAATATGCATGACATTATGACATGTTAGATCAGGTCATTGAAAGGATCAAAAACATGCATGTCATTGTCGTTGAAAATATCAGAACATGCATGACATTATAACATGTAGGATCAGAACATGCATGACATTATAACATGTAGGATCAGAACCTGCATGACATTATAACATGTTAGATCAGGTCATGGAAAATACGTCATTAATATTATGCCATTATCATAAGTCTTATTACTTTTGTAATGAGAAGTGGCTTTGGAAAAACACCACAAAAAAACGCCAAATTATTAAACAACCTCCACATGTACAGTACTTGCAACAGAAATGATGTAAAATGTGAAAGTTGGAATGCTAAAAGCAGCATGGGATCAGAAACACCACCCACCGCCCTCTGGCCCTCAAATGAATGCACCATGTGATCACCAGTCAATCCCACCTCGCCCCACTCCCCCCTCCAATCCCTCCCTTCCATCCCCCCCCCCTTCCCCAATTCCAACTCCCCTATACAAAGTATGCATTGGAACTTCGTCTCCACAATTTTACACCACCGCACCCTTCACAGTTATTAAAGCTTAGGCCAAACAAAGTACTGTGAGTTTCCAATAACACAGCAGAGTACAAGGCAGGTGGGGAAATTCCATAAATCAATTCGTGGAAAGAAAAACGAATGAAATAAAAGCTTTTATTGATAAAAAAATGTTATTGAATAACCTCACACACATTCCATATATAGTATGTTGGAATTGGAATTCCATCAGGAAAATGGATGTAAAACATTGATGTTACATATATTAGCACTCCCACAGAATCAAGTCTCCCACAGAATACGTGTACATATATGCAAGACCACTGACAGGACCACTCAACAAGACCACTGATGTGTATCCCCCTAACACGATGCCCTCGACAGCATCGCATGCAATGAGTGACACAACAACACAAAGCGGAGGGTGAACCATTGGCATCTTGTTCTTTTCACCAACACATCTAAATTCTGCCTAGACTTCAAGGATGGTTGTGCTAGTGTCCGGGGTGTGATTTGCTAATCCCGTAATAAGGCCACATGGTCATTTTGGTGGGGAGCAGTCCGAAGGTATGGCCAGGCATTGAAGTTGGCCAAAGAAATGATGTTGTCACCATTGAGAGGCGTGCATGAACTGACGTCAAATACACAACTGAGCTCATGATGTGAGATACATGGATGACGTCATTACACCTGTATTTGTAGCCTTGGCCTAAAAGCAAGGTTCTAAGTTCATCTTTGTGGATGACAATTGACACTCACTGTGTACGTGTTGCCAGTGCTGTACTTCAGTCACAACAGCATCGCTCGCATGGATTGGCCTCCATGCTCTCCTACAGATTGAACAGGTTTGGGACAACCGAGTGATGTTGACATGCTTAAAAATAAAATAAAAAAAATAAAAATAAAAAAGGTTGACAAATATGGTTGACAAATCAAATATGCTTATGGTTGACAAATCTTCCCACAGTCCACTGATCAACTGGAAATGGCCCTGGTCAAAGAATAGCGCAACATCCTACAGCAAGACCCAAAACGTCTCATTTGGTCAATGACAAAACGTGCATGAGCTTGCATTGTGGTTAGCGGTGGTCACATGTTAATAACGTCCATTCTGCAAACGTAAACCCACCGTGATCGTTTGTAAACTGGCGTCGTTGCCAATTTAAATGATCATTTCCGACAGCGATGTTGTTCATGCAGAACAACTACTTCCGTTCTCTTCATGCATGTTGCCATCTTGTCTTCCGCTGCCTTTATTGTTTGTTTTGTGGGTCGGTTTTTTTTGTGATTGATGTTAGCTCTTACACGAGCCTCGATCTTGTATACAAAAAAAAACAAAAAACTCTGGCTTCATCGGCCATCCTGTTCATGTTTGTGGAGTAAACGATACAAATGTGTTGGTTCTCTTCAACTACAATATATGAACTTCAAAGGAATAATTGGGGTACAGGGCACATACAGAGCTGGGCGAGGTATGCCGGAGAGGAGTCGGTAGAAGACAGAAAGACCACCAACCTGCCTGCGGTGAGCGAGTGAAAGGCCCTCAGAATCAGCTTCATCGCTGGAGATACCAATGATTTTTTTTTACCAAGGTTTTTTATTTTACAGACGCGTTTACAGTTTTTTGCGTACATTTTCGTTTACAGATGCTTTTTCTTTTTTTTATGTACGGACATGATTGTCATGTTTATTTCACAGTTTACAGACATAGAAATTACAATTTTCAAATGCCAGATAATGATTGAGGGTTTCTTTTGTTTTTTACATATGCATTTACGCTTTTTTTTTAACATACATTTTCATTTACGGATGCTTTCCGATGGTTCTGTGCCCCAATGTACTGGCTTTGATATCCATTGGCATGCCAAATTTCAGCTTTCTATGACACCCGGGGGGTACCAAACATTAATACCAGTCAGTCATTGGTTAGAAACAGCTTTATATACATATATACTGTCGGATACCGCTATTCGCAAGGGATACGTTCATGGAAATGCCACAAATTGCGAAACAGCAAGTGGCGGGGCATTGTTTCAATGGAAAAAGGGGGAATTGGTTCCCGAATCGTGAAAATCCACGAATGGCAAGGCAAAATCCGCGAATATCGAGGAAAATCTGTGAATGTCGACGAAAATCCCACGAATGTCGATGAAAATCCACGAATGTATGCCGTGCCATTGTTTCAATGGGGAAAAGGGAAACAGCTAATTGCACTAAGATACTGCGGAGTGTTTTCATTCTGTACAGTAACTCACGGGGATGACGTGTTATGCAGCTGGTGGAATATCCCACAAAGCTGTTCACAGTGTGAATGGCGGGATATCCCATGAAGCAATGTTTATGTTTACCCAATTTTTCCCAAGTGAATGATGGGATATCCCGCAAAGAAACCTGCGAAGCAATGGTTACCATGTGAACGGCAGGATATCACGTGAAGCTATTCACAGTGTGAATGACAGGATATCCCACAAAGCAATGCTTACCATGTGAACGGTAGGATATCATGTGAAGCTATTCACAGTGTGAATGACAGGATATCCCGCAAAGCTATGTTTACCGTGTGAATGGTGGGATATCCCACGAAGCAATGTTTATGTTTACCCAATTTTTACCAAGTGAATGATGGGATATCCCGCAAAGCATCCCGCAAAGCGCAAAGCAATGGTTACCGTGTCAACGGCGGGATATCACGTCAAGCTATTCACAGTGTGAATGACAGGATATCCCACGAAGCATTCCGTGAAGCAATGGTTACCGTGTGAACGGCGGGATATCATGTGAAACTATTCACAGCGTGAATGGCGGGATATCCCACAAAGCATCCTGCGAAGCAATGTTTACCAAAGCAATGTTTCCCGTGTGAATGTTGGGATATCCCGTGAAGCTCGCTTGACCACAAAAGCCATGAATACGTGAAGCACATCGCCGTGAATGCAGAAGCAGGTCATGCTCGCTGTTCGTCAAAGATGTTTCTTTGCGTATACCCAGCTACTTTGTGCATGGCTGATGAAACATGGGTTTTATAACTGTGTCATGCTCGCAGCTATTGAAAAAAAAAATTTGCGCCGCCGAAAAACCGAGAATACACAGGACATTGGGCCGCAAATGGAGAAGCAATTTATCAACTGCGAATATGCGGAACACGCTAATAGTGGGGCCCGACTGTATATATACATACATATATCACATGATCTTTAACATCAAGACAGGATAGCCAGCATATCCTTCCCTGCAACTGATAGCAAATGATGCTGTGGACTCCCAGCTTGCTCTATAGATTGCAGTTTTAAGGGTGTCGTACTGGTGAACTTTCCAATATGCCTCTTTTTTAAAAAAAACTATGTTTTTACGGTTTAGATTCATACATATTGTATAAACTCATTCAGTATTTCCTTTAAAATATCTAATGTTATTTTTACACGCAATTTACAAGAAATATAATATTTTGCATGAAATTTGTTATAACTTTAATTTGCATCATTCTTTTGGGCTGAAATTTGGACAGGATATTCAGAATATCACTTCCTTTAAAATGATGAAGGCTTTTGTTTATAGGAGTAGCCATTGTGGATTTATTGAAGGACAACCAAGTTTTATCTGGTAATTGGCATAATTAGCTAATTAGTGAACATTTGACATAATTTCACAAAATCCTCTCATCAGGTAGTAGAGTAACACATGTATAATACATGTACCAAGTTTTGTGTGAAAAGAACGATAGGTGACATAGAAGATAGAAGTAGAAATGTGTTCTTTGTTTTTCCTTGTTTTTTATTGACGGTCTAATTTATGCAAATTATATGCATGTAATATGACAAAGAAGCGTTGAAACTGGTCTGAGTTAAAGCCAAGATTATATCTTTCAAGAAAAACTGAAAATTAGATATTAACTTGACTTTGTTTTTGTGTAAAGGCCTCTCAAAGGTACCTATGTAGTTTTCTCAATTTTTCACAAGTACTACACCCTTAATCAGATCAGATTTTTGCCTTGTATCATCAGCATTCCAAGATTTGATTAGATTGTTTCTTTTTTTTAAAAACTCATTTAGTCCAAATATGGCAAAGCAAATAAGCTAATTTTGCACAAATTAAAATAAATATGAATGTCTGTGCAGTCCAGTCATAAGGCATGCATGAGTCTGGAAGTCTGGTTGCAGTCTTAACATTCCATCTGTGATATGCCCCGTTAGAAAGTCCAAACCAGCACCTATACTGGAGGCAGAATAAAGTGCACATCGCGCAAATCACCCCGGGGATCTCAGCGGTGTCTGGTTTCTTGTTGCAATTTTCTGTTACACTTGCATACTAAGCCAAAATTCACATTTGAGCATCTTCCCTCTCCTATAGAGCTGGCATACACAACATTCCACTTCAAATGAAGGGATGATAAAACTGCACTCACCTTAAGAATCTTCCGAAATGTGTCATCAGGTGAAGTCGGTTAAAGGAATACAAAAATTGACAGGTGTTTGACGTTTTTAACATTTGATCAACAAAATACAAGATTGTAAATGGAAATTTCCAAGAACATATGGAATACATGATGCAGTTACCTAAACTACATGGATCATTCAAAAGTTATATTAACGAGATACTCACAATAGTCCAAGACTCAATACAACTTTAATGATATGTACAGATGAATAAAAATACATTTGGACATTTTATTACTAATTGTAAATACTCTAACATTGAAAAATTAAATTTTGAACAAATTTGAACTAATTCCCAATCCTGATCTAACCTACAGGGGGCATTGCATCAGCGGCATAGCCAAACCCCTGAGATGATGATGCAACGTGCAGCCCATGTGATGCATCGGAAAGATGATGTACATGTTTCTTATTTAACTGGTCAGCCTTCACAAATGTATTTCGCAGAGTTTTGTTCATGATGTATTTTACTTCAGATGTAAAATCACAACAACGATTGTCTTAGCAAAGCGCAGGAATCATGTAGAATTCCTAAAGCACAAAGTCTTTAAAATCACACAAAACCTGGCTATACTATTTGCCGGCATCCCCTGTGGGAGGTCAAAAGTTCCATGACATCTTTCACGAATAGCGGGTCACGCTTTGCCAATATCCTGGCCAAGTTCCAAATTCCTCTTCACGTCTGCTCGATGCCACTGGGACTTTGCGCGTGATGTTGAGAAAAATGATTCTGTGCCTCATATCAGCCCATTCCTTTTCGTTCCTACACCAAGGCCCATATAAAGGTTTTTGTACAAGTTGTCCTCGTCTTGTTTACCCACAGAGGTAGCGTACTCATCTTTGAGCGGTAAAGTCTAGGTTTGATTCATGACCCGGTTATAAACTGTCGGATTGGTGCTTCATATGTGGGGTGTTGCCTCACATAATTTGACCCAAATCAGCTTCAGTTGAACATGGGGTGATATTCCTCATGTGGCCAACCCCACAAAAAGGTGGGAATAATTGGGGCATTTAAAGTAGTGGTGTAAAAAGCTTCATTTTCAGGAATAGCTGCCAAAACAACTAAAGGCCCATTCACACTCACAAAATAAATTATTCAATTACTTAAAAAGGAGTACTTTGGCTTTTGTGACCTGTGGAAATTATGATGGAGAGATTAAGTCACATTCCAATGATGGGGTATGCCAACACACAACATCCCAGTGCTAGGTTGCTGCGACTGCCGGGAGGGGCTCGGGGGTCCAGAATGTGAAGCAAAGCGCATCAAGTCTTCACAGAATGAACTCTGATTCGGAGTAAGGCTCGACATGGTTCACATAAATTCTACCACCCGAGGAGGATTGCTTTCTGCACATTATTTTGCAACGCTAGCCACAGGAATGCACATAATTCTTCCCGTGAGGGTGCAAAGGCCCCAGAATCCAAAGCCATAAAGCAAACAATGTGTGTATGTATGTATGTATGTATATATATATATATATATATATATATATATATATATATATATATATTGCAGAAATGTCACTTATTATGCAAGTGAGAATGAGACTATATTCTCAAGAATAATCATCTTTCTTGACTATTGATATTGATATATGTATGCACACACATGATTACATTTCCCTAAACATCCCTATCTTAGTTGCAGCCTTTACCCCATCCATCCAGCAAGGTCTTCCTCTTCCTCTTATTCCCTCTACCATACCTGGGAATGGTTGATTTCTCCAAACTTTCGTTTTCTGCTTGCATGTGTGCATCAGCACTTCTGTTTTAGCATCAGCACTTCTAATGTACATGGTGGTCTAATTTATCCATGCACTGATATGTTTGTTATTGCAGTCCATGTAATTAAAATTGAACTCCAAAACCATGTTTTAAAACCGTCAATCTTCTTCCTTTTTTATTTTTCACTGTCCATGACTCACATCCATACATTGCAACTGGAAATACCAGAACATTCACTAACTTCCTGTTGATGGGTTGTCACAATGTCACATTGTCTTTCCATTGTTGTCTTTCCAGATCTTTATTAATCCTGACATTGTTGTTCTCGCAAACACGAATGAAGACAATTTTTTTTTTTTGTATACAGACAAGGCTCATGTAAGAGCTAACACACCACACACGAAAACAGGCACGGACCCATAAAACATACAATAAATAGAGAGTGGGAGACAAGAGGGGGAGAGAGAGGAAACCATACTAGCACAACAACAGCAAAGAACAGGGACGTTGGTAGATCTGTGGAAGAGAGAGGGCCGGTGGGAGGGGGGGGGGGGGGGAGAGAGGGAAGGGGGTACACGGTATAAAGCAAATGAACACTACTAGGAATTTCAGGAAAGAAGTTGGAGATTGAAAGAGGTGGATTTGGGGTGTTTTAACAGGGGTAGAAAAGATCATGGTTTTGGATGGGGGAAGATAAGAGATGGTGGTGAACAGCTGTTTCGAAGACCTGGAGGGAGGAGAGGGATTGAAGAGAGTGTGGGAGTTTGTTCCAGAGGCGGGAGAAAGAGTGAAGGTGAGCAGAGAGCCTACATTTGGCAGTTTCACCAGAAGAGGGTTGCTGGCAGATCTTTTGCGCCCTGCAGGAAAATTTGGGGGACAGAGCATGGACAGAGCAGGGGGAGCAAGGCCGGAGAGGAGTCGGTAGAAGACAGAAAGACCACCAACCTGCCTGCGGGGAGCGAGTGAAAGGCCCTCAGAATCAGCTTCATCACAGGAGATTCCAATGATTCTGAATGCTTTGGTTTCAACAGCATGAAGCCGAGCTATGTGTGAGGCAGGAGCACCAGCCCAGAGGGGAGAGCAGTATTCCATCAACCTGCGGATGAAAGCTTTGCATGTGGTGAGGAGCTCAGGTGTGGCAAGGAAGGACTTCGCACGACGGAGGATGCCCAGTCGGCGACTGGCTTTGGAGGCCAGCTTGGAAATGTGGTTTTCCCAGGAAAGATCATGGCAGATAGTGAGACCCAAAAGCTTGAGTGACAGAACTTCTTAGAGAGGATTGTTGAGAAAGTAGATGGGAGGGTTGTCCAGACAGTCTTTATGTGGAGACAAGGTGAGAGTGTGAGATTTGTGAGGATTGAAAGACATGTTGCACTTGTTTGACCAGTTGTGATTTTGTCCAGTTCTGCAGAGAGTGAAGAGGCTGCAGACTGCCGATATGAGGGATGAGATATGGATCTTGATGGATCGGTTGTGTGCCTGACAAGGACAATTCGATTCGACTTTGGTGAATATCTGAATATGGATTCGGATATGAGAATTGTTTAATTTTTTAATTGATACTTCACCATTGAGAGATAGGGCTTAAACCAACATATAGCAGGATAACTCAAAAAGCTATGGACGGATTTGGACGAAACTTGGTGGACCAGTTGGGTGTCTGACAAGGACAATTCGATTCAACTTTGGTGAAGATCGGGATCCGGATCCAGCCAGTAGAAATTTTTGAGTGATTCTTCACCATTGAGTGATATGGCCAACCAGACGGAGGTTTGCTCTCTACTGAGTGCTGTTCTAGTCTTTTATAATGTCTTCAACCTCTTTCCACAATTAGTCTGACATTCTGTCAACAAAGTTCAGCTCTACGAAAAACGTTTTTTTTTATACCTTTATACAGTGGAGGCCAAAAATATTGGCACCCTTGTTCCTTTTTTCAAATAACTTTTCTTTTTTTCAAAATGACTTTTCAAAATAATAAATAACTTAATAACTTTTCTCTAAAAATAAGTTGAAATTGACAAAAGTATTTGGTCTCCACAATTCTTTATTTCACTGTTAATATTACAGAACCTTTGTTTTTGATTCAAAACTTAATATGTCCTTTTAAATCAGAAAATAAAAAGAAATGGCATTGACAAAATTCTTGACACCCGAGACTTGATATTTGGTAGCACAGCTTTGGACAAAATAACTACAGTCAAGCGCTTCCTATAGACATGAATGAGCTTCCTACACCTCTCTGCTGGCAGTTTGGCCCACTCTTCTTGTGTAAACTGCTCCAGTTCTCACAGATTTGAAGGGTGCCTTCTCCAAACTCCTGTTTTCAGATCTCCCCACAGGTGTTCAATGGGATTTAGATCTGGACTAATTGCTGGCCACTTCAGAGCAGTCCAGCGTTTTGTCTTGAACCATTTTAGGATTTCTGTGTGGAATAAGCTAAGATTTAGTAATTTTTTCTGCTTTTTAAAAATTTTGTTCCACTGCAAACCAAAGAAATACATTTGTGGATACCAAAATATTTTTTAATTTCTCCAATTTTCTGGAATAAATGGTGCATTGTTTTAAAAAAGTTCAAGGGTGCCAATATTTTTGGCCATGACTGTAGCATAATGTTTGGATACTTTTTCAAGGTGATATCTATCTGGTCAAAGTTTTTTTTATTTATTCAACCTTCTAAATTTGACTCGTAGTCTTCCCATATAAGGAGTTCATGATGTGTCCCACAGTCTGCATCTGGTATGGTGTTGGCAGATTACACAGCACTTCCCTATCTTCCGTTGATTACAATTTAGTCAATCTGATTTGTATGATGCCCATCAGGAGAAGTTCATGTGAACAGTCTACGTTTTCCATGTGTTTGCAATTCCGATCGCATTTGCCACACAGTAGTCCAAAATTCGCTCACATGACTCATTTTGGATACCAAGTCCATGCTTTCCTGTAATCCCTGGAGCTCCTACTTCTCCAATTTTTGCATTCCTGTCTCCCATAATCATTAAAACATCTCCTTTCGGCACCTGTTCTCCCAGTTCCTACAACTTTCCATAAAACTCCTCCACATATTTCTTAATCTGCTGCAGAAGTTGGAGCATATATCGGCATGATGGTGGTGTTCACTGGATGTCCTTTCAACCTCCCTGATATTAACCTATCATTGACTGGGTTGTATCCCAGTATTGAGCCTGCCATCTTCTTATTGGAACTCACTGCCATTCCATTTCTTTTGCAGGTGTCATGTCACTTTGTAATCGCCAGATTGAAACGGCCCCAAACCAGTTTCAATCTGGCGTCCAAACCGTCCTCCAAATATAATTGCAACATTTTAGTTCGTTTATCACCAAAATTTCAGTTCTTGTTCTTCCCATCTCCCTCTTTATAACATCTACATTTCTGATTCATTGACCTTACATTCCATGTATCAATTTTGTGAATGTTTGAGAAGCTCAGGATTCGAGTTTCAGTTCTGGGGACCTCAGCGTCTGGATTTCCTTTCGGATTTGATCCAGTCCGATCATAATGGTCACTGGTCAGTCTTACTCATTAAAATACATTGCTCTTCCCCAATAGCTATTTGGGTACTTTCAAACTTGGGGAGTAGAGGGGGGGGGGAGTGAGGGAGGAGAGGAGGGCTCATCATCGGACACATAGCTTTGTCTCTTAGATTTCTGAAAATGATTGTTTTATTAGCATGTGCGGAAGTGGTTTGTGTTGCCTTCTTTGTGGCGGTGTGCCATTGTTCCTAGGATGGTGGCCAGGATAGGATGGTGTGCCATCCTAGCCATTGTTCTTCATAAGAGAATCCTCTGCCTACCATCAAAGAAATGCAGCCATTACTGGAAATATGTGTCTGCATGGCCATCCACAAGTCTGGCCTCCCATGGCTTCACATAACCCTGATCAGGAGGCTAAAATCGAGTATTACACCTTGCCCAAGGCTGGCCCATGGGTTATTGAATGCAAAGGCCACTTCCATTAAAAAGGACTGCTGCCTTTATCCTGTTAAACCCTTAGCCTTTGGTTTAAAGCATGAACCATAAGGCAGTGGCAGATTTGAATTCAGAGTTTCCTTCTCCGAGATGAGCTGTCTATCAAGGCTTATGAGCCCCATTTGCCCAGCAGATTTGGATTCAGAGGTTTCTTCTCCTAGATCAGCTGTAAGGAGAAAGGAACTAATACTTCTTTAAAGGGCCCAATTATTCTCACCTTCGTATGGGATCTGCCAGGGAAAAATTTTGGCCCGAGTCTTACATGAACTGGATGACCATCAGGCCTGACATCGAATGAAGGTGAAAGGAATTTTGAAAACAGCCATGGTGCAGCCAATAACTCACCTAATCTTCGCAAAGAACACCGTGGGATCTTTAACGTCCACAAACTAATGGCGGCAGACGGGGGCATGGAGTTTAACATCCATCAGAGGGACGGTACACAAATTGATGCCTCGCCCTACCTGCGAAACAGCAGAACGACAGTGAAAGCTGGACCAAGATTCAAACCAGGTTAGACATAGACAAATATAGGAGTGCTGAGAAGATTTGACAATACACTTGAAGCAGGGTTCAAATACAATAAGGTTCTTTGTTAGAGCGTTACCTGATCTTCTAATACGCATGTACACCATGTCTGACATCACTATGGGAATCACATTCCCTTTCTACCCTTTAGTAATTCTGGAGAATAGCAAAAAAGATTGTTTTGCCATCTCATGGCATGTAGGGCATAACTTAGCCATGGTATAGGGGGGCATGGTATAGGGCATGTTATAGGGCATGTAGTGCATTCCATCAAAATCTTCTGATTAGAACAAATAGGCATCTTAAACATGTTGGAGGAAGGTTGTTATTAAATATCTTCATTAAATAAACCACAGCAGGTGTCAACACAAAGTTTAAAAAAATAGTATAATTGTTTGGCTGGATGAGTTTCATGATAGAAACAAAGATCACACCCATACACACATTCATTCTCAGACATGAGTATTTCATCCTAATAAACAAACCGTAACACTTAGCCTTTTGAGTTGCAAACCTCTACTACAAATTAATGGAGGAACAACATTTGAAAACCCTTCTCAACAAATATATTAAACTGCCACAAATAAAGTAACATGGGTTTAGGTGATAATGGCCATGGAGAAGCAAATATAATGGCAACTAGAGAGTTCACAGAACACCCTACCCCACGCAGTCTTGAGAATCGAGGGCATGGGTGGGGACTGCAAGTGGCAAATTTGATTGGTCGTGATGACATAGAATGCCGTAACATTTTGACCAAGTACTGCTAAACGGAAGGGTTTTGAAAGTGCCAAAAAAAGCGATTTGTGTTCTACAATGTTTAAGTATCTAATTTAATTGAAATAAAATAAAGATTTTAAAGGTTATAGAAAAAAAATATTCCAGGAAGTTTATTGCCGTTGCTGCAGCGTCTTTACAGTTTACACCACCTTATTTAACAAGTTACATTCGTTATTCGGGCCTGTTGTTTGTGTCCTTTATGACATCCTTAAAAACAGTAAGTTTCCTGTTCGGAATGTTTTTCAATTTTTGTTTTGACTGCCAGACAGGTAGACAGACTAAAAATAAATAAATAAATAAAAATCGCACCCGTGTCAGAAGGAAGGTGTTCAATTTGGAATTTTTAATATGAAATAGGCAAAGCCTAGAAACTAACAAAACCCTTTAAAATTACCCATTAGAACCTATTAGAATTACTCTTTAGAACCCATCAGAATTACCCTTTAAAACTCTAGAATTACACTTTAACACTTAAGAACCCTTTAGAATTAAACACGGTGGGTTCGAAAGTTTCTTCTTCTTCATTTTTGACAGACGGATGGAAGGAAGGACATAGCCAAATGTTAAAGCGGTTTCACCACTTAAAAGGTGATCTCACTCCTCTGCACATGTGTGATCAGGTCAAATGAATAGCCAAAGTACAGCTAAACTGCGGGTTCATTTTCCAATTCATGTTCTGATTTGTGATCAAAATATAACATTCAACTGAAATTAAGTTAACCTTCAATCATAAACTGACATTTGTAGACAGACAGACAAACAGACAGACAGACAGACAGACAAAGTGAACCAATTGCTTAACCCTGCAGTTTACTTCCCATGCATGGAGCAAACATGTAAGATGTCATCTCATTATTACATGAGCAATACTTCCAGGGCACCGGCGATAAGCTCGACTACTCTTTGCAGAAGGCACAGATGTCTTTAAGGTCCATCACAAACAGGGCTGGGAGACAGATCCTCCATCTTAACCCCCTTATGATAGACAGTGATGCATCACTCTGCATCCAAAACCAAAGCAAGAATTGCACTGTAAAGCTGGGCTGAGACTTGAACCCAGCCTAGACAGCTCAAAGGCAAGTGTGCATACCTGTAAATTATTACATTATATATATATATCACCCGTAAATCTCACTGTTGCTGATGACTCTCCAACAAGTGATAAAACTGGTCTGGCCACTAGGGGGCGAGAATAATTGGGATTCTCATGTATGTATTACTTGTGAATGTCTGCAGCTGTCGAGGAACCCAAGTAGGGTTTGAAACAACAAAGGGCTTACCTTGTGTAGCTTTTCTTGGTTTCTTTATGTCGCTTTCTTTGGCTACAAAAGCATGGGGATTCATTTATTAAAATCCTAACCTCCTGGGGTAATTTATTAAGTAAGAGCCGATTGGTTATTCCCACCAATTACGGGTGAGAGACATGATTGGATCTTTGTTAACTGCTATTGACATTGTATCTGGTACATGCTTTGGAGCCACGATGGTGCGCGTTTCTGTCTACGCTGTCGCTGATGACTCGCCAACAAGCGATGAAACCGGTCCAGCGGCTGAAGGGATGTGTAGCATTGGGATTCTTATGTATGTACTATTTGGGAATATCTGCAGCTGTAGAGGAACCTGGGTGGGTTTGAGATTTAAATTATCTTCCCAGTATTTGGCTGCAGTACAACCATACTGCTGTAGGGGGCTGCAGCCCTCCTAATCTCATGCCAAATAAGCAGGGCCTACGCACCTGTTTCGTGTTTAGCCAAAGAGCCCTAAAAAAAAAAATATATATATACATGGAGCATACATTCAGCATATATGGAGCATCACATTGCCCAATGAGAATATCCGTCTGTATTTTAAGCCGTTTTTTTCTTGCTGATGATGCCACAAGTCTGAAACATGTATCCAAGACTGATGCTCGAATTATGCACGCACTTCCTCTTGTGGATTTCTAGCTTTCAGAATTTGTGGTGAGATTCTCTCTTGACATTCCAGTGCTGCATTGTATCATGCCTGGCATCCAGCCATACTCAAACAACTCAATGTTAATGGCATCAACTACATTTCTCGATGAAAAATACACCAGTGTATGCATTATAGATTTCAACAACATCCTGATCCTGTCCTTTACTTTGCGAATGTCAACTCGAGGATTGCAACATCTCGTATATGGTTGCCATCCTCTTTCTCATACATGTTATCAATATGTCAACCACTCTTGAATAAATCATTGATTTCACCTTTCAGACAGCACCGCGTAATGATGGGGGATGCTTTTCTGTCCAAATGTGATAGGCCACAGGTGCATGTCAGGGTCAGGATAAGTACAAACTATCAACGTCTGGTGCAGCATTTGCAATGACATTCATGAATGCTCTTTGCTCTGCCTCTCAGGAAATTCGGACAGTCACGCTTCGCCTGAGATGGGATCCCCGGAGCATTTAGCATTCTCAAATCAGTGGGAATCTATCACAGATGCACAAATAGCTACCTTTGAAAGAGGCCAACGATTTTTTTTCTTCTTCTTCTTCTTCTTCTTCTTACCCTCCTCCTTCTCCTTCCTCTTCCATTCCTGCCACTCAACTATTCATTAGCATTCTATACATGCATTTTTGTCTCCTCTTCCCCTTTTGCCCCCCGTCAGTCTATAACGTTGTCACTCAGTTTCTCCATGAAATTAGTGCTATTTTTTAAAAAATAATACAAAGACTATTGCTTTTTAATCCCCAAAATTTTTTTTTAAGTTCTTGGAAAAAACTCTTCATGAAATGGTCAAATCTCAAGAGCAGACCAAGCTTCTCTTGATGCTGCAAAACCAACAATTCAAGGAAAACAGCAGGAACTTTCTTTGGACAATATTGTCCCCAACTCCATCAATTTGTTGAACTCATTTCTTACGATTGGCACGTTCATTGTACATTTGAATCTTATCTTGGTGAAATAGATGTGGTTAAAAACAAGCTCAGTGCACCACGTCTATTGTTCTACCACAATGGCTTCCGAGGCAGAAATTTATTCAGCTTTCGATGCGGCCAACTTCCCTGCACAAAAGCAGTCGCTTAGCAACCAAGTAACGATTCATCACAATTTACAATGTCATTGTTACTTGCTGGTTACAATTTACAAAGTATATTATCACGTTTAAAATAAATATATAAATTAATAACATGCATTCAGAGAGTATGTGTTGCCCAAGCAGCTTCAAGGGCAAACGATGTGCTTCATGGATTGCCATTTCCTCCCAAGTGTTAAATTGAAGCCAATTTTGATTTTTTGGGATTTTTTTTTTTTTTTCAATTTTGATTTTTGACCAGCACACAAAACCTGCTCTTTTCAATAAAGACAGGATCTTAACCTTGCACTAGCAAATGGCAAACGCTGGCTCCAAAAAATGGCCTTCTCTCTATGAAGCTCTATGAAGCGACAAATCTCTGTGAACCACCAGGATAACTTGACGGATTCTGTTAAATCAAGAATCAAACACATTCTGGACAATTCAAAATCGAGCACGTGACCACTGAGCTATCCAATCAGATCTTCTATGAAGTACCAATGGTATTTTGCAATTTGCTTTGGAATCCTGATATATTATCCAAGCTGATATTATTGGGCACTTGTCCAAATTTTGAGTAAATGTTCCTCTAATCCCGATACATCAATGTGCAAGTCTTGCAATCAACAATATTGTTTTTAATGTCATGCACTTCACGGAGAAGTGAAATACCTTGACATAGAAAGGTAAGTAATTATTGTGCCAAGAAAGTCACCCGAAAGTTCCATTACCTAACCTACGTAATAGACATAGTATTGTTGACAAACCTTATTTGTATTAAGTTCTTTTCAACAATCTGTCCTATTCAATGCACTTCATCCAGTGATGAAACAACTTTTGTTTCACCCAACACAGAAGTCCTCCTTTTGAGGTCCGTGTTGATCTCTTCAGCGGATGCAAAGCGTCTTCCTCAATGTCGTTTTTGTACTTTTTTGGATTAAAATCAGTTCGAATTGTGCATTTTTCTTCTGAATCACCAGTAATTTAATTCCTTTGCTTAAGCTTGCTCAACTTCCTACAATGGGCATGCCCCTTGATACTAAAAGCTATTGTTTTAATTCCCAAAGAAAAACAAATAGCCGGAGAAACTCGAGTTTCAACAGTAATGAAATGACGAGAGGTTAAACGTATAATTTTTTTGATCACCTTGAACTTTTGCTTTAAAAAGCTCCAAACAGGCTGGCAAACCACTTTGGACAACCATTGTTTTAAAGCAATAAACATTGAATGGTGTGCAAAAGATCAAAGTCCAATGTGCAAATTGCCTTTTTGGGACCTCCGTTACCATTAGTTTTATGGCCAGTGATATTGTGGATGCGGCCTGGCAGGATAGTACAGAAGGAAGCACACTCGCCTCGGTTCGAATCCCGAACTAGCTGTAAACTGCCACCCTGGTGTTTCGCAAGCAGGGTGAGGCACCCATGTTTGTGTCGTCTCCTGTAATGACGTTGAAATGGATGTCCAGTGTGCCAGGATTAGTCGGTGGAGGTTAACGGTCCCATGAGGTCCTCTCGAAGAGTGGACGAGTTACCGCTGCCACCATGGCTGAGTTCAAAATTCTTGTCACCTTCAGTTGAAGGTCATGCCTGGCCAGCCGATTCGTGAAAGACTGGGTCCAAAACTTTCCCCGGCCGACCCCACACAGAGGTGGGAATAATTGGAGCCATTAAACAATTAGTAATAGTAGTAGAACGACAATCTGGAGGTGCTGTATGGGCCGGGTACCAACCATCATGAACGTCAGTCGACATGTGCAAAACTTAAAACAGGAAGGAAACGGGATACAATAGAGTAGAAATCTAGAGGGAAAAACCATATCTGCAGCATATGGTGTGAAAAGTGCAAGCAAGACCGAGAACAAAAGAAATGCTCATATAACTACTAGTGACAACAACCAGAGAGAAAGGCCGAGAGATTCAAATAGAAAACAGTCCTGTAAATTATATGTGGTAGGAAACCAATGACCCACTGCCCTCCGCATCCTGCTCAAGATGTAAAGAACTCCACAGAGTGAGCCAGTGTGTGGGACCATTCCATGGTGCTCGACGGTCGTGCATTGCACTACAGCGCAACACGTAACAAGCCCGAATGCTTCATACAAACGTTCCACATCACCGAGCATCAGCTACACCTGCCTGGCTTTAAACAACCCATTGCCGTAGTTTCTTACAAAGAAATCCACATTCAAAGCTTTCCATAGAGGGCAAACAGTGAGCGATGCTTTCCCGATCGCCAAGATGGAGCTTGGACGGCCATGTTATTGCAATTCTTCCAATCAATCCTATTGTTTCTCTTTGGTTATGAGAACAGCAAAGTTGTACCTCAGTCACTGTAGAGAACAAATAATGCGTCATCAGTTGGATTTTTGGCAGGACAAACGTGAAAGCTGGAATGCGACAGAATGTAAATGAGCAGCTCGGATGAGAACGCCGGACCATACTTCCAAGCAGTAGATAGAAATATAAAAGGGAATGGATGAAAGTGATGCTCAATTTATCTGGACAAACTGAAAAGTTGAACCAATTCAATTTCCTGAACATTTGTTTTGCAAATCTGGACATTTTATTTGGCTTTTGTTTTACCAACCCTTGCAGGTTGCTCACTGTTTACATCTCGAGGAATGGAACCGAACTGTGCAAAGAAAAAGGTAAATTAAACGTAAATAAATAGTGCATGTGCCTCCCGAAAATGCAAACAACCACTGTACGCAAATAACCCCATCGTTTGGCCGCTTGTACAGTATCGATACAGGTACAGATAAAGTTTACTCGGGCAACCGCATGAACCCACAGCCACATTTTCAAAAGTGCAGTTGGACCTGCTGCGGCAAGAAATGTAGGCCAGGCGATGCCTATGGCCGCCCGAGCACGTGGCCATTAAGTCATGCCTTGAGCATCTTACCGTTTCCTCGGAACCGAGTCTCCAAAATGTCGGGCCTGCATAATGCAATTTCCAGCGGCGCGCGTCTGGGCATGGCTGGAAATGCATAGCGACAGGTTCCTGTTGTTCGAGCCAAGTCACTGATCCGAGAGAACTCCAGCCCCCAGCAATAGCTGACTGCCGCGTTGAGGTTTCCACGACACACGCTACGATCCATTCCCTTCCTATCAGAATACGATACAGGCCCAGTCAAACACCTTGCAACTGAAAACTTTGTTTGTTACCCTCGCCAGAGGAGAGGTTATTGCACTTGAGACCGTTTGTTTGTTTGTCTGTTTGTTTGTTTGTTTGTCTGTTTGTCCGCACAGAATAAATATGATTTTCTCTGCAACCGTAGGTCCGATTGACAGGAAATTTTCACCATAGGTGCAACTCCACCTGTAGAATTTTTTAATGATAATTATGATGCATAGGTCACGTGGTTCGGCCGCCATCTTGGAAAAACCACAAAACTTTGCACCTCTATATCTCTGAAAGTGCTGAATAGAAAAAATTGAGACATGGCTCATTGTAAAGAACTCTCCATGCGGAATAACATTTCAATGAAGATGTCATAGTTGCCTTCATTATGATGTCATAATTCGACAAGTACAAAACTTCATCCGATCAGGATTAAATTTCTCGAGCATCATCTAGGAATAATTTGGTGGAGAATTTTTTTTAGTGATGACGTATTCAGGTGACGTGGTTCGGCCGCCATATTTGTTTTAACACAAAAGCCTTAAAAACCACTGAAAATATAACAAGTACAAAACTTCATCCGATCAAGATGAAATTTCTTGAGCATAATCTAGGAATAAATTAGTTTAGAAAAAAAATAATGATGACGTCATCTGTCATGTGGTTCGGCCGCCATATTTGTTTTAACACAAAAGCCTTAAAAACCACTGAAAATACATCCTGGCGAGGGTTTGCAATCTCTGATTGTTCTTTACCTTCGCAAAAGCGGAAGGTTATGTTTTGATCGCTGTGTATTTATTTGTATGTCTGTGTGTGTGTATGTTATTCGCATAACTCAAAAAGTATTCAACCGAATTGCATGAAATTTGGTGGGATGATTGGTTATTATACGGGACACATTTGATTAGATTTTGGGAGCAATCGGGTCAAAGGTCAAGGTCAAGGTCACGAAAAGGTCAAAATCGTATTTTAGTACAGTACAGAACAGTAGCTGCGGCGAAGGTATGCGCTCTACCGAGTGCCCGTTCTAGTTTTCTTGTTTGTTTTTGTCTTAGTGATGCGATATAAAGGCATAAATATATCCAAGCCTGAAACTTAGAAAAATTCTGCCTTGACAATGTCCCTTTGTTTTGGGATTGTTGTTACAAATTATATGCAGTGATCTTTTCCTCTCAGTCAATTTTGAATTCTGAAGCTGTTTTTTGCCGCAATTTTATGAGCCATCATGCCTCACAGAGATGTTCAATAAACCTGGTTCTACAAGCAATAGAAACATCCACAAGGCAGTACCATACGAGTTCCATCAAAGCCGTTTCACAATGTGCTTTTTAAAGGCCCACGTGTAAGGTAAAGAAACAACCAAACTCCAAAAAAAGGGGAAACTCAGAGACACCTGCAAGTTTTAGTTCCATTCTCACAACACACCAAGATCATTGGGAGAATGCAAATGAAGGAATGAGTTACACTGCCTAGCGCTGATGCTCAGAGTCGACATGTTTCTCACAGGGAAACTTCACACAGTGAAAGAATAAAATTTGGAGATAAAAATTACTATATTCAAGTAGTGTTCTCACTTAAGAGTTAAAACTCCAAGTGAAGGATGATAACCCATTGAAGCCTCCCCTGAATATTTCCTGCAGCTGAAAAGAACCACCTTCAGAGGCCATTTTTCCCTGCAGAGCAGGGATTGGCCTTTTTCAGGCGCCGTGGTCCCCTTTTTGAAGCAATGTTTTATGGCCGGATGCCCTTCCTATCGCCAACCTTGTTAGTCGCCTCTTGCGACACACAGGGAATTACCAGTGAACTGGTACTCAATTTTCCGACCTCGGAAGGATGACAGGCATAAATATATCCAAGGCATAAATACAACAACAACAACAGGCATTTTAAGGCCATTTTCGCTGAAAGAGCGGGGGTTAGCCTTGAGGTCACCATGACAATCTTGTCCATTTTGCCCTATTTTCTGCATCTCTCCTTGTTAACCCCCTTGCCCGCATTTCTTCTTCCACCACGTTTACCCAAGTCTTTCTCGGTCTTCCCCGTCCTCTACTTCCTTCTACATTCATTTCCATCACTCTTCTCAACCAGTCACTTTCATCCTTCCTCAACACATGACCAAACCATCTCAACCTGTTCCTCTTCACAGCATCAATCACAGGCTCTATTCCCATCATCTTTCGCAATTCATCATTTGTCTTCCTCTCTCTCAACGATACTCCGCACATCCACCGAACCATTCGCATTTCCACCCTTTCCAGCCTTCGTTGCTGCTCTACGTTCATTACCCATGTCTCACTCCCATAAATCATAACACTTCTCACACATGCAGCATACACCTTTCCCATGCAGCATCCCATTTCCCATCCATGCATCACACATGCAGCATAAATGACAGGCATAAATATAAATATATCCAACCCCCCTGGCGTTAATTCAGCGATCAACCAGGATTTGAACCCAGGATCCTCGGATCCCAAGCCGGCACGCTAACCGCTAAGCCAACACCAGGCTTATCTCCTGCAGCTGAAAAGATCATAAAATATACAATTCCATCTCTTGCTTTCAAGGATTTACCACATCTATCTTGAAGGAGATCCAGACAGGAAAGAGACTTTGATGTTTTCAAGCAAAGGGAGACATCTCACAAGCAGAACGTAGCTTCCTGAAGCCTAAATGGACTCACCTTTCCATCGAATGTAGCGGTCGCCCCTGGGACCACACGTACATTCCGCGGGGACAAGGCAAAGGCTGGTGGGTACAAAGGCGTCCGTTCCAGCCACACCGAGGCCTTGGACACTTGCGTTGACTTTAAAGCACCGTGTCCGTCCCCCATTCTGACCCTGGTGATAGATTATCCAAAGGAGCAGGTCCGTCCTGGTTGAAGAGAGGCAACAGATGATCTCCATTTGTAATATGACTGCAAGGCCTAATTCTTCATGCCAAATGTCAAACTACAACTTGGTAAGCAAGACAAATATGCTTGCACACAAAGTATGACATCCAGTTAGTGTTGTGACGAAATAATAATTATAGGGTCGCCATAGGCTGCTCATCAACTTCTCGCAATGCACAGATTGGTGATATTTATTTGAATACAGGTTTTAAGACACACCGATTGGTTTCTGATTGTGATGAAACATAATCTATTACAGAACGTCGGTGCTGCCGAAGTAGTGTCTTGGCAATGGTTATACTGGGAGGTTTGCCATTGCCTTCCCAGCAGTAGTTTGAGCAGGAACTCGTCATTTGTTTAGGGTGTCGGCTATAGCTCGCCTACTCTTCAAAAAGGACACCGTGGGATCTTTAATGTCCACCCACTAAAGCCGGCATACGGGACGCCAGTTTAACGTCCAATAAGGGACAGTTCAAGGTCCAATAAGGGAATAAGGGACACATTGATGATTCGCCCTGCCTGTGAAACACCGGGATGATCGTTTATAGCTGGGTCGGGATTCACTAAACAGGCTAAACAGCTTAGAGGCTCGTGTCCGAACCTCTAGGCCATCCTGCCAGCCCCACCAATTGGTTACAATTGATTTTTTTTAACACAATGACCCTAAGCCACCACCCCACCCCACAACCAATCCCGCATCCCCAATAAATCCTCCCCCAACTCCCCTCCTCACTGTGCATAGTGTTTAGTACAAGTAGCTGCTGAAAATCTTGGACATTCACCCATTGCCTGACCAAAAGTGAAATTAATTTTTTAAACATATTATAAAGGAATGAGTTACACTGCCTCGCAACTGCTCAGTCAACATGTTTGCTGAATACAACAAACAACAACAGGCATTTTAAGGCCATTTTCCCTGCTAGAGCGGGGGTTAGCCTTGCGGTCCCCATGACAATCTTCTCCATTTTGCCCTATTTTCTGCATCTCTCCTTGTTAACCCCCTTGCCCACATTTCTTCTTCCACCATCTTTAGCCAAGTCTTTCTCATTCTTCCCCGTCCTCTACTTCCTTCTACATTCATTTCCATCACTCTTCTCAACCAGTTACTTTCATCCATTCCTCAACACATTTGTTTTTTGTTTTTTTTGTTTGTTTTTTGTTTTTTTTTGTATACAAGATCGAGGCTCGTGAAAGAGCTAACATTAATCACACAAAAAGACAAACCGACACACAAAACACAAAAAACAAGGGGAGCGGCAGACAAGATGGGGAGAGAGGGGGAAGGACACAAACACAACATTTGAGAGCAGGGACATCGGGAGGACTTGGGGGGAGGTGGGAGAGGAATAAAACATATGAACACTGCAAGGACTCTGGGGTGAATTACCGGGGGTAGAAAAGATCAAGGTTTTCGATGGGGAACGATAAGAGATGGTGGTGAACAGCTGTTTTAAAGACCTGGAGGGAGGAGTGGGATTGAAGGGAGTGGGGGAGTTTGTTCCAGAGGCGGGAGAAAAGGGGAATGAAAGAGTGAAGGTGAGCAGAGAGCCTAGACTTTGGCAGTTTAACCATAAGAGGGTTGCAGGCAGATCTTGTGCGACCTGAAGGAATATTGGGGGGACAGAACACAGAGAGAGCTGGGGGAGCAAGGCCGGAGAGGAGTCGGTAGAAGACAGAAAGACCACCAACCTGCCTGCGGTGAGTGAGTGAAAGGCCCTCGGAGTTGACTACATCGCAGGAGATTCCAATGATTCTGAAAGCTTTGGCCTCAACAGCGTGAAGCCGAGCAAGGTGTGAGGCAGGAGCACCAGCCCAGATGACCAAACCATCTCAACCTGTTCCTCTTCACAGCATCAATCACAGGCTCCATTCGCATCATCTTTCGCAATTCATCATTTGTCTTCCTCTCTCTCAACGATACTCCGCACATCCACCGAACCATTCACATTTCCACCCTTTCCAGTCTTCGTTGCTGCTCTACGTTCATTACCCATGTCTCGCTCCCGTAAATCATAACACTTCTCACACATGCAGCATACAACTTTCCCTTCAGCTTCAACGACACTCTCCTCCTCATCAGCACGCCACTCAGTTCCCGAAACTTCTTCCATGCACATCTCACTCTCGCAACCGCCGCAGAGTCTGATCCACCTTCTCCATTCAACATGTCTCCGAGGTAGCTAAATGTTTTCACTGAATGAATGAGATTATTTAAAATTCACTATCTTGAAGTGTTCACACTTAAAAGAGTTTAAAACTCCAATTCAAGATGAGAACCAAATGAATCCTCCCCTGAATATTTCCTGCAGCTGAAAAGATCATAAGAAATTCCATCAATGACAAGAAAATGAGGTTCCAGGTTAGGCAAGTGACACCAAAATCAGGACCAGAAAAAATAGTCTGACATTTCAAGGTGCTATCAACGAATCCACACAATAGTTAATAATCACATTTATTTTCATAAACCAAGTACTTGTCTATTCTGCCAGCAATGTTTCCCTTTTGGATGCAAAGAGCTTCAGGATTAGACGTCTGACCAATAGAAACATATCACATGGTTAGATTAGTGTTCATTAGTAATCATACAATACCTCCAGGGTATAACTAAAAATTATAACATACTAGCAGGGGTACCCGACGCTGCCAGGTGTATTTTTTCCCGTTGCCAAGCACTACAGAGCGATTTTTAAAATCCCAAACATCGAACTGTTTCTTCAAATTCTTCAAATTGTTTTTCCCTAAAACAGTCCTAAAAGCACTCGCTGGCACTCACTGATGTCGAAAACACTCCCTGATGCGTAAAAAACTCCCTATATACCACCTTTTAGAGGTGCCTAAAACACTATGCCTAAAAAAACTCCCTGATATGCCTAAAACACTCCTAATGCCTAAAACACTCCCTGATATGCCTAAAACACTCCAAATTCCTAAAAAACTCCCTGATATGCCTAAAACACTCCTAATGCATAAAAAAACTCCCTGATATGCCTAAAACACTCCTAATGCATAAAGAAAACTCCCTGATATGCCTAAAACACTCACTGATGCCTAAAAAACTCCCTGATATGCCTAAAACACTCACTGATGCCTAAAACACTCCCTGATATGCCTAAAACACTCCAAATTCCTAAAACACTCCCTGATATGCCTAAAACACTCACTGATGCCTAAAACACTCCCTGATATGCCTAAAACACTCCTAATGCATAAAAAAAACTCCCTGATATGCCTAAAACACTCCTAATGCATAAAAAACTCCCTGATATGCCTAAAACACTCCTAATGCATAAAAAAACTCCCTGATATGCCTAAAACACTCCAAATTCCTAAAAAACTCCCTGACATGCCTAAAACACTCCTAATGCATAAAAAAACTCCATGATATGCCTAAAACACTCCAAATTCCTAAAAAAAACTCCCTGATATGCCTAAAACACTCCTAATGCATAAAAAACTCCCTGATATGCCTAAAACACTCCAAATTCCTAAAAAAAACTCCCTGATATGCCTAAAACACTCCAAATTCCTAAAACACTCACTGATGCCTAAAACACTCCCTGATATGCCTAAAACACTCCAAATTCCTAAAACACTCACTGATGCCTAAAACACTCCTAAAAGCCTGCCTAATGCCTAATGCCTAATGCCTAATGCCTAATGCATAATGCATAAACTCCTAATGCCTAATGCCTAATGCCTAATGCATAATGCATAAACTCCTAATGCCTAATGCATAAAAAACACTCCTAACACTCCAAATTCCTAAAACACTCACTGATGCCTAAAACACTCCCTGATATGCCTAAAACACTCCAAATTCCTAAAACACTCACTGATGCCTAAAACACTCCCTGATATGCCTAAAACACTCCAAATTCCTAAAACACTCACTGATGCCTAAAACACTCCCTGATATGCCTAAAACACTCCAAATTCCTAAAACACTCCCTGATATGCCTAAAACACTCCAAATTCCTAAAACACTCACTGATGCCTAAAAAACTCCCTGATATGCCTAAAACACTCCTAATGCATAAAAAACTCCCTGATATGCCTAAAACACTCCAAATTCCTAAAACACTCACTGATGCCTAAAACACTCCCTGATATGCCTAAAACACTCCAAATTCCTAAAACACTCAATGATGCCTAAAACACTCCCTGATATGCCTAAAACACTCCTAATGCATAAAAAACTCCCTGATATGCCTAAAACACTCCAAATTCCTAAAACACTCACTGATGCCTAAAACACTCCCTGATATGCCTAAAACACTCCAAATTCCTAAAACACTCACTGATGCCTAAAACACTCCCTGATATGCCTAAAACACTCCAAATTCCTAAAACACTCACTGATGCCTAAAAAACTCCCTGACATGCCTAAAACACTCCTAATGCATAAAAAAACTCCCTGATATGCCTAAAACACTCCAAATTCCTAAAACACTCACTGATGCCTAAAACACTCCCTGATATGCCTAAAACACTCCAAATTCCTAAAACACTCCCTGATATGCCTAAAACACTCCAAATTCCTAAAAAAACTCCCTGATATGCCTAAAACACTCCAAATTCCTAAAAAAACTCCCTGATATGCCTAAAACACTCCTAATGCATAAAAAACTCCCTGATATGCCTAAAACACTCCAAATTCCTAAAAAAAACTCCCTGATATGCCTAAAACACTCCAAATTCCTAAAACACTCCCTGATATGCCTAAAACACTCACTGATGCCTAAAACACTCCTAAAAGCCTGCCTAATGCCTAATGCCTAATGCCTAATGCCTAATGCATAATACATAAACTCCTAATGCCTAATGCCTAATGCCTAATGCATAATGCATAAACTCCTAATGCCTAATGCATAAAAAACACTCCTAACACTCCAAATTCCTAAAACACTCACTGATGCCTAAAACACTCCCTGATATGCCTAAAACACTCCAAATTCCTAAAACACTCACTGATGCCTAAAACACTCCCTGATATGCCTAAAACACTCCAAATTCCTAAAACACTCACTGATGCCTAAAACACTCCCTGATATGCCTAAAACACTCCAAATTCCTAAAACACTCCCTGATATGCCTAAAACACTCCAAATTCCTAAAACACTCACTGATGCCTAAAAAACTCCCTGATATGCCTAAAACACTCCTAATGCATAAAAAACTCCCTGATATGCCTAAAACACTCCTAATGCATAAAAAAACTCCCTGATATGCCTAAAACACTCACTGATGCCTAAAACACTCCCTGATATGCCTAAAACACTCCTAATGCCTAAAACACGCACTGGTGCCTAAAACACTCCCTGATATGCCTAAAACACTCCTAATGCATAAAAAACTCCCTGATATGCCTAAAACACTCCTAATGCATAAAAAACTCCCTGATATGCCTAAAACACTCCTAATGCATAAAAAAAACTCCCTGATATGCCTAAAACACTCCCTGATATGCCTAAAACACTCCAAATGGATAAAAAAAACTCCCTGATATGCCTAAAACACTCCTAATGCATAAAAAACTCCCTGATATGCCTAAAACACTCCTAATGCATTAAAAAAACTCCCTGATATGCCTAAAACACTCACTGATGCCTAAAAAACTCCCTGATATGCCTAAAACACTCCCTGATATGCCTAAAACACTCCAAATGCATAAAAAAACTCCCTGATATGCCTAAAACACTCCTAATGCATAAAAAACTCCCTGATATGCCTAAAACACTCCTAATGCATAAAAAACTCCCTGATATGCCTAAAACACTCACTGATGCCTAAAAAACTCCCTGATATGCCTAAAACACTCACTGATGCCTAAAACACTCCCTGATATGCCTAAAACACTCCAAATTCCTAAAACACTCCCTGATATGCCTAAAACACTCACTGATGCCTAAAACACTCCCTGATATGCCTAAAACACTCCAAATTCCTAAAACACTCCCTGATATGCCTAAAACACTCCCTGATATGCCTAAAACACTCACTGATGCCTAAAACACTCCCTGATATGCCTAAAACACTCCTAATGCATAAAAAACTCCCTGATATGCCTAAAACACTCACTGATGCCTAAAACACTCCCTGACACTCATTTATGAACCTCTGAAAGTTGGACAAAGATCTGTTCAGCCATCTCGACACACACACAATGTGGCGACACACACACAGACAAAAGCTCTCTTACAGTATAGATAAGAAATGCACCATTTTCCCAAAAGTTTCTGCAGTTTCCAATTATTGAAAGTCGCATTACCGTATATTGTTGGCACTGAAGGATCAAATTCCATCCCACTTCCTACCTATTGGGAGGTCTACTGTAAACTATTACAGAAGTAGCTATTTATATATTACACAAGTGAAAGTAGAGTAGAGGACATTTTGACACTCCCTCCCCTTCAATGTGTGACGTCACGTACACCACTCCCCTCCCCGCACCCCCAACCTATTTTCTCAACATCGTTTCCTTTCATCTATGATATCATACAAGCGAATTGGTTTTTGCTTTTAAAACCAACTTTTCTCTCCAAATAGTTGAAATTACCCTCTGGAAGAATTATTCTCTCATCCTCGTAACTCCATCCCCAACCACCTCTCCCTTCAAGAGGTCTAATTGAATTTCCTAAGGGAATGATGGGCCAAGAGACCAATCCAAGAGATTTTGTATACAATAGAATATGAAAGTGAGTATGTGGGATTTATCAGAGTTAAAAGACATATTCCAAATGTTTGTCCAGTTTGTGATTTTGTCGAGGTTTGAAGAGGAAAAAAATATTCTGCCTGTCTGTCTGAACGATGAGGAATGTCAGGGCAGAGCATGGAGTCAACAGCAGAGAGATTAAAATCCCCAATCCAAACCATGCTCTTTTCCATCCTCGATAACCCCTCTTCCCTTTCCCCCATTCATTTTTTCGATGAACCTGTACATAAGGGAGAGCAGGTGTCTGTGGAAGAATTCCAAGGCTGAGTATGTCTGTATGTGTAGATATATATATATATATATATATATATATATATATATATATATATATATATATATATATATATACATATATATATATATATATATATATATATATATATATACATATATATATATATATATATACATATATATACATATATATATATATATATATATATATATACATACATATATATATATATATATATATATATATATATATATATATATATATATATATATATATATATATATATATATATATATATATACTGAAACGCAAAAGAAACTTACCACCTTTGAAACCTTTAAATATCAACAATAACACTGCGTGTAGTAAATGTGTGAACTTATTTGTGGACAATAGTGTCCTCACTGTCAGACAAAACGGTCATGGATGGTCACTTGAACCTTCAATGGTCACTTCATAGCACAGCTGTTGGACAGCCGTTTTGACTGTCAGTGATTAGCCAAGGGGTACGGGATGATTTTAATGAGCTGCACGTGATGTCTTGATATTGGCTTTAAAAAGGCCAGTGCAAAATGGGCATTTTGACCGAAACATTTGACCATTTTGACCAACTTCAAAAAGACCGAAAACGCAAAAGAAACTTACCACCTTTGAAACCTTTAAATATCAACAATAACACTGCGTGTAGTAAATGTGTGAACTTATTTGTGGACAATAGTGTCCTCACTGTCAGACAAAACGGTCACGGATGGTCACTTGAACCTTCAATGGTCACTTCATAGCACAGCTGTTGAACAGCCGTTTTGACTGTCAGTGATTAGCCAAGGGGTATGGGATGATTTTAATGAGCTGCACGTGATGTCTTGATATTGGCTTTAAAAAGGCCAGTGCAAAATGGGCATTTCAATCAACATGCCACGATTGTCAAGGGATCAACGGCAGCGTGCCCTGGGCATGCTGCAAGGCGGACTGAGCTACCGTGAGGTGGCACGTCGCCTTGGCTGTTCACACCAGACGATATCGGCCCTGGTGGTCAGAGACACCCTCCACAACTCTGCAGATGACAGACCTCGATCAGGGAGGCCAAGAGTCACCACTGCAAGGCAGGACAGGCAGATGGTCCGAAGTCAAAATCGATTCCGTCCAGCATCCCGCACTGCGGCAGAAACTCCGGGGCGTGCAAACCCACGGATCTCCAATGATACTGCACGAAGACGACTGCATGACTATGGTCTGACTGCCAGAAGACCATACAGAGGCCCCGTGATAACGGCTGCCCATTGCCGCAACCGACAGAGATGGTGCCAGCAGCATCACCGGTGGACCTTGGCGCAGTGGAACGAGGTCGCTTTCAGCGATGAGTCAAGGTTCTGTGTGGACAGTCCTGATGGGCGTGAGCGTGTCTGGAGAAGAACTGGCGAGCGATATGCCGATTGTTGCGTGCGTCAAGCCAACAGGTGGGGTGGCCCAAGTGTGATGGTGTGGGCCGCCATATCAGGCCGGTACAGGACGCCACTGGTGGTTGTGGATGGGAATCTTAACGCCCAGCGGTATGTGGATAACATCCTGCGACCTCATCTGCTGCCATTCCTGCTAGACCACCCAGAACTGAGAACCTTTCAGCATGACAACGCTCGTCCCCATGCTGCTCGCTTTACCACTGCATTTCTCCAAGGCGAGAACATTAACACCATGCAGTGGCCTGCGCTCTCCCCTGACCTGAATCACATAGAGCACCTGTGGGATGAGCTTGGGAGACGCGTAGTTGGCAGGGCCAGGACACGGGCAGAGCTGCTTCAGACATTGAGGACTGAGTGGGACAGAATCCAGCAGCAATCCATCCAAAGACTGGTAGGCAGTATACGCCGATGATGCACTGCCTGTATCCAAAACAATGGTGGCCACACACGCTATTGAAAGGGGACTGACATTGCACCCTGTGCTGTTCTGTACTGTAGAACAAACTGATGAGATGGTGTATCTTGGTCAAAAACTTGACATGTCATCAATAAAATGCCAATGTTTCAATAAGCAATTGTTGGTTTGTTTTATTTTGAACTGTTACAATTTTATTATATTCAAACAAGTGATAAGTTTCTTTTGCGTTTTTGGTCTTTTTGAAGTTGGTCAAAATGGTCAAATTTTTTGGTCAAAATGCCCATTTTGCACTGGCCTTTTTTAAGCCAATATCAAGACATCACGTGCGGCTCATTAAAATCATCCCGTACCCCTTGGCTAATCACTGACAGTCAAAACGGCTGTTCAACAGCTGTGCTATGAAGTGACCATTGAAGGTTCAAGTGACCATCCGTGACCGTTTTGTCTGACAGTGAGGACACTATTGTCCACAAATAAGTTCACACATTTACTACACGCAGTGTTATTGTTGATATTTAAAGGTTTCAAAGGTGGTAAGTTTCTTTTGCGTTTCAGTATATATACATATATATATATATATATATATATATACATACATATATATATACATATATATATATATATATACATACATATATATATACATATATATATATACATATATATATATATACATACATATATATATACATATATATATATATATATACATATATATATATACATATATATATATATACATATATATATATATATATATATATACATATATATATATATATATATATATACATATATATATATATACATATATATACATATATATACATATACATATATATACATATATATACATATATATATATATATATATATATATATATATATATATATATATATATATATATATATATATATATATATATATATATATATATATATATATATATATAGTAACGGATTTGGGAAACCGTGCACTGTGTGTGTAATTCATTGTAAAAATACCCCCATTGTAAATAATGGAATGATTCTTGTAAATACCTCCGTTTCATGTAAAGATCAAAGGTCGTCCTTTTAGTTAGTCCATCGCACACACGTAGAGAACCAGAGAACGAACCTCTCTATAGTTATTTATTTATTCTATGTTAGTTTAAGGCTCTGTTTCCCATTAATTGACATTGCATTGCACCAAATGAAATAAGATAGGTCCCTTTCAGTTCCCCAATCATCTCTTTGGAGTGCCAGTAACAGTTGGGCTGTTTAAGTTGGCGTTCGTCGCCGTTGCATCGGGCTGTTTTCGGCGGCGTTCGCCACCGTTGCATTGGGCTGTTTTCTTCTCCCCAAACTCCATTACGCACGCGGTCAACTCGGGGAAGAAGGGCGTGGCCCGCCCATCGTCATCAGGAGGTGGAGCCAGGAAGCCCTTGCGCCCAACCAGGACTCGGTGGGCACGGCTTGGTATGGTGTGGCTATGGCTTGGTAGGGCATGGCTATATAACCCGTCGAGGGAAGCCCCCACCGGGCAGACGATCGAGGGAGCCAGAGGCGTGTCAAAGCGAAAACCAGCCATGCCGTGAAAAACGATATACGTGGGCCTGCCGCGTGAAAGGAGATACGTGTGCCTGCTGCCGCCTTGCTTGCTCCAGCCCGGAGCGGACCTGTTGCGGTGCCCTGCCCAGCCTTCCAGCCCTGTGGTCCCATCTTCTTCTCCCTCCAGCAATTCCTGCTTCAATTCCCCATTCGTGTGCGTGAGTTTGTTCTGTTTGTTCTGTCCTGGGTATAAGTAAGCTTGTTTAAGTTAACCACTGCACTGTGTATCTGCTTTTTCCATTGTCCCTGTAAATTACATTTCTTTCTTCTCTTGCTTTGGTTGTGTGTAAATAATTAATAAATACCTGTGTTCTTTCTTTACCCCTTTTGTTCTTCACATTCGGTCGCTTTAGAGATTTCCCCATTGAGTTCCTGTGGTGCGATTTCGGCCAACGCATATGAATCGGGTTTAGTCTTTGCTAATGGTTCGAACCGCGGGCTGCTAAAAACCGGTTGGCAAATAACATCTTGTCCGGGATTCGAGCGAAGTTGCCCACCTGCCTTGTGGAGGAATTGCCGGAGGTGTACGGGAATCCCTTGACCAATCACTTCGGGCAATCCCACCCCACAAGGGAGCGGGGTAGCTTCAGGATCGGAGATGGCCAGTGCAAATAGAAGGGGGATTTCCCCCCCCCCCCCTCGCTAAGGGGAGCGCCATACTCCGTTTCCGTAACAATATATATATACAGTCACGTGAAAAAGTAAATACACCCCATGTAAAGTTTTGACTTTTTCAACATATTTCAACATACAGCTATTTGATCTTCATTTCAATAATATTGATAGATAAAGGTGATATAATATAACAAATATCATGAAACATTTACATTTTGTAGTCCATTGTATAATTTAAAAAAACATAAATGCAAATTTCGCATGTGGAAAAAGTAAGTACACCCTTGGCTCTAATAGGTGGTATTGCCCCCTTTGGCAGAAACAACCTCAAGTAGGCATTTCTTATAACTGTCTACCAGTCTCTGACATCGACTGGGAGAAATTTTTGCCCACTCCTCCATGCAGAATTCTTTCAGATGTGCGATGTTTGAGGGGTTTCTTGCATGCACAGCCCGTTTCAAATCCCCCCCACAACATCTCGATGGGATTTAGATCCGGGCTTTGACTTGGCCATTCCAGAACCCTCCATTTCTTTCTTTTCAGCCATTCCTTGGTGGATTTACTGGCATGTTTGGGGTCATTGTCATGTTGCAAGGTCCACCTTCGGTTGAGCTTCAACTTTCCAACAGATGGCCTCACATTATCCTCAAGCACCCTCTGGTACAATTACGAATTCATAGTGGATTCTATGATGGTGAGCTGCCCAGGTCCTGATGCAGCAAAGCTGCCTCAAACCATAATATTTCCACCACCATGCTTTACAGTTGGTATCAGGTTGATGTGGTCAAATGGTGTCTTTGGTTTTCGCCAAACATGTCTTCTGGTACTGTGACCAAATAGCTCTACCTTTGACTCATCTGTCCAGAGCACTTCTTTTTTTTTTTTTCTTTTTTTTTTGTATACAAGATCGAGGCTCGTGAAAGAGCGAACATTAATCACACAGAAAGACAAACAGACACATAAAACAAATAACATCGGGAGCGGTAGACAAGATGGGGAGAGAGGGGGCAGGACACAAACACAACATTTCAGAGCAGGGACCGAGAGACATGGAGACATCGAGAGATCTGTGGGAGGGAGAGGGCTTTGGGGGGGAGGCATGTGAAGGGGGGGGGGGGTGGGAGAGGTATAAACATATGGACACTGCCAGGACTTCCAGGAAAGAAGTTGGAATTTCAAACAAGGTGGATCTGTGGTGAATTAGTGGGGGTAGAAAAGATCAAGGTTTTGGATGGGGGAAGATAAGAGATGGTGGTGAACAGCTGTTTTAAAGACCTGGAGGGAGGAGTGGGATTGAAGGGAGTGTGGGAGTTTGTTCCAGAGGCGGGAGAAAAGAGGAATGAAAGAGTGAAGGTGAGCAGAAAGCCGAGATTTCGGCAGTTTAACCATCAGAGGGTTGCTGGCAGATCTTGTGCGACCTGTAGGAATATTTGGGGGACAGAGCACAGAGAGAGCTGGGGGAGCAAGGCCGGAGAGGAGTCGGTAGAAGACAGAAAGACCACCTACCTGCCTGCGGTGAGTGAGTGAGACATTCTTCCCGAAGTGCTGGTCTTTCCCTCGGTGTTCATTGGCAAACTTTCATCTTGCCCTGATGTTCTTTCTGGACAGCAAAGGTTTCCTCCTGGCACACTTCCCATGTAGATCAAATTTGTGCAGCCTCTTTCTAATGGTAGACTCGTGCACTTTGACATCAACAGTGGCAAGAGCTACCTGTAGGTCCCTTGATGATATTCTGGTGTTCTTAGAGACTTCTTTCAGCATCTTGCGGTCTGCTCTCAGGCTGAACTTGCTGGGACGGCCTGGCCTGAACAAGTTGGCAGTTGTTTGGCATCTTATCCACTTGTAGATGATCTTCCAGACAGTCGAATGATTGATTTCAAATTGTTTGGAGATCTTTTTAAATCCCTTCCCAGACTCCTAGGCATCTATAACCTTCTTTCTGAAGGCCTCAGAGAGCTCTTTTGATCTGGGCATGGTGACGCCGCACACTTCAACAACAAAGAGCAAACCAAACTAAATGTCTGAGGTTTAAATGAGACAGGTTCCTCCAAGAACCTCTCTAACGATGTTCTAATCATTTGCACCTGAGCTGGTGCACCTGATTCAAATTTTAGGTATTTGAAGTAGTGATAAATGTAGAGGTGTACTTACTTTTTCCACATGCGAAATTTGCATTTATGTTTATTTAAATTATATAATGGACTACAAAATGTAAATGTTTCATGATATTTGTTATATTATATCACGTTTATCTATCAATATTATTGAAATTAAGATCAAATAGCTGTATGTTGAAATATGTTGAAAAAATCAAAACTTTACATGGGGTGTACTTACTTTTTCACGTGACTGTATATATATATATATTAGTGCATAAAAGTCAGTGTCATATCATAGGGTTAGTGTGCTTGGCCAACACACAGTCTTGGCCAAAAATGTTGGCACCCTTGCACCTTTTTCTAATAACTCACAATTTTCTCTAAAAATAAGTTTAAATTGACAAAAGTATTTGGTCTCCACAATTCTTTATTTCATTGTTAATATTACAGAACCTTTGTTTTTGATTCAGAACTTAATATATCCTTTAAAATCAGGAAACAAAAAGAAATGGCATTGACAAAATTATTGACACCCTAGACTTAATATTTGGTAGCACATGTGGCTTTTGGACAAAATAACTACAGTCAAACGCTTCCTCTAGCCATGAATGAGCTTCCTACATCTCTCTACTGGCAGTTTGGCCCACTCTTCTTGTGCAAACTGCTCCAGTTCTCCCATAATTTGAAGGGTGCCTTCTCCCAACTGCTGTTTTCAGATCTCCCCACAGGTGTTCAATGGGATTTAGATGTGGACTCATTGCTGGCCACTTCAGGACAGTCCAGCGTTTTGTCTTGAACCATTCCTGGGTGCTTTTTGAAGTGTGTTTGTGGTCAATGACCTGCTGCAAGATCAATAATGACCTTCGACAGAGACCCAGCTTTCTGACACTGGGTTGAACATTGAGCTCCAAAATGCCTTGGTAATCTCCTGATTTCATGATGCCATGCACACATTCAAGGTACCCAGTGCCAGAAGCAGCACAGCAACCCCAAAACATCACTGAACATCCTCCATGTTTGACTGTAGGGAAGGTGTTCTTTTCTTTGAAGGCTTCATTTTGTTTTCTGTAAACATGGAGATGATGTGCTTTACCGAAAGCTCTAATTTGGTCGCATCAGTCCACAGGACATTGTCCCAGAAGGATTTTGGCTTGTTCAGATGTGTATTGGTAAACTCCAATCGGGTTTCTTATGTCTCTCTCTCAGCAGTGGTCTCCTGCCATAGAACCCCCTTTCATTGAGTTGGCGATGGATGGTGCGAGTTGAAACTGTCATGCCTTGTGTCTGAAGGTGAGCTTGAATCTGTTTGGCAGTTGATCGAGGTGCTTTATCCACCATTCTAACAATCCTTCGCTGCAATCTTGGATCAAGTTTTCTCTTGCGGCCACGTCCAGGGAGGTTGGCTGCAGTTCCATGGGCCTTAAACTTCCTGATAACATTGCATGCGGTGGACACAGGAACATCATGGTCTCTGGAGATGGATTTGTAGCCTTGAGATTGTCCATGCTTGGCTATAATGCTCATTGCGGTACACACAGTGAAACAAAATAGCAGAATCACTCCTTTTCTCTATTCAAACTGGTTGAATGAGCGATTTTATATTGCAGCCACCTGCAACTCACCATAGGTGAATTAAATCCCAAAGTAAAGGAGAATCACCTGCTTGAAATCTAATTCTTTCTAACAACCTCTAAAAGGTGGCAATAATATTGTCCGGGCCATTTTAGGATATCTGTGTGGAATAAGCTAAGATTTCGTAATTTTTTCAGCTTTTTTGTTTTGTTCTTGCAAACCAAAGAAATACATTTGTGGATACCAAAATATTTTTTTATTTCAACAATTTTCTGGAAGAAATGGTGCATTATTTGAAAAAAGTGCAAGGGTGCCGATATTTTTGGCCACAACTGTATATATACCAGTCCTGAAGTGGGATGGCTGCTTGCAGTCCCTGCCAGTTTCCCCGGGTGAACTGCCAGACTTTGCCAGCATTGAGGGTGTTCTCTCAGAATGGCTATAGAGATGTTGACCTTAACAAGCACATGACCAGATAAACGAATTGGGGCAGAGGAAGAGCAAGATACATCGGCATGGAAGTTGGTCATCACCAAATCCATAAGGGAGGATTTTCCATTGACAGAAATCCAGGTGGGAAAGTTTAGAAATTGAGTCAGTCCCATGGAGTCATAGTAGCCCTTTGCTGAAGTGCCATGTCTGGTGAGACAGGTACCAACACCCAACACCCAGGCCATTGGCATGGTAACAATTGAAATCACCACATATAAGGAGAGATTTGGAATGAGTGGTTATAAATTGGTCCCTGTCATCTGAGAGAGATGTGAATGATGTCATCAGTGTTGAGAGGATGGTACAACACATAGATAAACACGAGTTGGGAGTGGAGGAGAAGTCGCAGCCAGAGGTACTCCTGGGAAATGGAAAGTGTAAGAGCTGCATACGGAGAGTCAGAAATGGAGTTCTTGATGTACAATGTGATTGCGCCACCATGACGGGGTTGAAGTCGCTCAAAGCGGAGGAGACAATAGCCAGGGAGAGACACTAGAGACAGTAAGGTGTGTGGGAGAAAGGATTCTGTGAAACAGATGATGTACATTACAGATGATGTCGGCAGCGGCCTGGATTGAGAGATCTGTCAGGTTGGAATGGAGGCTTTAGATGTTTGAGGTCCACCTAGTTAGGGACAAGGGTCAACACCGATTAATAAAATTTACATTCCAAAAATTTTAGCTGCTGTTTTTGCCAACTTTAGTTCAACTACAAAGTGGATGTGGATGGGCTCTGCATTTTGAGATGCCTTCTTGTTTCTGAAAATGATGCAACCAGCAGCCATGGTTTTTATTGAGTATCTTACCATAGATAACGTCCATACATCATGCTTAGACATGTCCAGTTTTGCAAAAAAAAAAATTAAACTTACAACAGAATTGAGAAATATAGTAGACTGTCAGTATTATAAACATACTGTAGCAGGATTAAACAAAACTAAATAAACAACCTAATGTTCAAGTGATCATTAATAATTTGACACAAAGATGTCTTCACATGTGCTCCCTCATTCAAAGCATGTGCTTATTAAAATTCAAATACTCCAGATGGGCAGCAGGGCAGCAGGGAATGATCGGCTCGGAATCACAAGCAAACACATTGATTATTAAAATAAAAAAACATGGTTAGTGGAGAGTTGTTGTTGTTGTTGTTGTATAGCCCTGAACAGTTCTCTCGATCAAGCCTGCGGCACGGAGATAGCCGATCGATCTTGCTGGAGCGACCCAGAGATCCCCCACATCCAGGATGGTGTACCCCACCTTCATGAAGTCAGGGCCACAACAGAGTTAGAGAGAGAGAGAGAGAGAGAGAGAGAGAGAGAAGAGACAAAGATAAGAGACAGAGATAAGAGACAGAGATAAGAGGGAAAGGGCAGGTCCATGGAGAGCGATTGGCACTCTGATCGTGACCGCGCTGCCCTGACAAATCCAGGCAGCAGGGAACAATGGGGAAGATTTGGCCCCCGACTTGTGTTGGGGGGTACAACCACCACAAAGAGGCATCCCCGATAATTGTCGTTTAGTGAATAGTAAATAGAGATGAGGGTAATCAATAACAGGTAATGAGGGAATGACTTGTCAGGGAAACACACCACTTATCTCAAAACACAAACGGACTCACCTACTTAAAACTAATCCTTAACCAAACCACACAGACATACATAGGAGGATAGAACGACAGGGGGAGGAAGAAAGGAGAGAAATAAAATGGAGATTATCCCATCTATGTGTTACTTGGATGGCCTGGATGAAGACCATGCGAATCGATTAGGTCCCATCAGTTGAGGAAATCCTTGGCGAGACGTAGTCCATGTGACCGGGATGTCTCTCTAGGCAAAGCCAACTCTGCGCAGTACTTCAATTCTCCCTCATTGCAGTACGTCCCGCGCTGGTCAGGTAAACTGGCAAGTCTTCTATTACTCCTCATTACTACAAGTTTGCGACATTTCATGAAGATCTATTAATATAATAAGAAATTACTCAACATGCTTACTCACAGGTGTCACATTCCGTGAAGCCTCGAAATGGAGGTCAAACCTTTGTTGTGACATAATGACTTTGTAAATTCTGCTCTTCATGAACTGAATCTATAAATGTACTTTTATTACATGTACTAGGCAACTTGTTGCCATCAACTTGAACATTGAACAACGGCTTCACCCTGTTGAAAGCAAAGCTTTCAGAATCATTGGAATCTCCCGCGATGAAGCGAACTCCGAGGGCCTTTCACTCACTCACCGCAGGCAGGTACGTGGTCTTTCTGTCTTCTGTCGACTACTATCTGGCCTTGCTCCCCCAGCTCTGTCTGTGCTCTGTCCCCAAAATTTTCCTACAGGTCGCACAAGATCTGCCAGCAACCCTCTTATGGTTAAACTGCCGAAATCAAGACTCTCTATTCACCTTCACTCTTTCATTCCTCTTTTCTCCCGCCTCTGGAACAAACTCCCTCACTCCCTTCAATCCCACTCCTCCCTCCAGGTCTTTAAAACAGCTGTTCACCACCATCTCTTATCGTCCCCCATCCAAAACCTTGATCTTTTCTACCCCCGCTAATTCACCCCAGATAAACTTTTGTGAAATAGCAACTTCTTTCCTGGAAGTGCGAGCAGTGTCCATGTGTTTTATACCTCTCCCACCCCACCTCCCCTCCCTTCCCATGCCTCCTACCCCCAAGCCCACTCCCTCCCACAATTCTCCCGATGTCCCTGTCCTCTACTGTTGTACTTGTGTGCTTCCCTTTCCCTCCCCATCTTGTCTCCCATTCCCTTTATTGTATGTTTTATGTGTCCGTTTTTTGGGGGGGTGGGGGAGGGGGGGATTAATGTTAACTCTTACACGAGGCTCGATCTTGTACACAAAAAATAAAAATAAAACATTAATATCCACATTCCATTTATCATTAATTTTCATGTCCATGCGTCTAACCTCTCGACAAGGAATTTAGCCAAGGAACAGTGGACAATTTTTTTGAGAGATATTGTGGGATATTTAACGACTGTACCATAACCTAAATGCTTACAGGATAGCAGTCTTGACAGTTTGGTCTAACTGTTGGAACGCTCCAGGATGCAGCACCCAATGATTTCTAATCAAAGCATTCTCTGCAGGTACTGTACCAAGATGGCACTTTCTTTCCAGTTTGCTTCGCCTCCATAAGAGAACACATCAACAGTAAGTGTTTTTTACTCAAGTCCTATGAAAGAGAATTAGTTTGCTGCAATGAATACATTAAATTTAGATTTTCTTTAAAACAATCTTCTTATATCAAGCAGCAAGACCTTCATCCCTACAGCACAAAGCCGAGTGATGTTGGAGCCTCCAGTGTGTCAAGACAAAGCAACATTCCTTTCCTCAAAGCAGTTTTCTCGACAAGCTTTTCATCCACATTTTTACAAGAGCAAACGTTGAAATCCACTTTTTCAAACAATGATTAAAGTCTTCAAACTCAGCGAGGAATCTCCATGAAGAAGCGCTCAGACATTTCCTGAGACAAAATGAAAATGTTATGTTTGAAAGGTCCTACCAATAAACGTTGATCAACTGTGTGCATGTTCATTTCTCCAACCTTCACTCCCACCACCACAATATAATGCCTTGCTTATTTATGTATTCACCGAATGTGATCGATAGAACAAGTTTTTTTAAATAGTACAGCACACAGTTATAGAAATATATATATATATATTGTTGCGGTTTTGAGTTTTGTACAGTCAGTATAATAAAGGTTCAAATTTCCCCCCTCATAGTTAGTCACACAAGCAACATGTAGCCTCGCGATAGTATAGTTATCTCTTAGCGTTTGTGAGCTTAGTTCTTTTACTATGTTAGTTCTGCGTTGAGTAAGTCAGGAGAATAGGTCCTACTTCTACCGACTTTCCAACCGCCCTAGCCTCATGCCCCTTTGCGCTGACTTTGGTTCATTTAGGGCGAACTAACACGAGGCAGGCCGAGGAGGGTCGGGGCGGAGCCGAATGAGGGGCGGCAGAGACGCTGACGGTAAGCACGAGCCGCCAATCAGGGCTCAGAGGTGGTGGCGGCAGCACTGCGTCACAGGGCGTGGTAAGAAGGTTCGAGACGGTTCGAGCAGGTTCGGGGGCGTATCTATATAAGCGTTGCACAAAGCCCCCGAGAGGACTGCTGCCCAGGGAGAACTCGTGCGCACTGACCCACCCAGAGGAATCGTTGACAAGCAGGAGTTGAGAGCGTCCAAGGACTGTGAGAGATACGCGGGTGAAGAAAGACGCGCATGAACCGGAATACGCGCTATTATAAAGTGACGCTCGGTTGAGTTGGAGGCCGATCCGCATACAGTGCATTAAGTCACGCGAGTGATAACGGCTGTGTAACCGTCAGCCGCGCTGAGAGACGCGTATTTGCTGTTCCACCTCATCGGGCTGACTTTGTTCGGGAGACGCGCTACGAGGTTCCGTCCACCGCCTGCTGCCATCTTCGCGGGACGTGCTGGGACTGTGGAGAGCCGGACGGGGCCATTCCTGGACGACCACGTCGACGCGTCTGGCTGGAACATCGACCCATCTGCAATTATCTGTGTGAGTGTGACAGGCCCGAGTCTGGGCGATAAGATAAGACTGTCTAAGTGCTGGTCTGTGTCTCTGCGTCCCGATCATTGTATATACGTGTGGGAATAATTAAACCTCAGTTCTTCCTTTTCCATTCGATCGTTCTTGTGAATTCCTCATTGGCTAAGCGTGGTACGAATAGAACCGCTCGAATCGGGTTCCACTACCTAAACTGCACGGACCACATGGTACTCAATCCGCTCGCCGTACCCAAACCACACGTGGCTCGTGCGAGGCTTGCTTCCTCGCTTCCGTGGTGGTGCAGGGATTTAGATACGAGCGAGACTTGGTCCCGAAACCCTACTTTGCGTTTTGCCCGGAAGAGGCGTTTCAAGTCTCGGTTCCGCCAAGCCCAGAAAGAACAAGGGGATTAATCCCCCCTTGGTAAGGGGAAGTAGGGCAGCGGAGAACCATAACAATTGGTGTCAGGGAGTGGGATTGGACCTGGGGTGCGCTTCACGCACTCAAAATTACGAGTGGACTAAATTTAATAGTTTAAGAATTCAAAATTTTAAATTCATACCATGGCTAGCCAAGGCGGTCGAATGCCGGTGGGGGTAAATGAAGAGGAGGAATTAATGACCCAGGACCCACGGGAAGAATTGGTAGAAGAGGACATTGATGAGGGGTGCGGCAGCTGGGAAAGAAAATGGCGGCACCTCGCACGTGGTGACGAGGGCCGCACCCGCTGTACCAACGGTTAAAGACATGCAGTTATTCATGACTCTAAGGAAGAAATGAAAAAACTGAATGAAAAAATAGACATCCGAGGGGAGATGTTGAAAGAAATGGGGGACAGAACCACTAGGGAATTGGAAAAGATGAGGGTGGCATCGAAGAAGGACATGAAAAAAGCGGGGAAGGACATTGGGCGCAGGTTGCGCGAGGAGGTCGCATTGGGACAGACGAGGTGACGCGGTGTGAGGAACGCGTAGGGAGCGAGCTTGGGCAGAGCACAGCTAAGTTGACCGAGGGTATGGAAATCGCGACTCGGGGTGTAAAAGAGCCAACGGCCGCCGAATTGGAAAGGAAAATTTTATGCGCGCCGGCGGTCCTCGAATAAATAATTCAAATTAAAGAAACGATTGGGGCCGAAAAGATGGCAGAGATAGAAAATATAGCACAGAGGGAAGTAATGGAATGTACTCAAAGTTCGTGTTTACATCGTGATGACGTGCTTGCTGACAAAATGAAAAGTTTGCAGGTGTTGTTGCCGGAGAAGAAGGTCCCCAAGTTGAGTAGGAGTGTGTTTGGCGCGAAAAGGGTTTTGGCATGCTTGGGAGAGAAGCGAAACCCGGGCGGTCTTGGAAGGTCCATTGTGCGGTGTGCGAGGGTGACTGGTGCGTGTGTGAGAGAGAAGTGTGCACCGGAGCACGAGTGTGTGCGAGAAAAGTGTATGACGGAATGTGTGCAGGAAGAGTGTGTAACAGGAGAGTGTGTTACAGAGTGTGAGGGAGAATGCACACTGGACTGTGTGCAGGAAAAGTGTGTAACGGATTGTGTGGAAGGTATGAGTGCGCCTGGGTGGTGTGCACCAGAGTGTGCTATAACAGAGTGCGAGACAGAATGCACACCGCACTGTGTGCGGAAAGAGTGTGCTGTAACAGAATGTAGGGAGTGTATGGGAGGCGCTGAGACGCCTCGGTGTGCGAGTGCGGAGTGGGTCGCGAGGTGTGGTGAGAACACGGCTCAAGCATCGACACAGACTGGGGTAGCGTTTAGCGCGACAGATAGCCGACATGAGCCCTCAGTGAGTTGTGTGCTGGGGGGACCGGTGCGGATCAATGCTGCGGCGGTTTCACAAGGACCGACGTGCACGATTCGTGCCGGGCCCCGCCCTGTATGGTTGGTGCTGCGCCGTGGCAGTAAAGGCGATCGGCGAGGTTCAAGGGGAGGTAGGAGAGTTCGGAGCCGCGCCCCCTGGCGGGTGCGGTGCTCTGACCGTGGTCGGTTGGGCCATTGTGCGTGGGACCGCGAGGCCCGGTGCAGAGATGGCGCTCTGAACCTCGGCCCCTCGATGCCTCCTCCCCTGGATCGAAAATGCCAGACGGATCCAACCTACAGTAGACCAACCACCCGCACGGATCGCTCGGCCTCTCGAGGTCGAGCCGTAATGGCGATGTATTTCCGCACAAAGAGGCTCAAGTGCAGTGGACGAATGGCAATAGTGTACCCGATGTGGGGGAATGGTAGTTTTACCATTCCTCACTCCGGGCCCATGAGCATTCGATTAGGGGGATGGCAGTGTTAGGCACATGGGGGGCCAGCAATGGTTACCTCCATGGGGCACCAAAGCTAGCCGAGGGAGGGCTAGGATAATTGTTAGGAATTTAGATGACGGTAGAGGACATGAGATTTAAGTAGGGACATTGTACTGTAGTGGGGACGTAGAGAGATTAGATGGCTGTTAATGATGAAGGGAGTGCTTAGTTTAATGGGATGACAAGGAAGCACGAGTTTTAGGGGAAAAGCAGATAGATAGATGATGCTGTGTGTATGAGGAATTGTGGAGACAAAAGGAATTGTGTTGGAAGTGTGTGAGCACAAAAGGTGTGCAAGATATTTGCTGTGTGAGAAAGGTGGTGTGCGAGATAAATGGTGTGAGAATATTTGCTGTGGAATGCTTGGTGTGGAATAAAAGGTGTGGAATGCATGGTGCGAAGGATTGAATGGGGGAAGAGTGGAACCGATTCGCAAAAGCCCGCGGGGGGAGGGGGGGGGTAGTGTAAAGCCAGGTAGAGGGTATAGGCAAAATTTGTAAGGATATTGACACCTGTGGTGCAGGTAGTGGCAAAGTAGTGCTTTGGAGGGTGCATGAGTCAGTGAAATGGCTGGGCGTGTGGTTTAATTGGTGAGTATGGTTATTGGGGCACTCCGTCACTGGTAGTTTGTCAGCCAGATGAGGCCGCACGTAGGCTCTAGGAGCCAGTCAGAGTAGTTGTGAGTTGTTCAGTGGGGCCCGAGAATCCAAGGGAAGGACCCGGGTAGCCCAATGCCAAGGAGGGCATCAGAGGGGTAAAGAGCCAGGAGGGGCCTTCCCCAGTTTATGTAGTCGCAGGAGCAGGTAAGCTTGGGTGGCGACTTCAGTGGCGGCGGTGCACAGGTAGTTGGACCTGCTAGTGGAGCCAAACGACCCAGCCCCAAAATTGTGCAAGGGTCCTTATTTTGTGTATATGAGTGAGTGGGTGAGGGTGTGTGTTTTTGCATGAATTAATTTTTACATGAGTGTGTGTTTTTGTATGTTGAGTGGTGTATGATGTAAGGGTAGGTGGTTGGTCAGTTGGTGTTGTGTGTGTGTGCGTGTATGTGTGTGTATGGGTGTGTATGTGTGTGTATGAATGATCTGGTGTGTTTTGTTGGTGAGTGGTGAAGGGTATAAAGGTGGGTGTTTGAGAGTTCCACCATGTTTGTTTGGTGCTGTGGATTTGGATGCGAGGCGCCGTCACGAGTGAACCAGTTCTGTGCTCTGCCGGTGTTTTCGTTTCCTGTGTTTTTGCTGTGTTTGCATTTATTTCTTATTATTTATTTATTGCTTTGATTATTGCTTGTTTGTCCTGCATTTTCGTTAGTCTTTTCCCTCCCTGCTTTCCCCCATCCTTCCTCCTGTTTGGGGGGCGTTGCCCACCAGACAGGGGGGGAGTCTTGTGCTCCCCTTCGTCTCCCACCCCTCCCTCCCTCCCTCCCTCCCCCCCCCCCCACCCCGAGTGTTGTCCTCCGCCCCTCCTAGAACCCCGGTATGGCGAGCAGGCGCCATAACTGTGTCCGGTTTCGGTGGATTAATGAGTGTAATGTTCCGGCTAGAGATAAATTCGGTAAAGATGTATTGTTGGGTGTGCTGGGGTTCAAGGCTGTTGACTTTTTCTGCCTGATCTCCCTCGCCCATGGCTTCGACGTGTCCTTTCAAACGGGGCAGGGACTTGCCGAGTTCTGGCGCCGGTGGGCTACCGCTCGGTCTGCTGGGAAACTGGCAGACTGGGCGGTCGAGGCTCTCTCAGAAACACAGGAGAGAGTCGTGACCGTCCACCTGTACAACGAAGGCGTGAGTGACTATGATGTCAAGGTTTGGCTCAGTCGATACGCGGACATCCGAGGCCCAGTACGGCTCGTCCGGGACAGCCTCGGTATTTGGACCGGGACTCGGCAGTTCCGGGTAAAGCTGCGGACGAGGGAGGACGGCACGGCCACCCACATCCCTAATGGAATTATGGTTGGGATGGACCGAGGCCAAGTCTTTTACGTGGGACAGCCGAAATTATGCCGCCGATGCGGTCAACTTGGCCATTTGATTACTGGGTGTACAGTGAACATCTGCACTCAGTGTGGCGAGTTGGGACATTTGAGGGAGCGCTGCACCCAAGCGGTGCGGTGCAACCTCTGTGGTGCGCCGGGGCACACTTTCCGCTCCTGTCCGCAGAGTTACGCGAGCAAGATGCGTGCTGCTGCGGGCGGGAGTGGGGGTGTTGCTCCAGGGACAGGGGATGGTGTGCCCCCAGGGACAGGGAAAGGGGACGGTGTGCCTCCAGGCACCAGGGGGGGTGTTGCCCAAGGGACAGGGGAGGGTGTTGCCCAAGGGACAGGGGAGGGAGTTGCCCAAGGGACAGGGGAGGGTGTTGCCCAAGGGGCAGGGGAGGGGGTTGCCCAAGGGGCAGGGGAGGGGGTTGCCCAAGGGACAGGGGAGGGGGTTGCCCAAGGGTTGGGGGAGGGGGTTGCCCAAGCAGCGGGGGTGGGTATTGCCCAAGGGGTGGGGGAGGGGGTTGCCCAAGGGGTGGGGGAGGGGGTTGCCCAAGGGGCTGGGGAGGGGGTTGCCCAAGAGGCAGGGGAGGGGGTTGCCCAAGGGGCGGGGGAGGGTATTGCCCAAGGGGTGGGGGAGGGGGTTGCCCAAGGGGCAGGGGAGGGGGTTGCCCAAGGGGCAGGGGAGGGTGTTGCCCAAGGGTCAGGAGAGGGTATTGCATCTGGGGTCGGGGAGGGGGGGACTAATGTGTTTGTGTGTGTGTCAGCCCCCCGCCCTGTAGAAAGTAAATGGAGGGAGGTGGAGGGAAAGGAGAACATGAAGGAGGGAGGGTTAGATCAGGACCTGGATGTGGCTTCGCCGGGTGTCGGGCCCAATGCGGTGGGAGGGGAGGACGCACAAAGAATGGTGGCTCCGGTGGCGGGGTCAGAAGAAACATCCTCGGTGCCAGAAACCCCGCTGCTGGAGGCTGGAAGTGATGGCTCCTCCTCCGGCTATGAGCAAAGTGACCCTGGACAATGGATCGAGAAGAAGCATCGGAGGAGGGGCCAGGACAAAGGGAAAGCTCCTCTGGGCAAAGCCCCACAGGGAAAGAACACAAGAACGTCAAAGAAGAAAACCCCTGTGGGGCGCAGAGCCCCCCGTGCATCAAGCGACCCATCCAGGCCTGGGGGATTGCCTGCTCGTGGTAGGGGTGGGGTGCAGTCGGGGTTGGCCGCAGCAGGTCTCCGGGGGAGGGCCCAAATGCCGTCTTCCCATGAACGCTCACGTTGCCCCCGTGAGTCGTTCCCCACCCGTTGACCTCACCCCTCCTCCGGGGGCAGCTGTGGCCATGGGCCTCAAGGAGGGTTTGCTCGCGGAGGACTGGTGGCTTTCTTCCCCGGGTGGCGGGCGAGGGGGGGTAATTTATTTGACCCCCGAGGAGGAGGACCTCTCCCTGCTACCCGGGGAGAATGTCTGCATAGACGGGGACTGGCTCCCGGGCACCCTCGTGGCTCCTGGCTGCGGGAAGAACCGCAGGGGGAGGAAGAATGGTAGCTCGTCGTGTCTTGGCAAGGAGGGAGGAGCTTCATAAGTCCTATGACTCCCCTTTCGTGGTTTGCACTAGTGTTGGTGATTAATACACTAACACCTATGAGCTTTAAACTAACGAGTTTAAATGTACGGGGAGTCCGTACCACGGTCCGGAGGATCGCTATTTTTGAAGAACTGCGCAATTTTGAATGGGATGTCTGCCTGTTGTAGGAATGCCATATTCCGCACGGTGAGTATGGATACCTCTGTGCAAATTGGCGGTACGGAGAGTCGTATTGGTCCGGCAGCTACACTAACAGGGCGGCAGGATTAGGGTTCGTTATTAAGAGCCCGAATGTCGAGGTCCTTAGTTTAGAAGAAATTATCCCGGGGCGATTGGCCGTGCTCAGGGTGGTGGTGTCCTCGACCCCACTGACCCTGGTCAATGTGTACGCTCCAACGACGGGGGAAGAAAGAGTGGAGCTCCTGCGCCAGTTGGGGCCCCTCCTCTCCACCTCTGGCCCCGTGATCGTCGGGGGAGATTTTAATATAAGATTGGACAGGTTGCCCCTGGGGCCATCGGCGCGGGTCCTTAAAGGGCTTGTTCAGGATTTTAGGTTGAGGGACACGGGTGCGGAAAGGAATGAGGTCACCTGGACCAATGCGGCTGGTACCAGTCGGGCTAGGATTGATTACATTCTTTTGACACCAAATGTTGGCGACCCGGACCTGGTACTTCACGCGGTGGCATTTTCAGATCACTGTCGTTTGTCTCTGGGTATTGAATTAAATGGGGTGCGTCCCCGGCGCTCTAGACTCTGGAAGCTTAACTGTCGCCTTTTGCAGGATGACAGTTTAGTGCATGCCTACGTTCGGAAGTATAGGGAGTGGGAAACGGTTAGGTGCCTCTTCCCTACCTCGGCAGCCTGGTGGGAGGAGGTGAAACGTAGGACCATAGGGTTTTTCCGTACGGCCGGGCGAATGAGGGCCGCGGGGAAACGAGAGCGTTTGAAGCGCATGCAGGCATACCTCCAGCGCCTGCATAAGAAACTTTGCGAAGGGAGGGACGTGTCGGGGAAAATCCGCCGGGTGAAGGGGAAGCTTTTTGGCCTCCTCGAAGCCAGGGCGAGGGCCGTCATCTTCCGGAGCAAGGTGCAGGCATTGGAGGGGAACGAAAGGTGTACCAGATTTTTCTTCCAACGATGTGCCAGGCAGAGGGGCGACTTGGCCCAGGTTAATGTGGGGGGAGGCCGTGTTTCGGACCCGGACCAAATTACTGAAGCAGTGGAGGACTATTACTCCAGGCTTTTTGAAAAACGACCGGTTGACCAAATCCAGATGGCCGACGTTCTCGGCCATCTGAGGAATCATTTGAGTCCCGAACAGCGGGAGCGATTGGAGGAGCCGCTGAGCCTGGAGGAATTGACCTCCGCTGTTAGGGATTTGGCCGCGAATAAAACCCCGGGTGACGACGGCCTGCCTGTGGAGTTTTATACCCGCCTTTGGCACGTCCTTGGTGAGGATTATCTGCAGGTAGTGAGGGAGCTAGTCACCTCTGCGAGGCTTCCAGATTCGATGCGCCGGGGCGTCGTAAACCTCGTGCACAAGAAGGGTGATCGGAAGGATCTGTCCAACTGGCGCCCGATCACTTTGTTGAATGTCGACTACAAGATACTAACAAAGGTGCTGTCTATGAGGGTGCACGGTGTCATGGTGGACCTCGTGCACCCGGACCAGACTTGTGCTGTTCCGGGACGCAGAGTGTCCGACAGCCTGGGCCTGGTTCGAGAGGCGATCCAGCTAGCGGAGGAGAGAGGCCTCCCACTGAGCATAGTCAGTTTGGACCAGGAGAAGGCTTTCGACAGAGTGTCACATGAATACATGATGGCCGTTTTGGACCGTTTTGGCTTTGGGCCAAATTTGATGCATTGGGTGGACCTGATGTATAGGGACGTTGAAGCCCGCGTTTTGGTCAACGGACACCTCTCGGGAGCCTTCCCAGTCGCTTCTGGGGTCAGGCAGGGCTGCCCAATGTCACCAGTCCTTTTTGTCCTTTGTATTGAACCGTTTGCTTGTGCACTGCGAGCGGACCCATCCTTCCCTGGGTTGTGGATTCCCGGAACCCATGGGGAGCGCCTAAAGGTGAGTCTGTACATGGACGACGTGTCGGTGTTTGTCACCGATGCAGTCGCCATGTGCAGACTGGTGGGTCTCTGCGAGCGTTTTGGGTTGGCCTCCTCTTCTAAAATCCATCCTCAGAAGAGTGAGGTCATGCACTTTGGTCGGCACAGGACGGGCTCCGGCCCCCCTTGCCCGTACACGGAGCGAAGAGATCGATTAAAGATCCTCGGGGTCTGCTTTGACCCAGGTGGCGTGGCCACTGAGAACTGGCGAACGGTCATTGGGGGATTGGAATTGGAGGTCGCTTCTTGGCGGTCTCGTCGCCTAACCATGGAGGGGCGAAATTTAGTGATCAAGAATGTTTTGATTGGTAAGTTGTTGTATTTGGCGAGAATCTCCCCACCTCCTCCTGCGGTGGGACGGGCTCTGGAGAGATTAATCTTTACTTTCTTCTGGGGTACCCGAGCAGAGCGCAGGAGTAGGAGGGTTGTAAAGATGAGCCCGTCCTTGGGTGGGAAGGGTGTCCCCTGCCCGGTGTTTGTATGTATGTCTGCATTTGCATGTACTCTCATGGAGTTATTTGTGTCTGAGGACCCGGGTCGCCTGCTGGCGCGGGATTTTTTGTTCTTTTTTCAGGGGCCGTCCGTCGCGCGGTTGGAAGGGCGGTCCCTCCCGCTGTCTCGGCCTTTTTCTGGGTCGTGTCCTGGGCATTTCCGGATGTTTGAGGGGTTCGCCCGGGAGCAGGGCCTGTTGACCTGTCGGCCCATCGGTTGGCAGTTGTCGCAGGTCCTGGATCACTTGCGCCCAAGGGAGGTGCTGCGGGAGGTGCGTATCCTTCGCGGAAGGCCTCTCGCAGAACGTACGGCGAGAAAGGTTTGGGAGAACGTTTCGGCTCGCTGTCTCGCCAACGACCAGAAGGACGTCGCGTGGCAAGCCGCCCATGATTGTCTTCCGGTCCGGGTATTTTAGTTCCAGAGGGACCTGAACGTGTCGGTCCAGTGTCCCCGACCCCGATGCACAGGGGACGAAACCGTCAGGCATGTCCTTTGGGACTGCCCTGTCGCCGAGGGGGTCTGGTCGCTTGCGGCTGGCCTCCTCGAATGCTATGTGCCTTGGCTGGTGATGGTCAGACGGGACGTCTTTGCGTTTCGCGGGCTCCTACCACAACCAGTGCCTGTCCGCAAATGGAGGCAGGCCTGGAGAACGGTCTGTATAATCAAGACCGTCTTGTGGCGAGCGAGAACCAGAGGTTTCCATACCAGGGTATGGTTGGATCCTGGGCAGATATGGGGCATGGCCCAATCCTGCCTCCAAAGGTACAGGCTTGGCGACAGCCTGCGGGCGACGGGGCGGGGTGCTGGTCGCAACGATGCGTCAGGTGTGTCGTAAAGCCCTCCCTAGAGCGGAGAATACGGCCGGGCTTTTCCGTGGTGAAGGGGGGGGGGTACCGCGGGAGGTTACTTCCAAATGTGCGGGCGACAGTCATGTGCAGCCGTAGTCCCTGACCGAACTTGCCGCCCGGGCTTGGAAAGGCTGGGGGTGCTCCGGCAGGTGTGCTTGCGGGCCCTGTCGGGCGGTGATTCTCATTGGGACACTCACGCCTCGTGGGCATCTCAGGGAGCCGGGGCCTTCCTTGTGGTGCATCTTCCGGGTGGGCCCTCCCGGGCGTGGCCTGGGGAGGGTGGGGGCAGTTGGGTTTCCTTTTGTTTGATCTTGATTTTGCCTTGGTTTGATTTTTATTTTCTTTCATTATTATTTCCAGCGGTGGGTCGAGCCCTCAACGTGTTTGTGGCTGCATGAACCGCAGCCGGTTGTTGATTTCGGTATGCAAAGGAAAAAAGGCCCCTTGACCCTTATTGTTTTAAGGTGTCCCTTCTTTGGTTGTTTTCGGGGGGGTGGGAGGGGGGATAGGGTCTTCTTTCCTTTCTCCCTCCCCTTTGGTTAGTTAGAGTTAGGTGTCTGCTGCCTGGGGTGGGAGAGGGGATTTTGGGGGTTTGGGCTAGGGATGATGGACTTTGGTTTTTATGATTTATGGTTTATTAAATTTGATTTGATTTTCATTTTGGTCTTTGAACCTTGTTTTCTTTCGTCTCTTGATCTTTTGGTTTGCTTTCTCTCTTTGAGTTCCTATTTATTGTTTGATATCTTGTTTCTTGGCTTTTGATTTCTTGGTTTTTGATTTTCCTGGGTTCTTGTGTGGTGGTGATGGTGATGGGTTTATTGATTGTCTTTTGAGCGTGTTTTTTTACCTTTTTTTATAATAAAAAAGGCCTCCGCCATAAAAGAGGTGTTGTTGTTGTTGTTGTTCGCACTGGCTGGGGTGGGGGTATGTACGCATCCAGGTGCAGTTGCTGCATGTGGATGTGTATGTGCCCCTGCTGGCCCACCTTAGCTGACCGTATCGAGGTTGAAGGGCCGAAACGGGATGATGCTGAGGACCTCGACTGAGGACCCGGCCAGTGCGGCACGCTTGTGACCAGGTGTGTTTTGAACTTATGTATGTACTATGTATATATATATATATATATATATATATATATATATATATATCAGTTACTATACGATTTCATACCATCAGTGGTGAACTGCCTTTAAGGTATCCCATCCAGCCATGCTGTACCTTATGTGTATGCAGGACTCACTGCGTTGCCCTGATGAGCCCCAAAAGGGCGAAACCAGGTCGGTAACTGAGTTTTGCATACAATTATGACAGTATCTGAACTAAGATCAAAATTCTGCTCTGTCGGAGGGTTCTCTTGAGAGCTTGACAGGCAGAGTGTATGTACATGGCAGTGACGTCATTACGTGCGCTCATTGAAAGCTGGAGAACCGAAGATATATTTGTATATATATATATATGTATATATATATATATATATATATATATATATATATATATATATATATATATATATATATATACAGACTTGGCAATTAATATGGAATTTTTTTTTGTGGGGGTGAACTTACTTTTCAAGATGTCTTAGAACCAAAAGTTCATTGGAATTATGTTGAAATTATTCTAGATTTTGTTAATGTGACCTTTAAAAGAAACAAAAACCACATTTGACATTTCGAAACAAATAAATTGATCCTTGAAAGTGATGTAAACTGATATCGAACTCAATTCATGGACAGTACTGTGTTAAACTTCTGTACGTTTTCCAGAAGTATCTCTTTATTTTGCACATTAGCCAAAATTTTTTTTAACAAAAACAAAAGTGAAATTACGACGGATTACGGACAGTAAAATTACATTTCAGTACTTCGTGTAACCCCCACGAGCATTCAGGAGAGCACGTACACGTTGGGGCATGCTGTTCACGAGATTTGCCAAGGTTTGGACAGTAATCGCTTGCCATGCAGTGACAATAGCCTGCTGCAATTCACGCACAGAAGTCGGCTGCTGGTCCAAGTGGTCGATTTGACACGTTAATTCTGCCAACAAGTTCTCTATCGGATTCATATCCGGGGACATGGCAGGCCACTCCATATGCTCTACACCACGGTCAGCAAGAAAGTGTTGGATCATGCGAGCACGATGAGGCCGTGCATTGTCATCTTGGAAGACAAAGTTTCCTCGAAAGGCTGCACAAGCAAATGGAAGCAATGTTTCTTCCAGAATGGCCCTGTACTTGAACTGGTTCAGGTTTCCATTCAGAACAACCAGGTCAGTTTTGCCCCCTGCATGAAAATCAGCCCAAACGGTCACCCCACCACCTCCAGCTTGTAATCTTGGCACTATACCATCTTTGTTGTAGGCTTGATCCACTTGTCTGCGCACTCGGACGCGGCCATCTTGACGATAGACCAGAAATCTAGACTCGTCACTGAAGATCACGTGATTCCATTGTCCTGTCTGCCATTGACGGTGCTCTCTGGCCCACTGCAATCGGCGCTGGCGATGTTGTCTGGTCAGGCGTTGCTTTCTCAGGGGACGCCTGGCACGATAGCCTGCTTGAACCAGTCGTTGGTTGAATAGCCTTCTGGATACAGGCACATTTGTCAGTTGCTGCCACTCAGCCCTAAGCCGATTAGGTGACTTGGTACGGCCATTGCGGACTAACCGGTGCAGCTGGCGATCATCCCTCCTTGTGGTTCTGCGGGGACGTCCTGGCCTCGGTATTTATTTATTTATTTATTTGTATACTGAATCGAGGCTCGTGAAAGAGCTAACATTTATTTCATAAACAAATCAACCAGACAAACAAAATATATAAAAAGAGGGAGCGGAAGACAAGATGGGGAGAGAAGTGGAAGCACACAAACACAACATTTGAGAGCAGGGAGAAGTGTGGGAGGGAGAGGGCGTGGGGGGAGGCGGCGTGGGAAGGGGGCGGGGGGAGGTATAAATCACAAGGGGACCAAAATTAGTGGGGGGTAGAAACGATCAAGGTTTTGGATGGGGGAGGATAAGAGATGGTGGTGAACAGCTGTTTTAAAGACCTGGAGGGTGGAGTGGGATTGAAGAGAGTGAGGGAGTTTGTTCCAGAGGCAGGAGTAAAGAGGTATGAAGGAGTGAAGGTGAGCAGAAAGTCTTGATTTTGGCAGTTTAACCATAAGAGGGTTGCAGGCAGATCTTGTGCGACCTGTAGGAATATTTGGGGGACAGAGCCCAGAGAGAGCTGGGGGGGCAAGGCCAGAGAGGAGTCGGTAGAAGACGGAAAGACCACCAACCTGCCTGCGGTGAGTGAGTGAAAGGCCCTTGGAGTTAGCTTCATCGCGGGAGATTCCAATGATTCTGAACGCTTTGGTTTCAACAGCGTGAAGACGAGCTCGGTGTGAGGCAGGAGCACCAGACCAGAGGGGAGAGCAGTATTCCATAGAGCTGCGGATGCCATACTGCCATACTGCCGATGCCATACTGCCGAGCAATAGCACGCTGTTTCATGCCGTAATTTCGTAAAGCCACCACTCCATGACAAACAGCATTGTCGAGTTGACGGACTATCTCCAGAGGAAGCGGCAATAACTTTTGGAGACGTGCAGCAGTTGTTTTCCACTAATACAGAACGCAACAACCCTTGTATACCCGACTGTGAAGCCAATCATCAAATGCACCTGTCCGTACATTTTGCCACGCCACCTGTGATATAATCCTGTTGTTGACTTCTTGCTGCGAAAGACAATCAGTGACATGGTTCTTTCAACAAAGACATCACCGAAGGGTAAAATAAACTCACCAGATTGATATACTGAGTTACGAAAGTAAACCCAAGTCAAGAAAAAATATATATATTCCATATTAAATGCCAAGTCTGTGTATATATATATATATATATATGTATATATACATATATATAAATAATTATAAAGATATACTGTATATATTAAAATTGATATATGTGGGAAAATTACATGCCCAGACCAGGAATCAAACCCAGGTACAATGGAAAACCGCACCAGTGCTCTGCCATCTGAGCTATCTGCGCAACCCTCACCAAGCATGCAATTTTCCCACACATATGATTGCCACTCCCTTTCCATAAATGCTTCCGGGGCACTCGCTGCCAACCATAGGAGCACCATAGTATGGGAAAATTACATTCTTGGTCAGGGTCACCCAGATAGCTCAGATGGCAGAGCACTGGTACGGTTTTCCAGAGTACCTGAGTTCAATTCCTGGTGTGGGCATGTAATTTTCCCACATATATCAATTTCATTAATTTAATCATGTTTATGAATCATATCTATATGTATATCTGTGCAGTGTCTGTCCTGTGTTGTGTTGTGTTGTCATGTCTTGTCTTGTGTTGTCACTGAACTACTTTCTCAAACTTTTGTGAAATCGTACCAAACTTCTGGTATGCACATATCTCTCCCGTCGGTATGTCCTAAGGGTATTTTAAAGAAAAATTTCCAATTTTTTTATTTTTATTTTTTGGAGTTTTTGGGGGATTTTTTTTTTTTTCAACTTAAGTTTTCAACTTCAATTGTTTATAAAATGTGATATCACGTATATTACAAATACATTTGTGCAAAATAATTGTTTGAATTATGATTGGTTTAAACCATGACAAAACGGCAACTCGGGTACAGTCATTTATCTATATATCTACATATCTGGGCAGTGTCTGTGTTGTCACTTAACAACTCCCTCAAACTTTTGTTTCCGTGGTTGTGAAGTGTTTTCAATAACGTTGTGGTGGTTTTGAATCACGTGGTGGTGAGGTATTTTGAATTATGTGGTGGTGAGGTGTTTTTATTACGTGTTTTATGGCTGTAAGGTGTTTTTATTACGTGTTTTATGGCTGTGAGGTGTTTTTATTACATGTTTTATGGCTGTAAGGTGTTTTTATTACGTGTTTTATGGCTGTGAGCTGTTTTTATTATGTGTTTTATGGCTGTGAGGTGTTTTTATTATGTGTTTTATGGCTGTGAGCTGTTTTTATTATGTGTTTTATGGCTGTGAGCTGTTTTTATTCTGTGTTTTATGGCTGTGAGGTGTTTTTATTACATGTTTTATGGCTGTAAGGTGTTTTTATTACGTGTTTTATGGCTGTGAGCTGTTTTTATTATGTGTTTTATGGCTGTGAGGTGTTTTTATGACGTGTTTTATGGCTGTGAGCTGTTTTTAATTTTGTGGTGGTGAGGTGTTTTTATTGCGTGTTTTATGGCTGTGAGGCGTTTTTATTACATGTTTTATGGCTGTAAGGTGTTTTTATTACGTGTTTTATGGCTGTGAGCTGTTTTTATTATGTGTTTTATGGCTGTGAGGTGTTTTTATGACGTGTTTTATGGCTGTGAGCTGTTTTTAATTTTGTGGTGGTGAGGTGTTGTTATTACGTGTTTTATGGCTGTGAGGTGTTTTTATTACGTGTTTTATTGATGTGAGGTGTTTTTATTTTCGTGGTGGTGAGGTGTTTTTATTACGTGTTTTATGGCTGTGAGCTGTTTTTAATTTCATGGTGGTGAGGTGTTTTTATTACGTGTTTTATGGCTGTGAGGTGTTTTTATTACGTGTTTTATGGGTGTGAGGTGTTTTTATGAGGTGTTTTATTGGCTGTGAGGTGTTTTTAATTTTGTGGTGGTGAGGTGTTTTTATTGCATGTTTTATGGCTGTGAGGTGTTTTTATGAGGTGTTTTATGGCTGTGAGGTGTTTTTATTGCATGTTTCATGGCTGTGAGCTGTTTTTATTATGTGTTTTATGGCTGTGAGGTGTTTTTATGACGTGTTTTATGGCTGTGAGCTGTTTTTAATTTTGTGGTGGTGAGGTGTTTTTATTACGTGTTTTATGGCTGTGAGGCGTTTTTATTACGTGTTTCATGGCTGTGAGGTGTTTTTATTACGTGTTTTATGGCTGTGAGGTGTTTTTATTACGTGTTTTATGGGTGTGAGGTGTTTTTATGAGGTGTTTTATTGGCTGTGAGGTGTTTTTAATTTTGTGGTGGTGAGGTGTTTTTATTGCATGTTTTATGGCTGTGAGGTGTTTTTATGAGGTGTTTTATGGCTGTGAGGTGTTTTTATTGCATGTTTCATGGCTGTGAGGTGTTTTTATTTCGTGGTTTATTGGTTGTGAGGTGTTTTTAATTTTGTGGTGGTGAGGTGTTTTTATTGCATGTTTTATGGCTGTGAGGTGTTTTTATGAGGTGTTTTATGGCTGTGAGGTGTTTTTATTTCGTGGTTTATTTGGTTGTGAGGTGTTTTTAATTTTGTGGTGGTGAGGTGTTTTTATTGCGTGTTTTATGGCTGTGAGGTGTTTTTATTACGTGTTTCATGGCTGTGAGGTGTTTTTATTACGTGTTTTATGGCTGTGAGGTGTTTTTATTACGTGTTTTATGGCTGTGAGGTGTTTTTATGAGGTGTTTTATTGGCTGTGAGGTGTTTTTAATTTTGTGGTGGTGAGGTGTTTTTATTACGTGTTTCATGGCTGTGAGGTGTTTTTATTACGTGTTTTATGGCTGTGAGGTGTTTTTATGAGGTGTTTTATTGGCTGTGAGGTGTTTTTAATTTTGTGGTGGTGAGGTGTTTTTATTACGTGTTTCATGGCTGTGAGGTGTTTTTATTACGTGTTTTATGGTTGTGAGGTGTTTTTATGAGGTGTTTTATGGCTGTGAGGTGTTTTTATTGCATGTTTTATGGCTGTGAGGTGTTTTTATGAGGTGTTTTATGGCTGTGAGGTGTTTTTATTACGTGTTTTATGGCTGTGAGCTGTTTTTATTTCGTGGTTTATTGGCTGTGAGGTGTTTTTAATTTTGTGGTGGTGAGGTGTTTTTATTGCGTGTTTTATGGCTGTGAGGCGTTTTTATTACGTGTTTCATGGCTGTGAGGTGTTTTTATTACGTGTTTTATGGCTGTGAGGTGTTTTTATTACGTGTTTTATGGCTGTGAGGTGTTTTTATGAGGTGTTTTATTGGCTGTGAGGTGTTTTTAATTTTGTCGTGGTGAGGTGTTTTTATTACGTGTTTCATGGCTGTGAGGTGTTTTTATGAGGTGTTTTATTGGCTGTGAGGTGTTTTTAATTTTGTGGTGGTGAGGTGTTTTTATTGCATGTTTTATGGCTGTGAGGTGTTTTTATGAGGTGTTTTATGGCTGTGAGGTGTTTTTATTGCGTGTTTTATGGCTGTGAGCTGTTTTTATTTCGTGGTTTATTGGCTGTGAGGTGTTTTTAATTTTGTGGTGGTGAGGTGTTTTTATTACGTGTTTTATGGCTGTAAGGCATTTTTATTACGTGTTTCATGGCTGTGAGGTGTTTTTATTACGTGTTTTATGGCTGTGAGGTATTTTTATTACGTGTTTTATGGCTGTGAGGTGTTTTTATGAGGTGTTTTATTGGCTGTGAGGTGTTTTTAATTTTGTGGTGGTGAGGTGTTTTTATTACGTGTTTTATGGCTGTGAGGCATTTTTATTACGTGTTTCATGGCTGTGAGGTGTTTTTATTACGTGTTTTATGGCTGTGAGGTGTTTTTATTACGTGTTTTATGGCTGTGAGGTGTTTTATGAGGTGTTTTATTGGCTGTGAGGTGTTTTTAATTTTGTGGTGGTGAGGTGTTTTTATTACGTGTTTCATGGCTGTGAGGTGTTTTTATTACGTGTTTTATGGCTGTGAGGTGTTTTTATGAGGTGTTTTATTGGCTGTGAGGTGTTTTTAATTTTGTGGTGGTGAGGTGTTTTTATTGCATGTTTCATGGCTGTGAGGTGTTTTTATGAGGTGTTTTATTGGCTGTGAGGTGTTTTTAATTTTGTGGTGGTGAGGTGTTTTTATTGCATGTTTCATGGCTGTGAGGTGTTTTTATGAGGTGTTTTATTGGCTGTGAGGTGTTTTTAATTTTGTGGTGGTGAGGTGTTTTTATTACGTGTTTCATGGCTGTGAGGTGTTTTTATGAGGTGTTTTATTGGCTGTGAGGTGTTTTTAATTTTGTGGTGGTGAGGTGTTTTTATTGCATGTTTTATGGCTGTGAGGTGTTTTTATGAGGTGTTTTATGGCTGTGAGGTGTTTTTATTGCATGTTTTATGGCTGTGAGGTGTTTTTATGAGGTGTTTTATGGCTGTGAGGTGTTTTTATTGCGTGTTTTATGGCTGTGAGCTGTTTTTATTTCGTGGTTTATTGGCTGTGAGGTGTTTTTAATTTTGTGGTGGTGAGGTGTTTTTATTGCGTGTTTTATGGCTGTGAGGCGTTTTTATTACGTGTTTCATGGCTGTGAGGTGTTTTTATTACGTGTTTTATGGCTGTGAGGTGTTTTTATTACGTGTTTTATGGCTGAGGTGTTTTTATGAGGTGTTTTATTGGCTGTGAGGTGTTTTTAATTTTGTGGTGGCGAGGTGTTTTTATTACGTGTTTCATGGCTGTGAGGTGTTTTTATGAGGTGTTTTATTGGCTGTGAGGTGTTTTTAATTTTGTGGTGGTGAGGTGTTTTTATTGCATGTTTTATGGCTGTGAGGTGTTTTTATGAGGTGTTTTATGGCTGTGAGGTGTTTTTATTGCGTGTTTTATGGCTGTGAGGTGTTTTTATTGCATGTTTTATGGCTGTGAGGTGTTTTTATGAGGTGTTTTATGGCTGTGAGGTGTTTTTATTGCGTGTTTTATGGCTGTGAGCTGTTTTTATTTCGTGGTTTATTGGCTGTGAGGTGTTTTTAATTTTGTGGTGGTGAGGTGTTTTTATTACGTGTTTTATGGCTGTGAGGCGTTTTTGTTACGTGTTTCATGGCTGTGAGGTGTTTTTATTACGTGTTTTATGGCTGTGAGGTGTTTTTATTACGTGTTTTATGGCTGTGAGGTGTTTTTATGAGGTGTTTTATTGGCTGTGAGGTGTTTTTAATTTTGTGGTGGTGAGGTGTTTTTATTACGTGTTTCATGGCTGTGAGGTGTTTTTATTACGTGTTTTATGGCTGTGAGGTGTTTTTATGAGGTGTTTTATTGGCTGTGAGGTGTTTTTAATTTTGTGGTGGTGAGGTGTTTTTATTGCATGTTTTATGGCTGTGAGGTGTTTTTATGAGGTGTTTTATGGCTGTGAGGTGTTTTTATTACGTGTTTCATGGCTGTGAGCTGTTTTTATTTCGTGGTTTATTGGCTGTGAGGTGTTTTTAATTTTGTGGTGGTGAGGTGTTTTTATTACGTGTTTTATGGCTGTGAGGCGTTTTTATTACGTGTTTTATGGCTGTGAGGTGTTTTTATTACGTGTTTTATGGCTGTGAGGTGTTTTTATGAGGTGTTTTATTGGCTGTGAGGTGTTTTTAATTTTGTGGTGGTGAGGTGTTTTTATTACGTGTTTCATGGCTGTGAGGTGTTTTTATTACGTGTTTTATGGCTGTGAGGTGTTTTTATTGCATGTTTTATGGCTGTGAGGTGTTTTTATTACGTGTTTCATGGCTGTGAGGTGTTTTTATTACGTGTTTCATGGCTGTGAGGTGTTTTTATTTCGTGTTTTATGGCTGTGAGGTGTTTTTAATTTTGTGGTGGTGAGGTGTTTTTATTACGTGTTTTATGGCTGTGAGGTGTTTTTATTACGTGCTTTATGGCTGTGAGGTGTTTTTATTACGTGTTTCATGGCTGTGAGGTGTTTTTATTACGTGTTTTATGGCTGTGAGGTGTTTTTATTACGTGTTTTATTTATGGCTGTGAGGTGTTTTAAATTACTTGGTGGTGAGGTGTTTTGAATTACGTGGTGGTGAGGCGTAATCATCCCAAACTTCCAGTCTGCACCTACCCCTCCCCTATGTATGTGCTGAGGGGTTCTTTCTTGAAAAAAAAAACATTCAACCTAAATCTTCAACCGAAATTGCCTATAAAAATGTAATATCACAAACACAACAAATACATTTGTGCAAAATAATTGTTTGTATTATGATTGGTGTAAATCATGACAACACAGCAACTCAGGTACAGTCATTAGCCTCAGCGAAAATAAGCCCATTCCTCAGCAACGACGCTTGGTGAGCCAAACTAGTGTGTGTGTGTATATATATATATATATATATATATATATATATATATATATATATATATATATATTGTTACGGACACGGTTTTTGGATGTTATTTTACCGAGCGGTGGTGTATTTAACCGCGTCCGAACAGTTACTCCCCGATTAGAACCCGATTCCACCCGAACGTTGACTAATCGCGCTACAGATATTCAATTGGGAAACCTCTAAAGCGACCGAAAGAGAAGAAGAGAGAAGAAAGACAGAGTTTGGAGGAAGAACAGATTTATTATACACACACAAGCAATATTTTAGAGCGACCAATATTATTTACAGCAATAGATGGAAAAGAGCAGTCACACAGTGCATTGTTAACTTATTCTATTTCATTTACTTAATCCCCAAGACAAACGAGTAGGACAGGACGTTCACACTCACACGGTGGATATTGCAGGCAGGTAATGGCTCGAGGTTGATTGCTTGAGAGGAAGGCAAGGTCGGAGGCAGCAGCTTTCAACCCCTCGCGGTTTTGGCGGGAAAACCTCCGTCGCGTATCCGCGGCCGTCACGCGCTGGCTCGGCACACCTGCTCCTCTTCCTGGGGTGGAGCCGTCTCCCTCCGTTCAGCGCGTCTCTCCAACGACAGGGGATATTGCAGGCAGGTAGGTAGGGCTTGCGGTGGATTGCGCTCCTCTTCCAGGTCATCCCTCAGCGTATCTCTCAAGGCCTCTCCTTGGTGCAGCCTCGTTGCTCCTCTCCAGCTCCTCTCCAGTCATCTCTCATCTCGACTCGTAAAGCAGTCCCCTCCAGTCGCTTTTATCACCTCCGGCGGAATTAAGCCGCCGGCTCCGAGGGCACGCCTACCGGGTCACTCACCGCGGTGTTGATTGGCTGTTAGGGCCGGTTCACTCCTGCCCTCTTCTGACGAGGTGGAGACACGCCTTTCTTCTCCAACCTTACCTCGTGGCCAATGGTGGTTGAAGAGAAAAACCGACCAAAATGCGGAAGGCAAATGGAAGGGAGGTTTTGGGGAAATTGGAAGGGCCTACGCTTATTTTGTTTGATACAATGCAAAGTCAATCTAGTGGAAAACACATACTTAGCCTACATGGAATAAGGAAATACACTATTTAAAAGATATATCGTGACCTGCGTGTATGTTCTATGAAATTAATTAGGAGGACGGCTGCGACCATTATTTACATTACCAGGATGTTACCATACCAAAACCATACTCTTCACATCCGTTACCCTTCCTCCAAAATTGTTACACTCCTCAAAACCCGTTACACTTCTCAAAACCCGTTACACTTCTCAAAACCCGTTACACTTCTCAAAATCGTTACACTGCACCCTCCTTTCTTCAGGCACGTCCTCGGGCCTACTAGACTTAACTGAGTGTGACATGTAGGTGTAATTCCCTCTACAATTAACCTGACCCTGAGTGTGACAATTTTAAAACACAAATAAGTATGTCCCCCTATTGCATTGCATCCTGTCTAACAGACTCAAGCCCACAGCTAACCGAATTACGGAATTATTCTGAAACTATACATTTACGGTGGGGAGCATTATTTACAATGTCGTGATTTCTTATTTACAACGCAACCCAGGACCTGTGTGTTTTTTTTTCTTTTCTTTTTAGGGAACAAGAGAAAGAAATTCCTGTTGGGAGGGAGGAGACAGCACGCATTGCATCGATGCACCAGTACCAATACCACCAAAGCACCCAAAAGCACCACAAGCACCACAAAGCACCACTCGGTGCGCAGTCACCATGGTTCATAATAAACACAACAAAACAACTGGTGGTGGTCTTCTCCTTGTCTGCTGGGCCGATGTTCTTCCTGACGTCTTCTGGCTTCATGCGGCCTATTTGGACATAATAAAAAGCACAACTTGTGTTCGTTTTTTATTATTATTTAGGGCCTCAGGGGCCAACTAAGGGTGGTCCACCTGTTTGGCATAGGTGCCACCTTACCGAGGTCCGCAAGCAAGATTCCCTGGCCACTATGGCCGGTCTCCAACAGAGGTGCTCTGCCCCAGAACCTGGGGTCCATCAAGTGGTACTTGGCCGCCGAACAGCGGTCCATAAAGTGGTACATCAACGCAATGCGTGCTGGTTCTGGGAATCTCGGGCGCACAATGGCCACCTCACGCACGCTCCCCTCGGCACCCAATGGCGCACAGGTCATGTGGGAGACAAAAGAAAGACAATTGAGCGAGGGGTAAGGTCACAAGGGTACACGTCAAACAAGGCAATGCAAGGTGAAATGCGTACGGAGGGCGAAGTGAGAAAGCTCGTCCCTACCGTACGTCACCCCCCTGTCACCTACACTACCCTTGCTCTTACCCCATATTTACAAAATCTACCCATTTACAAATTCGTCACTACTGTCACGTCTTCCCCATATTTCCCCTATACCAAATTCGTCTCCACAATCCCTTTACTTCAAAATTTGCCATCACCAATTCATCATCAATCCTCATAAGGAGGGAGAGATGGAATTACGCACAATGTCACACCCACGTCATGATGCGTCTCACAATCCAAACATTTGCATCATAAAAAATAATCAAAACATGGCATGGTGTGGAGTACCTGTCACCTCAGGTGAGTGGATGCAGATGGTGCGAGGAGATCCTTCATCCTAACTATCCTCTAAATGACTTTAACAACCTTTACACTACCCGGGGTCTTTCCCTGCCAATCCATTGGCCAACTTACACTATGGGTTCTAATAACCAATTCCCATTGGCCAAACTGTGGTGCTTCTCAATTTGGGGTCTCACTCCCCCGATTCATCTCCCGGTGCTCTAGCACAATTTCTGGGCTGCGACGTGTACCTCACCCAACAGGTCTACCCACCTGCACACCTCCACCACTGTAGTTGCCACCCGAGCTTACCTAGCTCCTCACCCTAACCTAACTAACTGGGGACAGCCCCTCTCCTGGCTCTGTCACCCCATGGTGCCCTCTGGCACTGGGCTACCCGGGTCCGTCCTCCGGATCCTCGGGCCCCATTCACACAACTACTACCGGCTCCCAGAGCCCACCTGCGGCCTCACCTGGCCGACATCCTTACAGTGGTGGAGTGCCCAAACCAACTACACACACTAACAGGCTACACGCCCAGCCATTTCCACAACACCAACGCACCCATCCACATACCATTCTGTCACCCGCACCACAGATGCCAATATCCAACCACAATTTACCTATACCCTCTACCTAACACTTACACTACCCGCCCCGGGTATCCGTGATGGGGGTCCACTCTTCCCCCATTCACACCTTCGCACCATCCACTCCACTCCACAATTTCCACCATACTCACTCCACGACCATCCATTCCAATACTCCATACCATTTATTCCATACACCTGTCTTTCATTCACCTGTCGTTGCACACCTGTGCAATCATACCTGGTGCCACCTGCACCCTCCTTTCTTCCTGGACCATTTGGTCAACACAACACGCAATCACCACTACTCCCTCATACACTGCTCCACACACCTGTTCAGTTGCACACCTGTGCAATCACACCTGTTCCATTCTCACCCGTTCAATCCTCACACACACGGCATCATCTCAGCTAACTACTCCCCTCTGAAACTTGCGCTTCCCAGTCGTCCCTTTAAACTATTGCGCTCCCACGTCATTATAATCCACACTAATCTACCTGCGTCCCCACTACAGGTATCAGTCACTAACTAAACTTAACGTTACCTAATGTCAATCTCTTCTAGATCCCTATCATTATCCAAGCCCTCCCTGGCTCGGTTGTCATAGCCACCCCATAAACTATTGCGCATTTGCCCCCACCTGTGAGGGATGGTGGATTTGCCATCCCACCACATCGGGGGTCTCTCACTACCAATTTCGCTCGTCCAAATCCAACAATTCAAAAATTTTCCATTTACTGCCAATTCTATTCACTTTTCTAAATTTCGTTTTAAATCACTATCACTATCACCATCACCCGTCTACTTATTACATCCTCTCGGTGCGCCAATTCACATCTACAGCCCGGCTTCGTACAGCCGAGCACTGAACGCGGATTCTTTTGTGCTGGCGGCTGGATGCGTCCCGCATTCGGGGCCGGGGCGGGGGCTTACCCGGGCCGAGATCCCACGCATCACCTCGGCGTGGAGCCATCCAATGTCCCGATCTCGACCTGCCGGCACGTCTCAATAGAAAGTGGTCGCCATGACGACCCTTCCTATCGAGCTGCCCGCTCCGCCTTGTGGAGCCCGGACGCGGCCGCTCCACGCGAGGCCCAGCGTGGATCGCGCACGGCGGTCCTTTCGAACCCGCCGTGGCTCGGATCTCCGCTGGTTCTCGCGGCACGCGAAGCCCGGCACGCACCGAGGGCCCGATCCGGCTAAAAGTCGACCTAACCTTTAACCCGGTTACCGTCGACGCTTCACCTGCAGGCTTACATGCATACGCTACCTCTTTCTTGCTCATACATGCAGCTGTTCCCATTCTCCTCGTACCTTTTCTTTCACACCTCGGTACACTCACTCCGCTCACCGACTTGGTCACACACCTGACCACCGAACACTTTGGCACACATTCGTTGCTCGCACACCTCACCAATACACCGCTTCGCGCCCCCTCCTCGGTCACCTCCTCTGTGACAATCACAGGTGTGCCCTCATTCGCACACCCAACCACGTGCCTCACCACCAACTCCAGCGTGCATTCCCACTCACGCTCTACCATTCCAGGTGTGCATCCTTCCATCCCAGGTGTACATCCTCGCTCCCCTGTCACAACCAGCTCACTCTCCTTGTCACTCTCACTACTCTCACCTCCACTCTCGGTCGCGCACTCACCCTTACTCTTGACAGCATGCGCTTTCCCCATGCACCCGTCCGTTACACACCTTTCTCGCGCATCCTCCCGCGCACACTTCTTCGTTACTTCCTCCGTAACACTCACCACAGGCATGCATTCTCCCTTACTCTTGACAGCATGCACTTTCCCCATGCACCCGTCCGTTACACACCTTTCTCGCGCATCCTCCCGCGCACACTTTTTCGTTACTTCCTCCGTAACACTCACCACACCGCGCTTCCCTGTGCTCCCTCGCACACGCGCTTCGACCGGCTCACTCCTGACGGCACACTCACTCCTCGGCGTGCACTTTTTCCTCACACACCCCATGGTCGGACATTCTCGCACACCTCTTTTTTCGCACACCTGTCCTGTCACACACCTCACCAACGGCCTTTCACGAACACCCGGATCCAAACCAATCCCCAAGCCGACTGAATCTCCCCTCACATCATGTACATTGCCACTCACCTCCGTACCTCGTCGCACCTCCTCCGCCACCTGCAAACTTTTTATTTGGTTAGTGAGCACCGCATCATGATTTGAACACAGACCTTGTACATATTCCATGACTTCCTCCTTTATCTCCCTCTTAGTTTCTGTCCGTCCCTTCTTAATTTCACTCACCTCTTCTCCCACTTCCTCTAATTTTTGTTTAACCTCTTTTATTTCTCGGTGCGTCCCCTCAAGTTCGTCCTCTAAGGCTACCGTGACCGTCTCTATGTGCATCCTCACCTGCCGGTCCTTTGTCTCCATTATCTCTGTCACCTCCTCCACCCTCATTGTCAGTTCCTCCCGTACCATCTGACATTGCCTCTGCGTCGCTATTAATTCGTTTTTAATTTCTTTTTGTGTCGCCTTTAACCCTCCTAGTACCGCAGTGTTCTTTTGAACCTGCTCCACTAACTTAGTTTGTCCCTCTGTCAGCTGCTCCACCTCCTCCGTCAGATCTTCTATTCCCCCCTGTAACTTTACCGTATTATTTCTCACCTCTTTCTCGATACGCTTTTCGCCTCGCTTTACCTCCTCGCGTAGCCCCGAGACCTCCTCACTCATCCCTCTTCGTATTTCCTCCATCTGGTTCCCCATCTGTTCGATTTCCCGGGCGGATTGTTCCCCCATTTCCCGCAATTTGTCCTCCATCCTATTTTCTAACCCCATTAATTTCTTGTCTAACTCCTTAAAATTATTGTCTAACCCCTCACCGGTACCCCTCGCTTCGTCCCTCATTACCCCCATTTGGCCCTCCAATCGCTCACCCTGAGCATCCATCCGGTTCCCCATTACCCCCAATTGCTCACTCTGAGCATCCATCCGGCCCTCCAATCGCTCACTATTCTGGGCCATAAGGGCCTTCATTTGTATAAAAAAAAGGTTCAAATCCATTGGCATCTCCGGTTCGACTACCGCGACCATGGGCGTGGCTAAATGTGGCGCCGCTGTAATCACGTGCGCGAGAGCGCCATTTTGTGCACCTGAAATTCCCGCAACCACATTGCCATTTTCCTCCTCCCTTTCTTCCACATACATTTCCCCTGGTTCCTGGGTTACCCCTAACCCGTCTATCTCCCCCACCGACATCCGATCGCCTTGATTGTCCATGGCGCGATCTCAAAATTCGGGTTTTATAAAACAACACAATTTCGGCAGCTCGTAATTTTGACCAAAAATTTTTTTTTTTTTTAAATTTGGGCCTAACAAATTTAGTCCCGGGTCCGAATCCGACTCCTCGACACCAATTGTTACGGACACGGTTTTTGGATGTTATTTTACCGAGCGGTGGTGTATTTAACCGCGTCCGAACAGTTACTCCCCGATTAGAACCCGATTCCAACCAAACGTTGACTAATCGCGCTACAGATATTCAATTGGGAAACCTCTAAAGCGACCGAAAGAGAAGAAGAGAGAAGAAAGACAGAGTTTGGAGGAAGAACAGATTTATTATACACACACAAGCAATATTTTAGAGCGACCAATATTATTTACAGCAATAGATGGAAAAGAGCAGTCACACAGTGCATTGTTAACTTATTCTATTTCATTTACTTAATCCCCAAGACAAACGAGTAGGACAGGACGTTCACACTCACACGGTGGATATTGCAGGCAGGTAATGGCTCGAGGTTGATTGCTTGAGAGGAAGGCAAGGTCGGAGGCAGCAGCTTTCAACCCCTCGCGGTTTTGGCGGGAAAACCTCCGTCGCGTATCCGCGGCCGTCACGCGCTGGCTCGGCACACCTGCTCCTCTTCCTGGGGTGGAGCCGTCTCCCTCCGTTCAGCGCGTCTCTCCAACGACAGGGGATATTGCAGGCAGGTAGGTAGGGCTTGCGGTGGATTGCGCTCCTCTTCCAGGTCATCCCCCAGCGTATCTCTCAAGGCCTCTCCTTGGTGCAGCCTCGTTGCTCCTCTCCAGCTCCTCTCCAGTCATCTCTCATCTCGACTCGTAAAGCAGTCCCCTCCAGTCGCTTTTATCACCTCCGGCGGAATTAAGCCGCCGGCTCCGAGGGCACGCCTACCGGGTCACTCACCGCGGTGTTGATTGGCTGTTAGGGCCGGTTCACTCCTGCCCTCTTCTGACGAGGTGGAGACACGCCTTTCTTCTCCAACCTTACCTCGTGGCCAATGGTGGTTGAAGAGAAAAACCGACCAAAATGAGGAAGGCAAATGGAAGGGAGGTTTTGGGGAAATTGGAAGAGCCTACGCTTATTTTGTTTGATACAATGCAAAGTCAATCTAGTGGAAAACACATACTTAGCCTACATGGAATAAGGAAATACACTATTTAAAAGATATATCGTGACCTGCGTGTATGTTCTATGAAATTAATTAGGAGGACGGCTGCGACCATTATTTACATTACCAGGATGTTACCATACCAAAACCATACTCTTCACATCCGTTACCCTTCCTCCAAAATTGTTACACTACTCAAAACCCGTTACACTTCTCAAAACCCGTTACACTTCTCAAAACCCGTTACACTTCTCAAAATCGTTACAATATATATAACTGTGAGAAATAGTAGAAACTCCACAGTACGAGCAGGGCGTCTCATTTGCATTAAATAAATAATCGGGAGATTAAATCAGACGCGGGCGTAGCTTCAGGACGTCGATCTTTAATTTGACAAGCTTTCGACCAACAAAGGTCTTCTTCTTAGTCGTCCCCAAGTTCAACGGAAGTCTTTTTAATGTAGAAATCTTCCGTTGAACTTGGGGACGACTAAGAAGACCTTTGTTGGTCGAAAGCTTGTCAAATTAAAGATCGACGTCCTGAAGCTACGTCCACGTCTAATTTAATCTCCCGATTATATATATATATATTGTTGCGGATATGAGGATTGTATGTTTTTGATTGTGTGTATTGTATTGGAAATTGCTGTGTAACATTGTTGATTATGGCCCCTCCTGCCTCCAGAGTTGTGTAAAGGTAAAAAGGGCGTCCCGGTAGTTAATTCCATGAAACACCACATTGAAGGACACGATAAAACCCTTGTTCAGTAGCTTATATCTTTATTATGTGTTTTAGAGTAAGGCCTTGTCTTCCAGTAACATGACACTCCATTGCACCAAGTAAAAGAGATAGATTCCCTTCATTCCCATTCCCAAAAACCTCCATTTCCCCTTTCGTAATGGCCAAGCCTCAATTTGGCAATTACATCCCCTCCAAAGCCGCCATTGGCCACGAGGCAGGGTCGGGGAAGAAAGGCGTGCCCGCCCGTCGTCATCAAGGGCGGAGCCAGAGGGTCGCGCGACCAACCATGGCCGAGGTGAGCACACCGAGGGGCGTGTCCTGAAGGCCGGCGGCTTAATCGCCGGAGGCATGATAAAGGCGCGCGGAAGGGTCGTCAGAAGAGAGTTGCAAAAAGGTCCAAGGCTGAGCTGAGCTGCGTGGTGAGGTGAAAAGGAAAGAGCTGGGTCGTCAGAGCAGAGCTGAGTTGTGAGGTCCAAAAGCAGAAGATCATCCAGGGAAGCACAAAGCCTGCTATTCGTCACCTTGCTCACCAGCAGCAGCGTCTACAGCAGCAACAAGACTCGACAGCCGTTTGGGGCCTGGACGGCAGTTTGGAGCAGGGCCGCGAAGAAACGGCGGCTGCCCAACGCGCGGATCGTGCTGCCGGACCCATTGGACTTTCCTCTCCTTCCAGCCATTCCTGCCTGCAAGTTCCCCATTTGCGTACGTGAGTTTGTTTTGTTTGTTCTGTCCTGGGTAGGTAATTAAGTCTGTATAAGTTAGTAATTTTCACTGTGTCACCTGCCTTTTTCATGTCCCCTGTAAATAACCGTGACTGCTCTTTTTGCTTGTGTATGTGTAAATAATAAACCCCGTTACTCTTCTGTACGTCTTCTTCTTCTTCCTCCTCTTTGCATTCGGTCGCTTTAGAGTTTTCCACATTGAATAGCTGTGGCGCGATACGGCCAACGTCTGGGTGAATCGGGTGAATCGGGGAAACTGTTCGGCCGCAGTGCCTTCGCTCGGCAAACAACATCCTTAACCGCGAACCGTAACAATTGGTGTCTGGGCGTGAGATTCGAGGCCCGAACCAAATTTTAAAAAACATCTAGGAAAAAATTTGGTCAAAATTTGGAGCTGCTGGAAATTTGTGTTGTTTTAAAGCAAAACCCGAATTTTGAAATCGCGCCATTGCTGGTCAAGGCGACGGGATGTCGGTGGGAGAGATAGACGGGGTAGAATCAACCCAGGACCTCGGGGAAATGTATGTGGATGAAAGAGAGGAGGAGAACATGGGCAATGTGGTTGAGGGGGTATCAGGTGCACAAAATGGCGCGCTCGCGCACGTGGTTGAAGGGTCCCAAAATAGCGGCGCCGCGGAGGGCGAGCCCGCGGTGGCGGCTGGGGATGCTGGGCAAACCGGGTTTGACCTCAGATTATTCTTGACCCAACTGATGGCAAAAATGGATGCCCAAAGTGATAAGTCCACCCGAGAGCAAAGAGAAATGGGTGAGCAATTGGGGGTAATGAGGGACGAAGCGAGGGCTCGGAGTGAGCAATTGGGGGTAATGAGGGACGAAGCGAGGGCTCGGAGTGAGCAATTGGGGGTAATGAGGGATGAAGCGAGGGGTACCGGTGAGGGATTAGACAAGAAATTTGAGGGATTAGACAAGAAATTTGAGGGGTTAGACAATGGGATAGAAGGGGTGAAACATGGGTTAACGGGGGTGGAAAATAGAATGGCTGCCCAGGAGAATCAGATAGAGGGGGTGAAAAATGGGTTAATGGGGTTAGAAAATAGGATGGAAGACAAATTGCGGGAGATAGGGGAACAATCCGCCCGAGAAATTAAACAAATGGGAGAGCAGATAGAGGAGGTAAAAATCGGGGTAGAAACCAAACTGGATGCTCAGAGGGATGAATTGGGACAGATGAGGGTGGCATCTACAAAAGAGAGGGAGGAGATGAAGGAGGAGATACGACGAGGTGTAAGTGAGGAGGTTTCGGGGGTACGCGAGGAGGTAAAGCGAGGTGAAAAGCGGATGGAGAAAGAGGTGAGGAATAATACGGCTAGGTTACAGGGGGGCATAGAAGACCTGACGGAGGAGGTGGAACAGCTGACGGAGGGACAAAAAGAACTAACGGAGCAGGTTCAAAGGAACACTGCAGTACTAGGAGGGTTAAAAGCGACACAAAACGACATTAAAAATGACTTGATAGCGACACAGAGGCAATGTCAGATGGTACGTGAGGGACTGACAATGAGGTTGGACAAGGTGACGGAGGTAATGGAGACAAAGGACCGGCAGGTGAGGATGCACATAGAGACGGTCACGGTAGCCTTAGACGACGAGATAGAGGAGTCGCACTGGGAAATAAAAGAGGTGAAGCAAAAATTAGAGGAAGTGGAAGAAGAGGTGAGTGAAATTAAGAAGAGACGGACAGAAACTAAGAGAGAAATAAAGGAGGAGGTAATGGAATTGGTACAAGGTCTGTGCTCAAATCGTGATGATGTGCTCACTAACCAAATAAAGAGTTTGCAGGTGGCAGAGGAAGTGCGGAGACGAGGTGCCAAGGTGAGTGGCGATATATTCGGAAATGTACATGATGTGAGGGGAGCTTCAGTCGGCCTGGGGGTAGATTTGGATCCGGGTGTTCGTGAGAGGCCATTGGTGAAGTGTGTGACGGGTACGGTGTGCGAAAGAGGAGGTGTGCGAGAATGTCCGACTCTGGGGTGTGTGAGGAAAAAGTGCGCGCCAAGGAGTGAGTGTGCTGTCGAGAGTGAGTCGGTCGTAGCGCGTGTGCGAGGGAGCACATGGAAGCGCGTAGTGAGGAGTGTTACGGAGGAAGTAACGGGAGAGTATGCGCAAGAGGATGCGCGAGAAAGGTGTGTAACGGACGGGTGCATGGGGAAAGAGTGCGCTGTCAAGAGTGAGGGAGAATGCACGCCTGTGGTGAGTGTTACAGAGGATGTAACGAGAGAGTGTACACCTGTGGTGAGTGTTACAGAGGATGTAACGGGAGAGTGTGCGCAAGAGGGTGCGCGAGAAAGGTGTGTAACGGACGGGTGCATGGGGAAAGAGTGCGCTGTCAAGAGTGAGGGAGAATGCACACCTGGGGTGAGTGTTACAGAGGATGTAACGGGAGAGTGTGCGCAAGAGTGTGCGCGAGAAAGATGTGTAACGGACAGGTGCATGAGGAAAGAGTGCGCTGTCGAGAGTAAAGGTGAATGCGCTGTCAAGAGTGGTGGTGAAAGTATTGAGAGTGACACGGAGCGTGAGTTGGTTGTGACAGGTGAGAGAGGATGTACACCTGGAATGGAAGGATGCACACCTAGAATAGTAGAGCGTGTGTGGGAATGCACACTTGAGTTGGTCGTGAGGCACGTGGTTGGGTGTGCAAGTGAGAGCACACCTGTGATTGTCACAGAGGAGGTGACCGAGGAGGGGGCACGAAGAGGTGTGTTGGTGAGGTGGGCGAATGACGAGTGTGTGCAAAGGTGTTCGGTGGTCAGGTGTGTGACCAAGTCTGTGAGCGGAATGAGTGTACCTGGGTGTGTAAGAGAAGGTGCAATGACGAGGAGCATGGAGACGGCTGGATGTGTGAGCAAGGAACGGGCTGCGGGGTGTAAGCATGCAGGTGAAGCATCGACGGTAACCGGGTTAGAGGTTAGAGCGACTTATAGCCGAATCGGGCCCTCGGTGCGTGCCGGGTTTCGCATGCCGCGAGGACCAGCGGGGATCCGAACCACGGCGGGTTCGAAAGGACCGCCGTACGTGATCCACGCTGGGCCGCGCTTGGAACGGCCGCGTCCGTGCTCCACTAGGCGGAGCGGGCAGCCCGATAGGAAGGGTCGTCATGGCGACCCCTTTTTGTTGAGGCGTTCCGGTAGGTCGAGATCGGGCCATGGGATGGCTCCGTGCCGAGGTGGTGCGTGGGATCTCGGCCCGGGTAAGCGTCCTTCCCTGCACCGAGTGTCGGACGCATCCAGCCACCGGCACCAAAGAACCCGCATTCATTGCTCGGCTGTACGAAGCCGAGCTTTAGAAGTGAATTGGCGCACCGAGAGGATCTAGTAAGTAGACGGATGATGAGGTTAGTGTTTTGGACCCAAAATTAGAAGAAAAAAAGCAAAATTTGATGATTGGCAGTAAGGATTGGCAGATGATGGGTAGTGATTGGCAAATTTTTGATTGGTTGAAATTTAGTGTGCAAAATTGGTAGTGGAACGTCCCCAATGTGGTGGGATGGCAACTCTGTCATCCCTCACAAGCGGGGGGCATAGGAGCACTAGTTTTATGGGGTTTATGGCAGTGAAAACTAGCCCAGGAGGGTTTGGATAGTGTGTAGGGATCTAGAAAAGAACGACCTTAGGTGACGTTAAGATTAGGTAGTGACAATGATACCTGTAGTGGGGACGCAGGTAGATTAGTGTGGATGATAATGACGTGGTATGTGCTTAGTTTAAAGGGAAGACCGGGAGCACTAAGTTAGCAGGGCAACAGGTAGTTCAGATGATGCCGTGTGTTTGAGGATTGGAAGTGTATTGTGAAAGGTGTGTAAGGAACAGGTGTGATTGCACAGGTGTGCAACTGAACAGGTGGATGGAGCAGTGTATGAGTGAGAGTGATAGTGATAGTGATGAGTGTGGTATTGACCGAATGGTCCAGGAAGGAAGGAGGGTGCAGGTGGCACCAGGTATGATTGCACAGGTGTGCACCAACAGGTGTATGGAATAAATGGGAGTGTGGAGTATATGGAGTATTGGAATGGATGGTCGTGGAGTGAGTATGGTGGAAACTATGGAGTGGAGTGGATGGTGCGAAGGTGTGAGTGGGGGAAGGATGGACCCCCATCAGGAATACCCGGGGAGGGTAGTGTAAGTGTTAGGTAGAGGGTATAGGTAAATTGTGGTTGGATATTGGCATCTGTGGTGCGTGGTGGAAGAATGGTATTTGGATGGGTGCATTAGTGTTGTGGAAATGGCTGGGCGTGTAGCCTGTTAGTGTGTGTAGTTGGTTCGGGCACTCCACCACTGTGAGGATGTCGGCCAGGTGAGGCCGCAGGTGGGCTCTGGGAGCCGGTAGAGTTGTTGTGAATGGGGCCCGAGGATCCGGAGGACGGACCCGGGTAGCCCAGTGCCAGAGGGCACCAAGGGGTGACAGAGCCAGGAGGGGCCTTCCCCAATTAGATAGGTTAGGGTGAGGAGCTAGGTAAGCTCGGGTGGCAACTACAGTGGTGGAGGTGTGCAGGTGGGTAGACCTGCTGGGAGAGTTGCACGACCCAGCCCAGAAATTGTGCAAGGGCACCGGGAGATGAATCGGGGGAGTGAGACCCCAAATTGAGAAGCACCACAGTTTGGTCAATGGGAATTGGTTTTTAGAACCCATAGTGTAAGTTGGCCAATGGATTGGCAGGGAAAGACCCCGGGTAGTGTAAAGTGTGTTAAAGTCATTTAGAGGATAGTTAGGATTGAAGTCTCCTCGCACCATCTGCATCCACTCACCTGGGATGACGTACCTCCACACCATGCCAGGTTGTTTTTATTATTTTTATGATGCAACTGTTTGGATTGTGAGACGCATCATGACGTGGGTGTGACATTGTGCTGATGTCCCATCTCTTCCTCCTTATGAGGATTGATGATGAATTGGGTGATAGCAAATTTTGGTTAGAGGGATTGTGGGAACGAATTTGGTGTAGGGGAAATATGGGGAAGACGTGACATTAGTGACGAATTTGTAAATGTGTAGATTTTTGTAAATATGGGGTAAGGGCAAGGGTAGTGTAGGTGACAGGGGGGGTGACGTACGGTAGGGACGAGCTTTCTCACTTCGCTCTCCGTACGCACTTCACCTTGCATTGCCTTATTGATGTGTACCCTTGTGACCTTACCCCTCGCTCATCTGTCTCTCCCCCCTTTGTCTCCCACATGAGGACCTGTGCGCCACTGGGCGCCGAGGGGAGCGTGCGTGAGTCAGCCATTGTGCGCCCTCAACTCCCAGAACCAGCTGTCTGCATCGATGCACCACATTATGGACCACATGCCTGTGGCCGAGCACCACTTATGGACCCCATGGGTTGGGGCATGGCCCCTCTGCTGGAACCGGCCATGAAGGCCCGAAATCTTGCTGGCGGACCTTGGCCACAGGGCACCGATGCCCCACAGGTGAACCACACTAGTCGGCCCTCTGGGCCATAAATAAAAAAAATAAAAATGGACACGTTGGGTGCATTTCATTTTATGCTCAAATAGGCCGCCAGTAAGAAAATGAGAGAAAATGACAACATCTGGAAGAAATAATAATAGCCAGCAGAGGGAGCCGAAGGGCAAGAGACCACCTGCAGGGTTAGGGGTTGTTGATTTTATTTTTATTATTGAACATTGAGTGAACAATGATGACTGTGCACCGATTGGTGCCTGAGGGTGTATTGGTGCGTTTTTGGGTGCTTTCATGGTGCGTCGATGCAGAGCAGACTGTCTCCCCCCCAGAAAGAACAATCACAGGTCCTGGTTGCGTTTTGTAAATAAAGTAGCGTCAATTGTAAATAATGCTCCCCACCGTCAGTGTGTAGTTTGAAGACCATTCCGCAATTCGGTTAACTGTGGGCGTGAGTCTGTTAGGCAGGGTGCAATGGAGCAGCGGGACACATTTATCTATGTTTTAAAACTGTCGCACTCAGGGTCAGGTTAAAAGTAGAGGGAACTACACCTACGTGTCACACTAACTTAAAGTTATAGGCCCGGGACGTGCCTAAGAGGTGGAGGGTGCAGTGTTGCGGATATGAGGATTGTATGTTTTTGATTGTGTGTATTGTATTGGAAATTGCTGTGTAACATTGTTGATTATGGCCCCTCCTGCCTCCAGAGTTGTGTAAAGGTAAAAAGGGCGTCCCGGTAGTTAATTCCATGAAACACCACATTGAAGGACACGATAAAACCCTTGTTCAGTAGCTTATATCCTTATTATGTGTTTTAGAGTAAGGCCTTGTCTTCCAGTAACATGACACTCCATTGCACCAAGTAAAAGAGATAGCTTCCCTTCATTCCCATTCCCCAAAACCTCCATTTCCCCTTTCGTAATGGCCAAGCCTCAATTTGGCAATTACATCCCCTCCAAAGCCGCCATTGGCCACGAGGCAGGGTCGGGGAAGAAAGGCGTGCCCGCCCGTCGTCATCAAGGGCGGAGCCAGAGGGTCGCACGACCAACCATGGCCGAGGTGAGCACACCGAGGGGCGTGTCCTGAAGGCCGGCGGCTTAATCGCCGGAGGCGTGATAAAGGCGCGCGGAAGGGTCTTCAGAAGAGAGTTGCAAAAAGGTCCAAGGCTGAGCTGAGCTGCGTGGAGAGGTGAAAAGGAAAGAGCTGGGTCGTCAGAGCAGAGCTGAGTTGTGAGGTCCAAAAGCAGAAGATCATCCAGGGAAGCACAAAGCCTGCTATTCGTCACCTTGCTCGCCAGCAGCAGCGTCTACAGCAGCAACAAGACTCGACAGCCGTTTGGGGCCTGGATGGCAGTTTGGAGCAGGGCCGCGAAGAAACGGCGGCTGCCCAACGTGCGGATCGTGCTGCCGGACCCATTGGACTTTCCTCTCCTTCCAGCCATTCCTGCCTGCAAGTTCCCCATTTGCGTACGTGAGTTTGTTTTGTTTGTTCTGTCCTGGGTAGGTAATTAAGTCTGTATAAGCTAGTAATTTTCACTGTGTCACCTGCCTTTTTCATGTCCCCTGTAAATAACCGTGACTGCTCTTTTTGCTTGTGTATGTGTAAATAATAAACCCCGTTACTCTTCTGTACGTCTTCTTCTTCTTCTTCCTCTTTGCATTCGGTCGCTTTAGAGTTTTCCACATTGAATAGCTGTGGCGCGATACGTCCAACGTCTGGGTGAATCGGGTGAATCGGGGAAACTGTTCGGCCGCGGTGCCTTCGCTCGGCAAACAACATCCTTAACCGCGAACCGTAACAATATATTTACAGTCGTGGCCAAAAATATTGGCACCCTTGCACTTTTTTCAAAGAATGCACCATTTCTTCCAGAAAATTGTTGAAATAAAAAAATATTTTGGTATCCACATATGTATTTCTTTGGTTTACAGTGGAACAGCACAAAAAAGCTGAAAAAATTACGAAATCTTAGCTTATTCCACACAGAAATCCTAAACTGGCCCGGATATTATTATTGGCACCTTTTAGAAGTTGTAAGAAATAATTCTATTTCAAGCAGGTTATTCTCCTTTACTTTGGAATTGAACTCACCTGTGGTGCGTTGCACGTGCCTGCAATATAAAAATCATCCATCAACCAGTTTGAATAGAAAAAAGGAGCTATTCTGCTGTTTTGTTTTACTGTGTGTACCGCAATGAGCATGGAGAAAAGAAAAAAACCAGAGAATTGTCTGAGGAAGTCAGACACAACATTATAGCCAAGCATGGACAATCTCAAGTGCACAAGTCCATCTCCAGAGACCATGATGTTCCTGTGTCCACCGCATGCAATGTTATCAGGAAGTTTAAGGCCCATGGAACTGCAGCCAACCTCCCTGGACATGGCCGCAAGAGAAAACTTGATCCAAGATTGCAGCGACGGATTGTTTGAATGGTGGAGAAAGCACCTCGATCAACTGCCAAACAGATTCAAGCTGACATTCAGACACAAGGTACGATAGTTTCAAATCGCACCATCCATCACCAACTCAATGAAAGGGGGTTCTATGGTAGAAGACCCAGGAGGACCCCACTGCTAAGAAAGCCCGACTGGAGTTTGCCAAAACACACCTGAATAAGCCAAAATGCCTCTGGGAGAATGTGCTGTGGACCGATGAGACCAAATTAAAGCTTTTTGGTAAAGCACATCATCTCTATGTTTACAGAAAACAAAATGAAGCCTTCAAAGAAAATAACACCTTCCCTACAGTCAAACATGGAGGAGGTTCAGTTATGTTTTGGAGCTGCTGTGCTGCCTCTGGCACTGGGTGCCTTGAATGTGTGCATGGCATCATGAAATCAGGAGATTGCCAAGGCATTTTGGAGCACAATGTTCAACCCAGTGTCAGAAAGCTGGGTCTCAGTCGAAGGTCATGGGTCTTGCAGCGGGACAATAACCCCAAACACACTTCAAAAAGCACCCAGGAATGGTTCAGGACCATTTCCAGAAGAACTTCCAAGACCACAAACTGCCAGTAGAGCCGAGCTAGGTGTGGCTTCACGCGGTTGAAACCAAAGCATTCAGAATCATTGGAATCTCCTGTGATGAAGCTGATTGTGAGGGTCTTTCTCTCTCTCTCTCTCCTCCCCCCCCCCCCCTCTCTTTCTCTCTTTCTCTCACCGCAGCCAGGTTGGTGGTCTTTCTGTCTTCTACAGACTCCTCTCCGACCTTGCTCCCCCTGCTCTGTCCGTGCTATGTCCCCCAAATATTCCTGCAGGATGCACAAGATCTGCCAGAAACTCTCTTCTGGTGAAACTGCCAAAATCAAGACTCTCTGCTCACCTTCACTCTTTCATTCCTCTTTTTCCCCACCTCTGGAACAAACTGCCACACTCTCTTCAATCCCTCTCCTCCCTCCAGGTCTTTAAAACAGCTGTTCACCACCATCTCTTATCTTCCCCCATCCAAAACCTTGATCTTTTCTACCACCGCTAATTTCACCCCAATTCCACTTTTTGAAATACCAACTTTTGTCCTGGAAGTCCTTGGTGTCCTTGTGCTTTATACTTCTCCCTCCCCCCCCCCCCCCTTCCCACGCCTCCTCCCCCCGGGCCCTCTCCCTTCCACACATCTCCCTGCTCTCGGATGTTGTGTGTGTGTGCTTCCCCTTTTCTCCCCATCTTGTCTTCCGCTCCCTCTTTTTGTGTATTTTGTTTGTCTGGTCAATTTGTTTGTGAAGTTAATGTTAGCTCTTTCACGAGCCTCGATTCAGTATACAAAAAAAAAAAAAAAAAAAAAAAAAAAAAAATCTCTTATCTTCTCCCATCCAAAACCTTGATCTTTTCTACCCCCATTAAAACACCTCAAATACGCCTCTTTCAATACCCAATTTCTTTCCTGAAATTCCTAGAAGTGTTCATTTGCTTTATACCGTGTACCCCTCCCTCCTCCCCCAGCCCTTCCCCTTCCACAGATCTACCTCTGTCCCTGTTCTCTGCTGTTGTTGTGCTTGTGTGCTTCCCTCTCTCTCTCCCCCCCCCCCCCCACCCTCTTGTCTCCCGCTCCCTTCATTGTATGTTATATGTGTCTGTGCATGTTTACATGTTCAATCTGTTATCTCTTACACGAGCCTCGATTCTGTAAACGAAAAAAACAAAACAAAACAAAAAAACAAAGGTAAAACGCTGGACTGCTCTGAAGTGGCCAGCAATGAGTCCTGAAGTAAATCCCATTGAACACCTGTGGGGAGCTCTGAAAACAGGAGTTTGGAGAAGGCACCCTTCAAATTATGGGAGAACTGGAGCAGTTTTCACAAGAAGAGTGGGCCAAACTGCCAGTAGAGAGGTGTAGGAAGCTCATTCATGTCTATAGGAAGTTAGTGCATGACTGCAGTTATTTTGTCCAGAGTCTGTTCTACCTAATATTAAGTCTTGGGTGTCAAGAATTTTGTCAATGCCATTTCTTTTTGTTTTCTGATTTAAAAGGATATATAAAGTTCTGAATCAAAAACAAAAGTTCTGTAATATTAACAGTGAAATAAAGAACTGTGGAGACCAAATACTGATGTCAATTTCAACTCATTTTTAGAGAAAATTGTGGGTCATTTGAAAAAAGTGCAAGGTTGCCAATATTTTTAGCCACGACTGGTATATACAGTCACGTGAAAAAGTAAGTACACCCCATGTAAAGTTTTGTCTTTTTCAACATATTTCAACATACAGCTATTTGATCTTCATTTCAACAATATTGATAGATAAAGGTGATATAATATAACAAATATCATGAAACATTTACATTTTGTAGTCCATTGTATAATTTAAATAAACATAAATGCAAATTTCGCATGTGGAAAAAGTAAGTACACCCATACATTGGGGTCCCAAACAATACCTCTAATAGGTGGTATTGCCCCCTTTGGCAGAAACAACCTCAAGTAGGCATTTCTTATAACTGTCCACCAGTCTCTGACATCGACTGGGAGAAATTTTTGCCCACTCCTCCATGCAGAATTCTTTCAACTGTTCGATTTTTGAGGGGTTTCTTGCATGCACAGCTCGTTTCAAATCCCTCCACAACATCTCAATGGGATTTAGATCCGGACTTTGACTTGGCCATTCCAGAACCCTCCATTTCTTTCTTTTCAGCCATTCCTTGGTGGATTTCCTGGTATATTTAGGGTCATTGTCATGTTGCAACGTCCACCTACAGTTGAGCTTCAACTTTCCGACAGATGGCCTCACATTATCCTCAAGCACCCTCTGGTACAATGAAGAATTCATAGTGGATTCTATGATGGTGAGCTGCCCAGGCCCTGATGCAGCAAAGCTGCCCCAAACCATAATATTTCCACCACCATGCTTTACATTTGGTATCAGGTTCTTGTGGTCAAATGTTGTATTTGGTTTTCGCCAAACATGTCTTCTGGTACTGTGGCCAAATAGCTCTACCTTTGACTCATCTGTCCAGAGCACATTGTTCCAGAAGTGCTGGTCTTTGCCTAGGTGTTCATTGGCAAACTTTAGTCTTGCCCTGATGTTCTTTCTGGACAGCAAAGGTTTCCTCCTGGCACACCTCCCATGTAGATCAAATTTGTGCAGCCTCTTTCTAATGGTAGACTCGTGCACTTTGCCATCAACAGTGGCAAGAGCTACCTGTAGGTCCCATGATGACATTCTGGGGTTCTTAGGGACTTCTTTGAGCATCTTGCGGTCTGCTCTCGGGCTGAACTTGCTGGGGCGGCCTTGCCTGAACAAGTTGGCAGTTGTTTGGAATCTTCTCCACTTGTACATGATCTTCCGGACAGTCGAATTTCAAATTGTTTGGAGATCTTTTTAAATCCCTTCCCAGACTCGTAGGCATCCATCAAAATGTATATATATATATACAGGGTGTTTCAAAAAGATTGATACAACTTTGACTTCCTGCCATTTCTTTTTTTTTTTTTACCTATACCGTTTTCCTTTTCAGGGTTTGGTGGTGTTATCGTGGTATCTGTTCCCTGGGATTTCTAGCTCCATAGCTCAACTATGCCATCTCCAGTGGAGCAGAAGACAAAAGTGGAGGCTCTGTGGTGTGAGACTAAATCATATGTAGACACCTGCCGGAGGTTCTGCTGGGAATACGACCTCAGAACACGTGGTAGACCCACAAATTGTGCCATTCAACGTATTGTGAAACATTTTGAGCACAAGGGTACAGTGCACAACCAGAGCAAGGGCGACAGTGGCAGGCCAGCTTCAGTAACCAAGAGCCAAGCCAACATCGACACCGTGTGGGATTCTGCAGTGGATTCTGCATTCCCAAGAAGTCCCACCACTGGCACTCCCAGGAGCTGGGCATCAAACCAACATCAGTCTGGCGTATCCTCACTAAGGAACTAAAGCTTTTCCCATAAATCATCTCTGTTAGGCATAAACTGAGTCAAGATGACATGAGAAGGAAACTTGATATGTGCAATTGGCTCAGTGACAGGATGGAGTGGTACCCAAACTGAATCAACCTGATGTGGTTCAGTGATGAAGCTCATTTCCGGGGTCATCAACAACAACATTTTCTGGGTAGCAGAACCACCTGAGACCTACAGGAAAGTTGGACAGAATTTTGGAGTCAGGATCAATGCCTGTCTGAACCGCGGAGGGGCACACGCCGAGAACGTCAATTACAAGGATTTTGAGAGCTGCGAGCCAATTTCAGACCTTGGGCTCTCACTAACTCCAGCAGTGAGTTACTGCAACAGCAATCAGTGATAGAAAATACCATGGCATAAGCTTTCAAGAAATGTTTGGTTCACGTTCCTGAGATTTCTGTTTCTTTGTAAATCAACGTGTAAAGTTGTATCACTCTTTTTGAAACACACTGTATATAGAATTATTTATATAATTATCAATACATGTAAATATATGTTGAAAGTTGGTGGTAGCATTCATTAAGGAGTCATCTACATACTACATACGCAATATAATGGAATTTTAACCTCCCCACTTCCGTTCTGTCATTTTCATCTCCCCTATCCCCTTTGCAAACGAAATATGTAAATATCCCGGTAAAAAAAAAACAGCGCATTTCGTACATTGAAATTGAAAAACAACACCAAATGGAACACATTCCTTCTTACGAATGGTAGCCGCCATACGCAAACTTTGGCACAAATCGGAAATAGTTAGGATTGCAATTTCATTATAGACGTTTCCTACCAGCGAAGATCAAAAGTACAAATTCGTTTACAACAGCACAAATGATCCCAACTGCCATCGCTTGCAACAAACAAAGCACAAAACATACATCAATCAATGCATTCAGATGCATATACTTTGACAGTTATCAATTTGTATTAGTAGGTACTGCATTGCAAAACAAACACAAACAGACCCTGAGCTTCATAAAGTGTAGTTGTGAAGGCATGGATAAGTCACCAAATCAGATATTCAGGATAGCGAAGCAGCTGCACATTTAAATCTGGAAGTGTTACCTTTGCACTTGTGCAGGAGTCAGGGGAAGCCAGGCACGATGCGTGGTCTAGGCGCGGAACTGCAGGATTTTTCTTGGCGGCAGAAAGACCAGGGGCCGGCGTGCTCGGGGTGGGTGGGTAGAGGGTGGAGGGAGGGGAAGGTCTCATCATGCTCGAATCATCACCCAGTCAAACTCTTGGGCCGGGCCCCGTGCAGGAGGAGCTTTCATAAACTCTTCAGACCGTTTTGCCTCCCACATGTTCCATTTGTCTATCATTGGAGGCACGTGGGATTAAAGGTAGGCTTTATACAAGAAAGGAAACCATAAAAAAATACTAAAGGGAGATTCAGTGCTCTGAAACTCGGCGTTGTGAGACAGAGGGAGAGAGAGGGAGAGAGAGAGCTCTCATCACAGGAAAAGGAAGGGTGTATTACTTACTGTACTGCAAATTTCCTCAAAATAATTATCTCTGGACGTGGGCAAAGTCACGGCATCATAAAAATGAGACATGTAGTAGTGTACGTAGTAGTAGTGCTGTGTTATAGCGAAACCTCAATTGTTGCAAAACATCTGTTCATAGTCCAATGTTACATTTAAACATTTTCACGTCTGTGTATGTGTATGTATGTATCTGTGTGTGTATATATATATAGGCTTCCCCCATCCAAAACCTATATATAATGTTTTAATGTATATGTGTATGTGTACGTGTATGTTTAGATGTACAGTACATATGTATAGATGTATATATGTATATGTGTATGCTTATATGTAGGTGTATATATGTATGCATGCATATATACACTACCGGTCAAAAGTTTTAGAACACCTCAATTTTTCCAGTTTTTAATGAAACTTACACAGTTTAATGTCTCAATGTACTCTAAAATTAAGCTTAGAACAAATAAACAATTGGAGATAAAAAAGAAATCATAGAATCATTTTGTTTAACAAATATAAAGGGGAATTCTTGACTCGTCAAAGTAGCCGCCTTTTGCAGATATAACCGCCGAACACACTCGTTGCATTCTTTCTACAATGGAAATCAAATATTGTTCGGGAAGTTCTTCCCAACACTGTTGCAGAAGTTCCCACAAATATGTTGCACTTATAGGTTGCTTTGCTTTCACCCTTCTGTCCAGTTCATCCCAAACCAGCTCGATGGGGTTTAAGTCTGGAGACTGTGCTGGCCATTCCATGATTTGAAGCCTACCGTCTTGTTCTTTTCCTCGAAGGTAGTTTTGACATCGCCTGGAGGTGTGTTTAGGGTCATTATCTTGCTGTAGGATGAACCTCTGACCAACTAGGCGTATACCAGAGGGTATTGCATGGCGCTGCAAAATGCTGTGGTAGCCCTTTTGGTTCAGGGTGCCAGTCACTCTGTGCAAGTCACCGACTCTGGATCCAGCAAAAGAGCCTCAGATCATCACGCTTCCTCCTCCATGTTTGACAGTTGGTGTCACACACTGAGGAACCATCCTTTTGCCTACTCGACGGCAAACAAATACCCTGCGTGATGAACCAAAGAGTTCAAATTTTGATTCATCGGTCCATAAGACCTTCTTCCAGTCTTCCGTATTCCACTGGCAGTGTTTCCTGGCCCAGGCAAGCCTCTTTTTCTTATTTTGCCATCTTAGCAATGGCTTTCTTACTGCCACTCGACCTGTCAAACCTACAGCTCGAAGTCTTCTCTTCACAGTTGAAACTGAGACTTGCTTACTTCGGCTGTGCTTGAAGCTTTTGTCCTGTGAGCAGCCTATCACGCAAGCTGTTGACTCTCAGAAACTTGTCTTCTGATTCTGTTGTGGCTTTGGGTCTGCCAGATCTCTTCCTGTCAGAGTTTCCTCCAGTTTCCACGTGCCTTTTGATGCTGTAGGAAACTGTACTCACCGACACCTTGGCTTTCTTTGCAATTTCTCTAAAGGAAACACCTACACTTTTAAGGGTTATAATGGTCTGTCTGTCTTCCTTTGTTCATTACTTTTTTCTCGCCATTATGATAGCAATATACTACTTCCTGCAGTGCAATATTGTCCAAATAATGCTTCAGAGGGTGTAATAACAATCTGTTCCAATACTGTTTTTTATACAGACAGGGGGTTTGTAATCAAGTAACTAGCAGAGGTTGGAACACCTGTAGGAATTGTTTGCATCAACTTTCAAGGCTTAATTTACTTACATTGCTGCAGAACAGCTTTAAGTTGTTAACCCATTACTTGTTCCCTGAAGAAGGCCTTTTTTTTTTACAATATAACTGTGTAATTTACATTATTTTCCCGTTTTTGATAACCTAAACTTTTTTTAACCTCGAGCAGTTTACTGCTTACCTTTGTACCATTTCAGGTTATCACTGGACTTGAATTGCTCAAATTTCAATAAAAACTGGAAAAATTGAGGTGTTCAAAAACTTTTCACCAGTAGTGTATATATGTATGTGTGTGTACATGTATGTATGTATGTATATGTGTATGTGCATGTGTAGGTGTATATATGTATAGATGTGTTGGTGTATATGTACATGTACATGTACCTCAGTACATCTATATGTATATGTTTATGTGTATGTATAACTGTATGTGTTTGTGTACGTGTATATATTGTTATGTTTCTGGGGAGTAGGCAATGAAATACCGCAGTGCAGGTAGAAGTGCAAAGATTACCGTGCTCCGAATGACATGATGAGGAAGAAGAAACTCCATGTACCAGAAGTTGGGACCCGTTAGACCGTATGTCGTGTAAGAGTGTGTCATTGTTCCCATGACGAGGAGTGGGGTTATGTTAATTATTTAGGGATTATTGGTAAATCCCCTGTATGTAATCGCCTCTGTACTTTTCCCCTCTGTTCCTTATGACAATGCAGCACACACACATAGTCAAGCAAGCGCATTAATAACACTAAATAAAGCAACCGGGACATTCAACTACAGCTGGTGCCGCAGCCACCACATCGCAACATCAAGCAGGCAGGTTCGTAAGGCCACACCCTGAAGAGCAGTGATTGATCCAGAATTGGTTCGAGCAAGGACTGCTAAGATAGAACTATCGGATTGGTAGAACATGCACGGGCGGCGTCGGATGACGTCAGAGCCCTGAAAGCAAAAGACTGTGTTCCGACATTTTTTCTCTCTCAAGTCCTGGCTTTGGTGGCGAACAGTCGTGTCTCGACATTCTCTCTTCTCTTTGGGAACTGGCTTTGATAGCGAACTGTCGTGTCCCGACATTTTGTCTCTCTCTCCGGGCTGGTCTCCATAGCGAACGGTTGATTATCGATTCTCTTGCGTTGAGACATTGGTGCCGTGCAGTGACATTTTATAGCGCTAGGGACATTGGAGGTTTCGACGATCGTGAGAATGGGCGGTCGCGGCTCGTGGACTCTGGTGTGCTTGGCCCGTAGCTTGGTGATGGCTGAGAGCCGTGCCGAGTAAACCGGAGAGACATCGGTGCGTTGTCTGGGTGCTGTGTGGAGCAGACGGCGAGTGGACGGGCACGGCCTGCTCGTTTCGCGCTCAGCGGCTAGAGGAGCGAACTGTGCATTGAGGCCTGTATTTTCCCCTGCAAGGACGGAGGGCCTGTGACGATCTGGGAAAAACAAGCGGACCAGAACTAAATACATGCACACGACATTTTGTGTGCATTCTCCCCATCTTGTCTACCGCTCCCCTTTTTATATGTTTTGGGTGTCTGTTTCATTCTTGTCAAGGAGATGACTCTGATTTCCTATTTGGCATTGAGGACCTCCATCCATTGTTGAGACAGCAGAAGCAGCATGTCCAGAGTAGAATGACCTGATCTGAATCCAAATTGATGATCAGAGATCAAGCCATTGGAGAAGAGGAAGAATTTAATATCAGAAGTGATGATGTATTCCATGACGTTGCTGGGGAGCAGGCTGATTGGTCTGTAGCTGCAAGGATCTGTTTTTAGCACATTTTTTGTGTAAAGCAGTAATGTTAGCTGATTTCTACGCAGATGGCAGATGACCTTGAGCAAAATAGAGGGTGAAGAGAACAGAGAGAGGGTGAGAAAGAGCGGCAGAGCAGGAATTTAGGACCCGTGGGCCAATGCCGTCTGGTCGAGTTGCAGAATCAGAGTCGAGGTTTGACAGAAACTTCTCCACCTTGTCAGGAGAGAATGACACAGAGTCCAGGAGCAGCTGGGTTCGACTGGGTAAGGTGGGTACAGAGAGAGACGGGTTTGGGATACAAGATTTTGAGGTAAACACAGGGTTGAGGCATTCAGCTTTTTCACGTGCGGAGTCAGCTGTGTATCCGTTTGAGGTAAGTGAGGGGATGGAAGGGGAACAAACACCAGAAACAGATTTGACCAGATGCCACCAGGATTTTGAGGAGGGAGACAGGTTTGAGAGTTCAGTCTTGAGAGTAGAGAGATATTGTTTCCTGGTTCTCCTGAGGGTAGACACACACTTGTTCCAGGCTTTGTGAAATGAAATTGAGATTGCCTTCTGTTGGATTTGCCTTGCATGAGGCAAAGGCAAGTTGTTTCAGGGCAACTGCCTCACCACAAGATTCTGTGTACCATGGACGGGAGGACGGGTATGACAACTGAAGACGAGATGGGATAAATCTTTGCATGAGAGAGAACAATTGTCTTTGGAAGAATTCCCAGGATGAGTTGATGTCAGGGGCAGTAGAGATGGCAGACTAGTCCAGATGCTTGATGGCTTCTTGAAGACCATGCCAGGCGGCCTGAGTGAAATGCCAGACTCGTCGACACCTAAGAGGGTCTATGAGAATGGCCAGAGAGATGTCCACTTCAACAAGGAAATGATCAGATGAACCGATTGGAGCAGAAGAAGAACAGCAGACATTTGCAGGGAAGTTAGTCATAACCATGTCTAGAAGAGAAGATGTACCTTTGACTGAGATCCGGTCGGGAAATTGACAGATTGTGTCAGTCCCAATGAGTCGCAGAAGTCCTTTGCTGAGGTGCCGTGGTTGGTGTGAGAGGTACCCACACCAAGCCAGCTGGCATGACAGGTGAAGTTGCCACATATGAGGAAGAGAGAGTTGGGATGAGTGGATAGAAGTTGGTCCATGATGTCAGACAGCGAGATGTAAATGGAGTCATCACTGTTAGGTGGATGGTACAACAGACATATGAACAAAAGGTGAGAGCGGAGGGGGAGCCATAACCAGAGGTACTCCTGAGGGTGGGGTGGGGAGATGGCAGTGCAGGGCGAGTGAGGAAGAGAGTTTTTGATAAAGATAGCAACTCCACCACCAGGACGAGGCTCAGGTGTATCATACCAGAGGAGGGAGTAACTAGGAAGATAAATTAAGGAATCAGATACATCTTGAAGGAGGAAAGTTTCTGTTAAGCAGATCGAGTCTGGTTTGTCAGAAGCAACCTGGATGGAGAGATCAGTCAGGTTTGAGAGAAGGCCCCAGATGTTTGAGGTCCATTCCGTTATGGAAGAGGGAGGGGGAGCATCGGATAGAGGACAAGGGAGGAGACGGGTAGGGAAAGATGAGGGAGGAGAGGGGGAGGTAAGGAGAGCTGTTGACAGTGTGTCGGAGATTGCAGGAGAGCTAGGAGTAGAGAAAGGATGAGGAGGACAAAAGGTTTGATGGTGATGGGTTGAGGCACATTGAGGAGTTGTTTGAGGGGAGGCAGAGCGAGGAAGAAGGTTGGAGGATGTGGAGGTATGACTTGGAAGAGAGAGGAAACAGGTAGGAGGCAGCTTTGTGGAGGAGTTAAGAGGCAACTTTGAGGAGGAAGGGTGAGAGGGGAGTTTTGAAGTGGGGGAGTGATGGGGAGGGGTGAGGAGGGAAATTTGAGGGGGAGGGGTGAGGAGGAGTTTAGAAGGGGAGGGGTGAGTTGGAAGTTTTGAAGGGGAGGGCTGGGTTGGGAGTTTTGAAGGAGAGGGGTGAGGGGGGAGATTTGAGGAGGAGAGGTGAGGGGAGATTTGAGGGAGAGGGGTGAGGAGGAACATTTGAGGAGAGGGGTGAGGAGGAGATTTGAAAGTTTTGAATGATTAAAGAAAATCGAACATTTATTACAAACTGGGTTTCTTGAGATATTCAAATCAGAGATCCGTTTGAGAACGTTTGAGGAGAGGTGGAATGAAAATTAGTTTTGAGAATGAAGAAAGGAAGAATTGTTCAAGACTGACTTTTTGTGAAGGAAAGATTTAATGAGCAAATTGATTGAAGCCTTTTGAACAGGAATTTTGGAGCGCAATGTTCAACCCAGTGTCAGAAAGCTGGGTCTCCGTCGAAGGTCATGGGTCTTGCAGCAGGACAATGACCCAAAACACACTTCAAAAATTACCCAGGAATGGTTCAAGACTATTCAATAGGCGATTGGGCACAATCCTGGATGGGTTGCCACTCCGACACAGGATACTCAAACGGTTCATTCATCCCAGTAAGCTCGTACTCATTTTGCCGACCTCGGAAGGATGACAGGCTGAGTCAACCCACGCGGTGTTAATTCAACAGTGCAACAGGGGCTCAAATTCAGGACCTTAATATCTTAAACCAGCCAACTTTACCGTTAATCCAACACCAGGCTGACTACAGTCACATGAAAAAGTAAGAACACCCCATGTAAAGTTTTGACTTTTTCAACATATTTCAACATACAGCTATTTGATCTTCATTTCAACAATATTGATAGATAAAGGTGATATAATATAACAAATATCATGAAACATTTACATTTTGTAGTCCATTGTATAATTTAAATAAACATCAATGCAAATTTCGCATGTGGAAAAAGTAAGTACACCCTTGGCTCGAATAGGTGGTATTGCCCCCATTGGCAGAAACAACCTCAAGTAGGCGTTTCTTATAACTGTCCACAAGTCTCTGACATCGACTGGGAGAAATTTTTGCCAACTCCTCCATGCAGAATTCTTTCGGCTGTGCGATGTTTGAGGGGTTTCTTGCATGCACAGCTCGTTTCAAATCCCCCCACAACATCTCGATGGGATTTAGATCCGGGATTTGACTTGGCCATTCCAGAACCCTCCATTTCTTTCTTTTCAGCCATTCCTTGGTGGATTTACTGGTATATTTAGGGTCATTGTCATGTTGCAAGGTCCACCTTCGGTTGTGCTTCAACTTTCCGACAGATGGCCTCACATTATCCTCAAGCACCCTCTGGTGCAATGAAGAATTCATAGTGGATTCTATGATGGTGAGCTGCCCAGGCCCTGATGCAGCAAAGCTGCCCCAAACCATAATATTTCCACCACCATGCTTTACAGTTGGTATCAGGTTCTTGTGGTCAAATGGTGTCTTTGGTTTTCACCAAACATGTCTTCTGGTACTGTGGCCAAATACCTCTACCGTTGACTCATCTATCCAGAGCACCTTGTTCCAGAAGTGCTGGTCTTTGCCTGGGTGTTCATTGGCAAACTTTAGTCTTGCCCTGATGTTCTTTCTGGACAGCAAAGGTTTCCTCCTGGCACACCTCCCATGTAGATCAAATTTGTGCAGCCTCTTTCTAATGGTAGACTCGTGCACTTTGACATAAACAGTGGCAAGAGCTACCTGTAGGTCCAGTGATGACATTCTGGGGTTCTTAGAGACTTCTTTCAGCATCTTGCGGTCTGCTCTAGGGCTGAACTCGCTGGGGCAGCCTGGCCTAAACAAGGTGGCAGTTGTTTGGAATCTTCTCCACTTGTAGATGATCTTCCGGACAGTCGAATGATTGATTTCAAATTGTTTGGAGATCTTTTTAAATCACCTCCCAGACTCCTAGGCATCTATAACATTCTTTATGAAGGCCTCAGAGAGCTCTTTTGATCTAGGCATGGTGACGCCGCACACTTCAACAACAAAGAGCAAACCAAACTAAATGTCTGAGGTTTAAATAAGACAAGTTCCTCCAAGATCCTCTCTAAAGATGTTCTGAGCATTTGCACCTGAGCTGGTGCACCTGATTCTAATTTTAGGTATTTGAAGTAGTGATAAATGTCGGGGTGTACTTACTTTTTCCACATGCAAAATTTGCATTTATGTTTATTTAAATTATACAATGGACTTCAAAATGTAAATGTTTCATGATATTTGTTATATTATATCGCCTTTACCTATCAATATTGTTGAAATGAAGATCAAATAGATGTATGTTGAAATATGTTGAAAAAGTCAAAACTTTACATGGGGTGTACTTACTTTTTCACGTGACTGTATGTACAACGACAGAACTCAAATTTTATTTTCTAATAGCAAAAATTAGACAATGAACATCTCGTTGAAGCATCAAGCAAATGCAGGTTAGACCAATAGCAACTTACTGATGTTGAGCCACAGGTAGTCAAAATAAGTTAAAACATTCAATTGTTTGTAAGAAAATAGCTTTTAACAGTTTTTATCAAGATGGGACAAGTGAAATATGTCATCTGACACCCTTAAAAAGCAGCCAGACGGGAATATTGATAACTCACTAAGCTTCCTCTATAGTTCAGCTAGCATATGCAGGCAAGTTGAGACTTATTCTAAAGAATAGCAATGCTACCGACTTTGAACATGCAGTCCAATTGCAGATCCTCAGAGAAAAAAACAAAACAAAAAAAAAACATGAATTTTTATTTTTAAGGGGCCTGTGCTTCAAATGAATACCTTTTTTTTATAATAATGGTGAATAATGACATCATGGACGTGGACCCCCAACTTATTTTCCTTTACATGTACAGTAGTTTTAGTGTTTTAAAGCTGGCCCTTTGCATAATGACATACATGGTGTCGAGGTAGCACACTTGCCTGTTAAGCTGTCTAGTCTGGTTTAAATTCTACACCCAACATGAAACTGCCAGGGCGCTAATTCGCAGGAAAAGCATTACGTTCCTCTCTCTGAGACACGTTAAGCCGGCGGTCCTAAATGTTAGCATTAGCTGAGTTATCACCAGCACCCTGACCGGAAAGTAACGAATTCCTGTCCCGACTACTGCTGGGGGGCAAAGGCATATCAGCCAGTGTAGTTCTTGCTGAGAATCGGGTTCGGTAGCAGTGAACCTATCTCCGTGAAGAGAACCACGGTGAGTAAGTGTTGGTTGACAAATTGTGAAACATTTATGACAACACCAGGCAGAAATCAGTGGTAATATCCAAGGACAAGTGATGATTGCTGAGATCATCTACGAGTTATTCTTGAGTTACAGCGACACAAACAGTAGACAGGTTGGTTCAGTCTGCACTTGCCAATCGTCATGTGACATAGCATTGAATGTGTATGTCACAATAAGCGTCATGTGTTACGGAATACCTTGTGCTAGTGTAGGCCTGACCCAACATGCAGTATTCTTTGTCCAGATAAAAACACAAGTGGTTCACTGACTCAGGATCCTGAGTCGAATACTGTTCATGTTGAACCAGCTGTTATCATGCCTCAATAAGCAGGCAATCAGCTCAACACAAACATGCTCTTTGGAGTTATCTTAGTCAGATGATTATTGGGTAAGATGAGTGATGTGACCACCAATAATGATGTGTTCACAACAACACAAAAACTAGAGGTTCCAGGGAACCTGAACTCAACTGGTCTATATCAATATGGTCAGAATATGCATAATAGAACCACAAACTATATAGTTTATATGTGCTAAAAATATATGACAAAAATAGATTTTTCAATATGGCCGCCCTGCCACGCCCATTTTTGGGCGTGAAACGCCCAAATGCAATCCCAAACTAGTTTATGTCTTAAAGATGCTGCACAACAAGTTTCATCAAATTTAATCAATATTTGTGACTTTTAGAGCGTAGACGTCGAATTGTTTACAGACGACAGACAGACAGACGGACGACGGACACTGGGTGTCGACAAAAACTCAGCTGGACGTAGTCCATTTGAGTTAATGAAGTGGTTCCATTCGTGAAGAATCTTTTTAGAAAAAATAAAATCTATCAACTTTTCTAAGAACAGGCAAATACGCAAGCTTGTCCATAATTGCAGGAAAACAATTTCAAATTCAATATTTGTTGCAAAAATATTGATTGGCTTTTCAACTTTTGTTAGAGGTTCGACGAACTGGTAGAAGAGTTTGCAACCTCGAAATGTGAACTCGTTCTGAAATGGGAGGATTTCATTTGAAGGATTTTGCAGTTGTTGTTTCTTTTTCCTACCCATGTGACTTGTTACCGTTATCAAGCAAAAAACATATGGAACAGCCCTGGACAATATCTGCAAGCTGTTGCTTCCTTAGAACAAAGTGAGAGGCCGAGACAGTGTGTGTGTGTCTGTCTGTCTGTCTGTCTTTGTGTGTGTGTGTGTGTGTGTGTGTGTGTGTGCGTGCGTGCGTGCGTGTGTGTGTGTGTGTGTGGGGCCTATCCTTCAACTTTGACTCATTTGTCTCACTCGTGACTATTTTACGTGCAAGAAAAAGTTATGCTAGCTCTAGAATTCTTCTTCTTTTGTTTGCAGCACAAGGGTGTGAGTTGCTTCACTGGCTTGAGTATGTGGCTGTGCCGCTGATGTAGTGCCCCCTGTAGGTTAGTGGTGGAATTTGTAATTTGTTCATGGTACCAGTGATAGCTCGCCGACTCTTCGTGAAGAACACCGTGGGATCTTTATCATCCACCAACTAATGCCAGCAGACGGGAGACACCAGGAGGACAGGTTGTAGCTGGGCTGAGATTCGAACCCGGGCTAGACAACTGCATACCTGATACCTGTAAGCCATCCTGCCAGCCCAGCTCTTGAATATCATTATGTGTAGGTCCAATATGTAAAAAACGTTTTTTGGGGGGGGGGAATCTTGACCAGTACTGCTGTATTAGCAAGAAACCTTTTGAAATTATCGTCTTACTCTGTTATCAATTAAAATCAATCTCTGCACAGGTGTGCTGGCCTCTAAATGGCCTCTAAAAAATGGCCTCTAAAGGTGTTTTTTTTCTGCACAGGTGTGGACCATTAAATAGGTAAAGTCAGAGTTGTAAATGGGCAATCGCCTTAATCCAATTTAATGCGTTTCCTTTAGCTTAGTATATATATATATATATATATATATATATATATATATATATATATATATATATATATATATATATATATATATATATATATACATATAAATAAATCATGATATATTTAAAGCCACATAGTTACATTTCCATAAATTACAAATCTTGTTTTTGCATCGAATTTAAAGTTCGATCTGATGCAAGTTGTGATTTTGGGTAAGCGGGAAGCTTGAAATGGTAAAGTCATTCAGATATGGGTATGACAAAGAGCTTGGTACAAAAGGAGCTTTTAAGTGAAGTATCCACAATTCAAGACAAGGAAAAAGCCAACTTGGGGACAGTGGGATTCTAAGATCAGATAACCATTTCCCTTCTGAGAAATTGGATTTAAAAATAAAAATCACCCAAAAGTCATCCTCCCAAATACATTGCGTATTCATTCCAATTGCATCCCCCACAGCTCTTCATAATCTTCGTTTGTGCACAAAATGTGGGTGTGGGTTGGCATTGCTTATTGCAGGGGTGTGGCACCATCACTGATGCAGTTTTTCCTGTAGTTAGGGCAGGAGTTTGGAATTTGTTACATGGTGCCAACAATAGGTTGGGGTTTCAACCCATGGTAGAGAGCTCAGAGGTTAGTATGAGTACCTCTTGGCTATCCTGCCGGCTAGTCCGCTCTCTACAGAGCTGCTGTCGATGCTGTATTCTGTTAGACCACAGGTCTGTTGCCACTTCCAGTAAAGGGAAGTATCAAATCACATAAAGCTGTACAGTTTGAAGATGTTTATTATGCAAAACTCTACTTGGGTGATGCAAAAGGTTTAAAAAAACAGACATGACAGTGCAAATGAGCCTCAAATGCATTTCCCACTAGAACGGCACTCGGTAGAGCGCATACCTCCACCAGGCTGAACAGTTTATGTTTTCTATCTCACTGATAGGCAAGATCTGGATTCAGACCTCAACCAAAATCTATTCGGCTTGTTCTTGTCACCTAACCAACTCGTTCACCAAGTTTAGTTATAACTCGTCCACAACTTTTTTAAATATCATGTTATATATCGATTTTCGCCCGATCTCTCAATGGTGAAGAATCACTTAAGAATTAAATAATTCTCATATCCGAATCCATATTCAGATCTTCACCAAAATCTAATCGATTAGTCCTTGTCACACACACAACTGGTCCACCAAATTTCATCTATGTTGATCTCAAAAAAAAATAGTTAGTGGTTGAATTTGGTTCGCTGCTATGAAAATCCTGTTTTGTTTAAATATTTATTTAAATATGTTTAAACCGCAGCGGTGATCCCCCCCCCAGGATTTCCATGTTTTAAACGTTTCCCAGTGTGTACCCTGGATAAGAATAGGTACGCCGTATCCCTGCGTGTCGTAGGAGGCGACTAAGAGGGTTCGCGTCAGGAAGGGCATCCGGCCATAAAAAAAAACATTGCCTCAAAAAGAGAACCATGACAATTACAACTACATGTGGGCAGGGTACAGCCCGAAGTGGAGATCGGTTTCTGAGGTTTGGGACATGGAATGTAGGGACAATGACAGGGAGATCAGGAGAAGTGGTGGAAGTATTGGTCAGAAGAAGAGTGGACATATGTTGTGTGCAAGAGACGAGATGGAAGGGAAGTGGTGTGAGAATGGTGAAGGGTAGGCAGGGACAGAAATACAAGTTTGTGTGGCAAGGGTGCCTGGAGGGCGTGAATGGTGTTGGTGTCCTGTTTTCTGAGGAGTTTGTAGACAGTGTGGTGAGTGTGACTAGAGTGAGTGATAGGTTGATGATGGTGAAAATGATGATTGGAAAGCTCTTGGTGAACGTCATCTCGGGATATGCTCCGCAGGTTGGTCGGAGCGATGAAGAGAAGGACAAGTTCTGGTGTGCGATAGAGAAGCTGATGGAAAACGTGAAAGATGAGGAAGTTGTTGTGGTAGGAGGAGACCTAAATGGACATGTGGGAAGGAGTATGGATGGTTTTGATGGAGTTCATGGGGGTTACGGATATGGAGTGAGAAATGGAGAAGGTGAAAGGATTTTGGAGTTTGCTGATGGAGCTGATTTGTTGATTTGTAATACTCAGTTCCAGAAAGAGGATAATAAGCTTGTTACAGACACGTCAGGTGGGTCGACGACAACCGTTGACTACCTGATGGTGCGTAGGCGAGATAGGGGGCACCTCCGAGACACAAAGGTGATCCCGGGGGAGGAGGCTGTTTCACAGCACCACTTGGTTGTCTGCGACGTAAGGGTGAAAGGTGCGAGGAGAGCTTGGCGGGTGAAGTACCAACCAAGAATGAAGGTGTGGAGGTTGAAAGAGGTGACAGTAAGGGAGGCATTAAAAGAGAGGCTGAGTAGGGTCGAGGATGATGTGGTTGAGCTTGAAAGTGGTTGGATGTCAATGAAAGCTAGTCTGTTGGGAGCCGTTGGTGAGGTATGTGGATGGACAAAAGGACCACCGAGGCACTCGGAAACATGGTGGTGGGATGATGAAGTTGGAAAGAGGATTGACGAGAAGAGGAAGAAGTTCAAGGAGTGGCAGAAGGCAAAGGGTACGGGAGCAGAAACAGCAGAGCATGAAAGTTATAAGGCAGCCAGGAAGGCTGCAAAGAAAGAGGTAGCAAAGGCGCAGGAGGCATGTAGGAAAATGTTCGGAGAACGCTTGGATTCGGAAGAGGGTCAGAGAGCGGTATTCAGGATTGCAAAGCAGATAGCGAAAGAGAGGTGTGATGTGATGGGGGTGAGCTGCTTGAAGGATGAAGTGGGACAAATCGTTGTCGACCCAGATGGAATTAAAGGAAGATGGAAAAGATATATGGAAATGCTGTTGAATACAGAGAATGAATGGGATGGCAACATAGAGAGTAACCCAGTTTTAGGACCGGCAGAGAAGATAACTGAGAAGGAAGTTGAGGAAGCGATAAAAGCAATGAAGGGTAGAAAAGCGGGAGGGCTGACGGGAGTTGTGGGAGATATGTTGAAGGCAGCAGGAAGTTGGGGTGTGAAGAGAATGACAGAGATCTGTAATCTGGTGGTGAAAGAAGGCCGCATTCCAGTGTATTGGGAACTGAGTACCCTCGTCCCTCTATACAAGGGGAAAGGTGACCCTCTGGAGTGTGGCTCGTACCGAGCGATAAAGTTATTGGAGCATGGAATGAAGGTATTGGAAAGGGTGTTGGAGAGGAGGATAAGGAAGAAAGTGAAGATCGACGAAATGCAGTTTGGATTTATGCCAGGAAGAGGAACGACAGACGCGCTTTTCATTGTGAGGCAGTTGCAGGAGAAGTACATGGAGAAGAGGAAGAAGTTGTTTCTTGGGTTTGTTGATCTGGAGAAAGCATTCGATCGGGTTCCACGCAAAGTATTGACATGGGCATTGAGGAAGTTAGGAGTGGAGGAATGGTTGATCAGAGTAGTGATGGCAATGTACAAAAGAGCGCGCACAGCTGTAAGGACGAAGGACGGGAACAGTGGTTAGTTTGAGGTGAAGGTGGGAGTGCATCAGGGGTCGGTACTAAGTCCACTACTATTTGTAGCTGTGATGGAGGTGCTGGCTCAGAACGTAAAGGAGGGTTAACCATGGGAGTTGTTGTATGCAGATGATCTGGTGTTGATTGCGGAAAGTATGGATGGAATGAAGGAAAAGATGAACACGTGGAAGGAATGTATGGAGACAAAAGGTCTGAAGGTGAATATTGGAAAGACGAAGGTTATGGCAAGTGGTAAAGCATGTGGTGAGGTGGAAAGAACTGGGAAGTGGCCCTGTGCTGTGTGTAGGAAGGGTGTCGGAGTGAACTCCATTCAGTGTACAATGTGCGCTGAGTGGGTTCATCAAAAATGTAGTGGTCTGAGAGGGTCATTAACCAGTGTGGCAGCTACATTCAAATGTAAGGTGTGCACAGAGGGAGCTGCAGATGGAGGAAATGTTGAGTTGGATCTTGGAGACCGTGTGAAGCTGGAAGGTGTGAAAACATTTTGCTACCTCGGAGACATGCTGAATGGAGAAGGTGGATCAGACTCGGCAACGGTTGCTCGAGTGAGATGTGCATGGAAGAAGTTTCGGGAATTGAGTGGCGTGCTGATGATGAGGGGAGTGTCGTTGAAGCTGAAGGGAAAGGTGTATGCTGCATGTGTGAGAAGTGTTATGATTTATGGGAGCGAGACATGGGTAATGAACGTAGAGCAGCAACGAAGGTTGGAAAGGGTGGAAATGCGAATGGTTCGACGGATGTGCGGAGTATCGTTGAGAGAGAGGAAGACAAATGATGAATTGCGAAAGATGATGGGAATAGAGCCTGTGATTGATGCTGTGAAGAGGAACAGGTTGAGATGGTTTGGTCATGTGTTGAGGAAGGATGAAAGTGACTGGTTGAGAAGAGTGATGGAAATGAATGTAGAAGGAAGTAGAAGACGGGGAAGACCGAGAAAGACTTGGCTAAAGATGGTGGAAGAAGAAATGCGGGCAAGGGGGTTAACAAGGAGAGATGCAGAAAATAGGGCAAAATGGAGAAGATTGTCATGGGGACCGCAAGGCTAACCCCCACTCTAGCAGGGAAAATGGCCTTTTAAAATGCATGTTGTTGTTGTTTATGAAAATCCCATTCAAATTTCAAGCCAATCAGATGAAAATTGAGGATTTTAGACATTTGAAAAAAAGTGGTTGACCTTTGACTATGTTGACCTTGTGACCTATGTTGATCGAGAAAAAATAGTTGGTGGTTGAATTCAGTTAGCTGATATGAAAATCCTATTCAAATTTCAAGTCAATCGGATGAAAATTGAGGAGCTTAGGAATTTGAAACGGTTGTTGACAATTTTGGCCTATGTTGACCTCCAAAATAGTTGGTGGTTGAATGAAGTTAGCTGATATGTAAATCCTATTCAAATTTCAAGTCAATCAGATGAAAATTGAGGATTTTAGAAATCTGAGAAAAAGTGATTGACCTTTGGCCTTTGTTGATCTTTTGACCATTTGACCTCAAAGATATATAGGATTTTGTCGGACCACAAACTACCATTTGATGAAATTTCGTGAAGATAGGTTTCAAATTGTGATCTGTAGGCAAGTATACGTGAGCGGACAGACAAACAAACACACAAACACACACACAAACCGGAGTGATCAACATACTTGTCAAAAAATAATAATTTTTTGCCAAGTAACAAACAGACGGACAGGGGTGAAAACATAACCTCCATCCACCTTTGGTGGTGGAGATAATAAATGATGTATGCAAACGAGGTCACAACAACTGCAGTATAACGGTGAACAACCTTGTCGTTGTCATTGTATACAACCATACAGCTCAAACATCCGACATTATTTTGAAGTCACAAATAAATTACACACCAAGCAGGTGTCTCTAGCCCCCTGAGTCCTGCTTCTTCCACATAGCAAGCAGGTTAGTGCTCTTGCGGTCTTTTACTGATTCCATTCTTGTATTGCTCCTCCCATAGTCTTACAATGCATCAATGCATCACACCCCAACACCCTCCAATAGCCCATACATTCTCGACCAGAACCATTAACTTTTTACCTTCACCCACACCTCACCACCTTCTTCAAGTCTACTAGCAGGGACCCGTGGAACAGAGGTCCACGAAAACACTCTCCCTTTGTTTGGGCAGTGTATAGGCAATTAGTACTGTATAGTATTAATACGTCATTGCGGTACGATTTATTATCTTCAACGATAAAGTCCTTCTTGGCCATGGGTGATAACATTGTGGGTTCTGAAATAATACACCGCTTTAATAATGAACGTTAGTACAGTATAATTGGCCTATACGTACTGTGTCGTTGGAAGACCCATGACGCATATGCTTTCGATACGATTTTAACAATTGCTTTGTTTGTGTTTTACACTGAATGAAAAACGAAAAAGTAGAGCATGGCAATTGTGATATATGATATATTTTAACCTCCAGTAACTTTGTAGTCACCACGAAGTGATTCGTGTTACAATTAGATTTACTATAATATTAACGTTACGTTATTATTGTTACGAAAATGATACTACTGTATAAAAAACCTGGGCTAATTCCTTACTTCCGCGGTTGTTAGTACCGTACACAGCTTATCATTGATCTATGAACCATACACCGCTTCAAGCCATTAACTTTGCATTCACGGCATTGGGATTAAAGTGTTATGGTCATATTTACTATATTTTTATTATTATTAACGTTATTATTATTATTACGAAAACGATACTACTGTATTAAGAAACCTGGGGTTAATTTGACTGAAGCAGCCTAAAGGTGAAGTATGAAGGCATGAAGCCTAAGGCCTATACATACTGTGTCATTGGAAGACCCGTAACGCTTATGCTTTCAATATTTGATGATCATTTTAACAATCGCCTTGTTTGTGCTTCACACTGAATGAAAAACCTAAAGGTAGATCATGGCGATTGTGATATATGACAGGTTCGACCGCTTCGATGACGTATTCGGCCTGAACGGCATATAAGTTAAAATGGAAGTTGGTGGAGTCAGCCGTCGTACGCCGTAAGTAATGACATCATAGACGCAATGACATAGTGTGACAGACGGACACAAAACTGCCGCGACTTTAATATATAGAATTTTACCACTCTCCGACATTCACTTTCACCCCTCTTCTCTCATCTGTCAAATTGTCTCCTGGGTTTGTTTATCTTCTAATCTTACCTTGAGTAGTTCAAATGCACTGCCCACAGACACCTCATGGTCTCTCCCATTTCTCCCTTCAAGCTTCACTACATTTGCTGAGACCCTGCCCATCTTACAACTGCAACGCCCGTCTTCCTATGTAGCCTTTGCACTACCTTTTGTCTTTTGACCTACTGGCCTCTGAGCCTTAACATTTGTCATTTAAAAAGTGCAAACGAGTTAGATTTCAGGAAGGAGGACAAACCTTGAGTGTATGAAGAGGGAGTTTGGTGCTCTCGGTTGGGACAAACTAACAGTGAGTGCATTAGAATCAGCATTAGAGAAATGGGGAATCTTCAAGGAAAAAATGAGTGTACAGAGTAAGTATATTACAATAAGGTGTAAATCCAGAGGCAGAAAAACACCAGGGTGTGAAGGTATGCTATTAAGGATAAGCAGAAGGCATTTATGGAGTCTAAAATAATATGACTAGAATCGTACTCGTATCCGTTTCGGAGTAAACAGAGGCTAGTTAAGAGAGGCAGAGGCCAAAAGAGAATGTGACACAAGGACATGGCTGAGAATATTGAACATATTAGCAAGGCTTTCTTTAAGTATATAAGAGGTAAAGATTTTTTAGATCTCCGATCTCCAGTAATTTTACATTACATGTTGGTAGTGCCCAACGTAAGGTCCCTAAACCCACCCCCACCCCCCCTCCTGCCCCCAAACCCCACTCCTGGAAGACGACTTGCTAATGCTCCTTAAGGGAGCGGGTGTTTCTAGTATAAATAAATAGAGTCTGCCTTTACTGTTATACAAGTGGACAATAATACTAACTAGAAAGGCGCTCGGTACAGTGCATACCTCCGCCAGGCAAACAGTTTATGTTCTGCATCCAGACTTTAACCGAAAGCTAATCAGCTTGTTCTCGTCACACACTCAACTTGTCCACCAAGTTTCGTCTGAATCCGTAAACAACATTTTGAGATATCGTGCATTTAATATCGTTTTTGGTCCGATCTTTCAATGGTGAAGAACAACTATTAAAAAAAATTTAAATCCTCATATCTGGTCCAGATTCGCATTTTGACCAAAATAAAAACAATTCGTCCCTGTCACACACACAACTAGTCCACCAAGTTTCATCTTGTCCATCCATAACTTTTTGAGATATACTGCTCAAAGACAGACAGAGAAACACAGACAAACAGGGATGAAAGCATAACCTCCGTAGAACTTCGGTGGTGGAGGTAATAACAAGAATAAACGAGAGAGAAGTCGATGGCGTGCCATCGCAAATCCCCACGCTTCCCACCGAAAGCAAAGTTGAAAGATGGCAAAATGTTCCACCAGGATTGACTCATCAAATTTTGAGTTAATGTTTCCCACTTTTGACCCTTGTGACACTAATTCCCCTCCCTCTGAGGCATGAACCAGGGGCCAAATGCCAAAAAAAGTTACATATTTATTGCATGTTCCAATGTTGATTTAATGTACAAATTTCATTTTAAAAGGTTTAAAAATTAGCCAGAAATTGCATTTTTGGGGATTTGACCTTTTGTCCCTGCACCAGGACCACAGGAGGGCAGAATAAAAAAATGATACTGCTAGCAATTGCAATATCCCCATTTTTAAGCATGGGGATAAAAAAAGCCACTGATATAAACCGAGTATGTTCCTTTATAATGTGAGAGCACTCAAACATATGGAAATGGACAAACAACGTTGATCATGTAACATTGCAATTCAATAATCAGAAGCAATTGCTTTACCATGAATTTCACAAATTTATTTTTCAGATCAAGCATCTGTACACTTTGCTGTTGAACATTCTATACATTCATTGATCTCTCCAAAAAACAAGACCGATAGTCCAACAACGGCATAGCCGGGCTTGTTTGATACTTTAGTTGAAGAGGATAGTATGACTTGGATGGGAATACCAATTAGCAGTTAGCAAATAATGTAAGTATTTTTAAAATTTCAAGAAATTCCACAATACTATGCTGTGCCACCTTCAGTCGAACATCAGGCCTTGACAGCAGGTTCATGAAGGGCTTGGACAAAAAACGTACCCAGTCTGAATGTTGCTATATTCAGTCAATGGCGAAACTGCAAATGGGGAATCCACGAATGTCTCGGATGGAAACACTTACGTCATTTCCTCATTCTGCTATAAACTTAATATCTATATATTTTCATTCCAAACAGCATCATTCATCATTCCAATCACAACTTACTACTGTAGTATTAATATATCAAAATATAATGTTAAATCACGATTGTATTGAGATGTCAAACCAGCGAACCATTATCATATGTTCACTTCCGGATTCGGGAGCAACGTCCATGTCGATCGCATTTCAAAATCATAATTGTATTGAGGAATCTCTGAAACCTACCTGCCTTACGACACCTGCTGGAACCCCAAAACGTTCCACAGAAGGTTATTATATTTCCTTTTAGTAAAATATGCAACTGTAATGGTTACTAAACGCTGTCCCCTGTCATGTGACTAGATCCTCAGCTTTGATTGGTGAACGTTTGTGAGGGACATACATACATACATTCATACATACATACATCCATACACTGGACGGACAGACAAATGCCGTTCGAGACGGCATTTCCCAATGGGCTATGCCATAAAAAAATATTTTCATGCTGCAAGCTCTATGCGCACAAAGAAATGCAGCTAGAAACATGGGTGTCAGGCAACGATCAGTATACTGCAGAGTGCTCATTCGGCATCAATTAAATGGCTGCACCAAGACATACTCAATTCTAAGCAATCAAAGATTTAGCAACCACAAACAGGCTTCAGCAATTGCTTCACCCCTTGATGACCACCACCGTCTTTGGCCAGAAGGTTTATAAACTTCAATCTACATCATTACAGGTCATACAACACTTCCAATGACAGCAAGGCACAAGGCTCCTCCGTATTCTTTGGGAAAACTGGCCAACATCTTGATAAATATCAATGAAATAAAATATTTGCCTGGTCAATTGTAGGACAGTCGGCCCCTGAAATTGACATCAGCCTAGTTACCCTGTGCTCGCGAAGCAAAAAGCAGGGTTAAGCAATCGGTTATGTGCTGTACGTGTGCTGTGTCTGCATTTTAAAAATTCATTTTCTCGGCAACCGTTGGTCCGATTGACACGAAATTTTACGATAGGAGCGCCTCCGCCTGTAGAATTTTTTTTATTTCTAATTATGACATCATAGGTCATGTGGTACGGACGCCATCTTGGAAAAAACGTTACACCTCTATGTCTCCCAAACCACTAAATGCAAAAAATGGAAACATGGCTCATCGTCAGGTACTCCCCATTGGGAATAAGATATGTTGATGATGATGTCATCGGTGCCTTAATTATGACATCATCATTAGACAAGTACAACGCTTGATCTGATCAGTATGAAAAAAAAAAAACTCTGCAACTGTTAGTCCAATTGGCACGAAATTTTCAGAATATGAGCGGCTCCTCCTGTGGAATTTTTAAAATTTTAATTATGACGTCATAGGTCACGTGGTACAGGCGCCATCTTGGAAAATCGAAAAAAAAGTTGCACTTCTATGTCTCCGAAACCGCTCCATGGAAAAAAATTGAAACATGGCTCATTGTCAAGTACTCCGCGTGGGGAAAAAGATATGTTAATGATGGTCATTGGCACCTTAATTATGACATCATAATTTGACAAGTACAACGCTTGATTCGATCAGTATGAATTTTTTCTCTGCAATTCTTTGTCCGATTAACACGAAATTTTTACAATAGGAGGGCCTCCTCTTGTAGAATATTATACTGATTATTATGACGGCATAGATCACGTGGCACAGGCGCCATCTTGCAAAAATTTCGCACCTCTATATCTCTGAAACCACTCCATGGAAAAAATTGAGACCTGGCTCATTGTCAACTACTCCCCATGCGGAATAAGATATGTTAATGATGATGTTATCGGTGCCTTCATTATGACATCATAATTCGACAAATACAACACTTATCCATCCGATCATTATTTTAAAAAATTCAGGAACTGTTGGTCTGATGGACACGAAATTTTCACCAGAGGAGCACCTCCTCCTTTAGAATATTTTCATGATAATCATGATATCATATGTCATGTGTTACAGGCGCCATCTTGGAAAAACCGAAAAATGTTGCACCTCTAGATCTCTAAAATGGGAAAAATTGAAACATGGCTCATTGTAAAGAACTCCATATGGGGAATAGGTGTTGTTAACGATGACGTCATTGGTGCCGTAATTATGACGTCATAATTCGACAGGGACAACGCATAGTCTGATCAGTTTGAAATTTAACGAGCATGATCTATGCAACAATTATATTAGAGCATATAAATGTTTGATGTCATCGCTCACGTGGTCTGGCAGCCATATTGGATCAAAAAAAAAGAAGAAACGTTCAAAAACAGAAGAGTTGGCTCACACCAAGTTGACTGCACAGGGTAAGTGTTCTATGAATACCATCTAGTTTTGTAGAAGCAAACATCTTGCAGTTCTAACTTATCTTGCAGACAAATATATGGGCTTCAATTGGTATAGGACATTTTGAAGCCATGAGCCACTTTTGCTTTCAATAATATCCAAACTAACAAACATATTCCAACACTGCTTTTCTATTTTGAAGCTTCGTCTTCTCCTGACATAATGCAATTGTTGTGGAAAACCAATCAGGTCCACACAACTTTAGTCCAACGGGTGGTTTAATTCCATTTAGATCATAACATCATCCTGTAATGCAGGAAATACAATAAGTATACGATGTGACATCACATGGGACCATTCATAACATTCAATGCAAGCAAGCTGGATATTCTATGCTGGCGTACCGTTAGCGAGTCTACCAGATGTAACGTGTCACAGGAGAAATCTCGGAACACCGTCCGCAGCAGCGGGTCTTATAGTCACGCCCCTAGCGGTGTCAACGGGCAGCGAGCATCACCCCCGGGTTCAGTACGAATACGATTTCACTACATTCTCCCCCCCCCCCCCCCCCCCCGTCAGAATTATACGGCGGTGCGGCTAGAAGCGAGCGAGCGTCAGCACGAACAGGGTACGGAACGTCAGTCGACCCAACCGTATCGGGCCGGGCGGCGAATTTCTCTGCCAGCACGCGTCCGAAATTCCCTGGGTACGGCATCACGCATCCCTGTGTCCCCGGTGTCGGAGGCGCCATCAGGGTCGGGTGACAAAGGGGGTAACTCCAAGTCGTCGGGCCCAGGTAGACCCGGCGTGGGGAGAGTCGGTAGACTTTCGGCGATGGGAGCGTCGGGAGAGGCCATAGTCTCATAGATGGGTTCGGTCGGTCCGTCCGATTCCCTACTCAGGTCGGCGACCCCGCAAGGGGCAAGGTGACGGACGGAGACAGTAGTCTCACGGCCATCAGTCGTCATCACACGAGCATGCTCAGGATTAGCCTGGAGAATCTGCACTTTGTCCACTAGGGGGTCGTACTTGCTCGCGCGAACCGCCCGTTTAAGGTAGGCCGGCCCGGGCCCAGCGAGCCAACTGGGCAAAGACCGTATACACCCCGTGCTCCTGGGGTGGTGGAAAAGTCGCTCGTGGGGAGTTTGGTTGGTTGCCGTACACAGGAGAGCCCTGATCGAGTTCAACGCCGCAGGTAGCGACCAAGCCCATTTATCGAGGCCCCGGCCGAGGGTCCGGAGGTTGAGCATGACGGCCCTCCAGATAATCCCGTTGAAGCGTTCGATCTGCCCATTAGCCTGGGGTCTGTACGGCGTGGTGTAACTAGAAGCAATGTTATTTTGGAGCAGATAGCCACGCACCTCCTGAGACAAGAAGACCGCACCCCGGTCGGTATGGACATAGGCCGGGTAACCGAACATTGAGAACAAGTTCTGTAAGCATCGCATCACCGTGGCAGCAGTCATGTCCGCGCACGTATAAGCAAAGGGGAATCGCGAGTACTCATCGACGATAGTGAGCAGATAGCGAGAGCCGCTCGACACCGGCAATGGGCCCTTGAAATCCATCGCCAAGCGTTCCCACGGTCGCGTAGCCTTAACCAGAGTCCCCATGGGAGGGTTATAGAAACGCGGTTTGATTTCCGCGCAGATAGCGCAGTCGCGACAGATACGGCGGATATCGTCAATCGAGTATGGGAGATTGCCACACCGCACAAAATGAGCGAAACGCGTTACGCCGGGATGGCCCGCAGTGGCATGCAGCACCCGTAGGCCCTCCAAAGAGGTGATACCCGCGCATGTAGCCGGTCGTGATAAGGCATCGGCGGCCCGGTTATCCTTCCCCGGGCGATATTTGATGGTGTAACAGAAGTCGGCGAGTTCGATACGCCAGCGAGTGATTTTCTCATTCTTAATGCACTGGGCGTGTAAGGTGTCGTACATGAACGCAACGCTTTGCTGGTCCATGATGATGTGGAAGCTCCGCCCGAGTAAGTACGGGCGCCATCGCCGAATAGACTCGACGATCGCATACGCTTCCTTTTCGACGGACGAGTGTCTCCGCTCAGCGGTGGTAAGAGTCCGTGAAAAGAAAGCCACGGGACGCCCCCCTTGGGAGAGGGTCGCCGCGATGGCCTGATCCGAGGCGTCACTTTCGAGGACGAAAGAGCTGCTCTCGTCGATTGTCGCCACGGCGGCTCGGGCGATGTCGGCCTTAAGGCCTTCAAAGGCCACCAATGCGGCCGGACTCAGTGGGAAGGTGTCGCAGGCCACGAGGGGGCGAAGTTTCGCGGAGAAACTTTGCACCCATTTGGAGTAATGGGCGAACAGCCCAAGGTCGCGCTTCAGGGACGCCCGATCACAGGGAGGGGCCATGTCGAGCAAAGGTCGCAGACGCTCCTTATCCGGAGTGACAGAGCCATGGGTCACGGTGTACCCCAGAAGATCTATCGTGCGTAGGGAGTATTGGCACTTATCCTCGTTCATAGTTAAGTGATACCTCTGCGCGACCTCAAGGAAGCGCTTCAGATTAGCATCATGGTGCCCTTGGTCATATCCACAAACCGTAAGATTATCGAGGTAGACGAAAACATCGGTTAAGTGCTCCCGCGCAATGAGGTCATCCATGGCCCTCTGGAAACAAGCGACCCCGTTCGTTACCCCAAAAGGCAATCGCGTAAATTGGTACAACCGCTGCCCCGACTCAAATGCGGTATAGATACGATCCGCCCTAGACATAGGGATCTGGTGGTATGCACTACGGAGATCGAGAGTGCTATAGACCGAATACTGGGACACCTGTTGCACCAGCGCATCCATCCCCGGAAGGGGGTAGGCATCCAGCTGTGTAAAGCGGTTAATCGTTTGGGAATAGTCGATTACCATGCGTCTGCGATGGGCCTCGCTGCGCACCACCAAGACCTGGGCGCGCCATGGCGACCTACTAGGTTCTATGATGCCGTCTTTCAAGAGCTGAGCCGTTTCGTCCGCAATGAATTGCATGTCTGCGCGAGAGTAGCGCCGTGATTTCACCGCGACAGGGGTGCAGTCGGAGGTTAGATTGGGGAACAGCGAAAGCGGCTGGATGTCCATTTGCGCTAGGGCGCACACCGCAAGCGCGTCGTCCGCCCCCACAACAAGCGTGTCAGGCCCACCAAACTCCATTACCAGACGTCCATGCAGCTTAAGAAAATCGTGTCCTAACAGAATATCAGCACATAATGCGGGTAAAACCATAAGGTGTACATCAGGGAAAACCCGTCCCTTTAGCACGAGTTTCAATCGGCATTCCCCCTTCGTGCTGAGTCGAAGCCCCTGGGAAGCCATGAAGATCCATCTCGTAGACCTCCAGATCCGCCATCCATGCCTGAGCACAAGTCGCTGGTCGATAAAACTATCCGTAGACCCTGTATCCACCAAGGCCCGAACACAATGGCCTTCGACCATGAGGGGAATAAGGGCTTGAGCCAGGACAGACGAGGCTTCTGGGAGTGGGACTGAGCCCCCCGAATGGGTCGGACAAGCCTCGCGGGTGGATCCTATGCCAGCAGCAGTTTTGCGGTCATGGCCGGAGTCAGCGTTGACCATGGGGAATCCATTAACGCCATCAGAGGGCTTTCCCAAGCATTCCGGTGTTTCGCGATTCAAAATCTGACAATTCTGACGGGAAAAGGCCTCCGTAGTATTTGAAATCGCCTTTTGACACTTTTGGCAGAAAAAGGCCTCCGTTGTATTCGAAATCGCCTTTTGACACTTTTGGCAGAAAAAGGCCTCCGTAGTATTCGAAATCGCCTTTTCCGGGGTGAGGGCCACCGTTAGCTCATGGACGACACGAGGAGAACGTTCCGCTGGGGCTTGGCGAGGCTTCAAAGCCCCTTGCGTGGCCCGGAGTTTGGTCAAGGACACGTACTTCGTGCCCGATTGAGGATGAGACTGTGGTGGCTGTCCGGTGATGCCCGCCAAGGACGTCTGAGCGCCCAGGGGCCCGCAGAGAGGGGCCCTCCCCTTCGAAGTCGGGTAAGGCGCCGGGTTGCGGACTCGGCTCGCAGGCTCCGCAATGAGCCCATTCAAGGTCGCCGCGCCCGCGCGACCGCGACCGCGCGATTCAATGAGCCGCGAACTGCGTGCCGTTTTCCTGCACACTTTCGCGTAATGTCCTTTTTGCGAGCACAAATGGCATATAGCGTCTCGTGCCGGACACACGGGCCGGGCATGGCGTGGCCCCCCACAGAAAAAGCATGCGGCCCCGCGTAAGGCCTTGGGTCTGGTCGTAACGGCAGCCGTCAGGACTGGGTCTTCCTCCGGAGCATCCCGGAGTTCCGCGAGCAGGTCCGCGTCCTCGGCGGTAGCACTCTCCGGCCGGGCGTGTAGTGTAGTGCCCACCAAGAGGCGCGTGCGATCATAGGTGTTCGATTGCATCCGCGCTTCGGTGTATACTTTCCCTTGCTCGAGTGCCGTAGCGAAGGTCAGGTCGGTCTTCTCTAAGAGCTTGAGCCTTAGTTCCTGGGAGGAGACCCCTGCAATGAAGGCATCTAAAAGAAGATCATCCTGAGACTGCGCGGGAGTCCGTGGATCCCTGATGCTGTCCAGCAAGAGCTGCCGGAGCTCCTGGGCGTAGTGGTCCATCGCCTCGTTGGGTTGCTGACGTCGCGTTTGCAGCAAATATCGTGCATACACCGGGCTTTTTTCCTTTATGTACAGCCGTTTGAGCTCCGCGATCGAGAGGTCATACGTCGCGCATTGAGCGATGGAATTGTACACCTTGTAGTCGATTTTTGAATGAAGTGTTGCTAGCTTCGCGGCAGCCGTCGGCGCGGTCTCAGGCTCGTCGAAATGATTCTCCAATGTTCTGAGCCAGTGCTTCAGTTGCAAGCCACCATCCGGGGCTTGCGGGTCGGCGCAGAATACGGCAACCACCAGCGTCTTGTTGCCAGCCATGTCAGTAGATCTAAATGGAATTAAGTGTTGTGGAAAACCAATCAGGTCCACACAACTTTAGTCCAACGGGTGGTTTAATTCCATTTAGATCATAACATCATCCTGTAATGCAGGAAATACAATAAGTATACGATGTGACATCACATGGGACCATTCATAACATTCAATGCAAGCAAGCTGGATATTCTATGCTGGCGTACCGTTAGCGAGTCTACCAGATGTAACGTGTCACAGGAGAAATCTCGGAGCACCGTCCGCAGCAGCGGGTCTTATAGTCACGCCCCTAGCGGTGTCAACGGGCAGCGAGCATCACCCCCGGGTTCAGTACGAATACGATTTCACTACAGCAATTATAATCAATCCACAATAAAAATGTTTCTCAGTAAATGATGCCATAAAACAAAAGTGGTTGTGGAAAAACGAAAGTAACAAGGATGCAAGTCCTCATTGAGGCCACAGCTGCCAACTGCACCTTAAAAAATAGGGAGAGTCGATTTTATATTTAATAAATAACTAAGTAATTATGTAGATAATGTTGATGATAAAAGGCATACAAATAATTCAAGGTGAATGTAGGTTGTAGAATGGTAAGAGGTATATAAATAAATAATTCAAGGTGATGTCTGGGTAGTCTAATGATGAAAAGTGGTATGTCAATCACGGTCATGGTAAAGTGTGTATAAATAATAAAAAATTTTGTTCGTCATTGAAATGGCAGTGCTTATAAATAAATAATTCAAAGTTACGTGTTGGTAGTGAAGATGGTAAAGTGTGTATAAATAAATAATGGTTCCCAAAAGGGGAACAATCCTGTATCCCGTACCATTCTATTCTGTAAACTTCTGTAAAAAAGAATTCCCAAAATTCAGACACAAATTTTTGGGCTCCGATCCAAACATCATTTTGACGTGCCTCATGCCCAGGTATTATTGCAGACATGTACCGAATATGAAGAAATGCGTCTCGTCATTTTTGAGTGGAGACTACGAATGGATGTACAAGGAGGATCCAAAGTACAAGCCCCAAGCCAGGCTGACATCCGGTTGTGGGGTAGAAATATCCCAACAACTGGTGATCCTTCTCAGAAAAGATCCATAACTGCAGCCATGTATGCAGGTCCCCAACACAAGTTCCTCATACAGATGCCACAGAAATCCAAGGAATGGAAACAATTGGGGCATTTTCCATCAAACATCTTAAACATAACAAAACAGCCGTAAAAAATAAAACCGTTTGTCATGACAAATACAGCTACGTTTAAGTAACATTTTAAATGCTTTGCTTGTTTGTGTCTTATGGAATTACTGTATGATTGTGGGGTTATGGGTGCGTTGCCGCACCACTTTGGCACCAAGCAAGCTAAAATTCCGGGAGAGAGAGAGAGAGAAAGAGAGAAAGAGAGAAAGAGAGAAAGAGAGAAAGAGAGAAAGAGAGAAAGAGAGAAAGAGAGAGAGAGAGAGAGAGAGAGAGAGAGAGAGAGAGAGAGAGAGAGAGAGAGAGAGAGAGAGAGAGAGAGAGAGAGAGACTTTTGAAGTCCTTTTATTATCAAAATAATACAAAAAAATGTATTTATATCTTCACACCAATCATAAATACATGAAAAAGCAATGAAACGAAAAGGTTACAGAAGTATCACAGCACACAATTTGCCAAAATAAACCATTAACTTTATACAACCTACAAAAATATTACCAGTTGGTTCTCACGAACCTCACACAACCCTTCATGACACCAAGTATTGGTGAATTCATCAAGATTGTTTGCATCCTTATAGAAACAAAACTCTAGTTTAAGTCTTGCTGACACGAGGGCATTGAAAAACAACATTACATTGCATTCCCCGGCAGGTTTACCGTTCAATTTCTCCCTTCTTGAGAGATATATTGCCAGCTTGGCTGTTGCGACAAGAAACCTCATTAACATATTTTCCTTGCTTGACTTGGCATTAAAGCCGAAAATAAAAGAACGCAACGAGAAAACAACCTTCATTCTGTGTGCCACAAGATTAAACCACCGAAACAAAGGAACCAATCTCACACAATTAATGAAGGCGCGGAACACGTCCTCCATACATATGCAGAATGGGCAACGTGTGGATGTAGGAGAGAAATGGTTGATTAACTTATTGGAGGGGACTATCCAGTGGATCAGTCTCCATTGGAGATCACCAGATCTTTTACTTATGAGCTTGCTATACATGGAGTTCCATACAGGTTCAGAGGGGGGTCCCACAGGCAACAGTCTCTTCCACCGGATTATTCCATTTAGCGGCGTATCCCCCAGCAGTAACTTGACACATGACTTGTATAGCTCTTTACTGCTAGTCTCTTGAAAGGGGCTTATCCCCATGCTAACCAGGGGTAAGTCTTCCAACTTGAAGTGCACCAGTAACCCAGGAAAAACCCACTCATCGTGCAATGGTTCGAGCTCGTGGGACCAGCATACTCTCAGCCGTACCCCTATTCGTATCACCTCTCTCAACACTTTTGCAGTCACTTTTTCGGACCGAATTCCTGCTAGCTCGGCTACTTCTCGAGCTGATTTCCACCCGCAACCTGAAACTTGCCGGAGGTGCCATACTTTTGTGATGCCGGCAATTATGAAATGCTGGCAGAGGTCCCTACTTTTGGGTATGTTTGGGAAAAGCCGATTGCAGAACAAATAATAATAATAATAATAATTCATTTATTTTGTATAGCGCTTTTCCAGAAGCCCAAAGGCGCTTTGACAGAGTGGAAAACATAATGCATAACAATACATGAAAACAACAATTGCAAAAAGACAAGAATCAATAGGGAAATATTTAAAGCAAAAGGAGGGAGAAGGAGAAGAGATAGTCAGGGGTTAAATGCTGTGGGTTGAATGTTGAATGCAGTGTTGAACAGGTGGGTCTTTAGTGATGTTTTGAATGTGGTGAGTGAGGAGGAGTCTCTGATGGTGTGAGGTAGTGAGTTCCAGAGGGTGGGAGCAGCGATGGAGAAGGCCCTGTCCCCCCAGGATCTGAATTTGGTCCGGATGGAGGGGGTCAGGAGGTTGGTACCAGCAGAGCGGAGGTTGCGGGTGGGAGTGTGTCTGGAGAGGAGGTCAGCCAGGTAGGATGGGGCCAGGTTATGGAGGGCTTTGTATGTCAAGAGGAGGATTTTGTACTGGATTCTCTGGGGGATGGGGAGCCAGTGAAGCTTGTAAAGGACGGGGGTGATTGTGGCTCTTGTGCAAACATATGGATGTCGTAGTTGTCTTCTTGACGGCACACTGTGAGGTTCTGCCAAGCATTCAACACACTCTGATAAAAAACAGGAAGAGGAGATGTGTCAACTTGTTGAAGCAGGACCAAGAAACATTCGCGGCCATATCCCAGCCCACCAGCTTGCCGCAAAATGTGGGTGGCCAAAACATGGTTTGGTAATTGTTCTTTCACCAAAAGTTTTTGCACAGTGCATAGCCGAAAGGCCATTATGCGGCTCCTGATGTTGACCATACTCTGGCCACCCTCGGCCAATGGACGGCATACAACGTTTGGCCGTAACCAGTGATGCCCTCCCCAAAAGAACTCCAACAGTTGCCTTTGCACTTCCTTCACCAAGCCTTCTGGTGGTTGCAGGCAGATGAATCTGTGCCACAAGAAGGAGGCAACGAGGTTCTTGACTACCAAAACTCGGCCCTTATACGAAAGGTGAGGCAGGGCTCTCCTCCATCTACTCAATCTCTTTTTTACGCGTTCAGCGACACCTTCCCAGTTTTTCTGGCTGTACTGTGGGGATCCAAGGAACACTCCAAGATAGCGAACACCTCCATCCACCCACTTTAAACTTGCAGGAAGGTGTATTGGCGGGTCTTGCGCCATTCTAGATGCACTGTCCCTGACAGAGGGAACCCATAGCGCTTTGCTCTTTTCCCAGTTGCACTTCAACGAGGAAGCTAAACCAAACAAATGTAGGCACTTAGCCAGAGCTGCAATGTCGTTATTGTTTTTAACAATGATTGCAACATCATCAGCATACGCCGATACGACAACTGGAGGATGATCAGGAGATATACTCATTCCAGAAACGTTATTCCTTAGTAACACGAGAAGTGATTCCATTACAAGGGTGAACAGTAAGCCGGAGACAGGGCAACCTTGCCTTACCCCCCTTTGAACCTGTATGGGAGAACAAAGCTCATTGTTCACCTTAACTAAACTGAATATATTGTTGTACAATAAAGCAATATAAGTTCTGAAATTATCTCCAAATCCACAGGCTTCAAGCACATGATTCAAAAAGACATGATCGATGCTATCAAAAGCCTTTTCTAAATCAAGAAAAATTATACCAAAGTCATTCTGCACACAGTTGCCATCTATGAGATCTCTAATGAAAAATATGTTATCATACATAGATCTACCTGGAATACAATAACTCTGATCAGGGTGAACCAAATCGCAAATTACCCTTTTAGCTCGATTCGCCAGAACTTTTGAAAGGATTTTATAATCAGTGCATAGTAGAGAAACAGGTCTCCAATTCTTCATTTGTCGCAAATCACCAGCCTTTGGAAGAAGGGACATCACCGCTCTTCTCAAACTTAAAGGCAATTCTCCATGAGTCAGTGATGATTCAAGAACATGCATCAGTTCTGGACCTAATAGTTCCCAAAATTCCACATAAAATTCAGCCGGCAGACCATCGATTCCAGGGGCTCTTCCCGAGTCCATTCCAGCCAGGGCTTGCGTTAACTCCTCGAGCGTAATTGGCGAGTCCATATCCAGTCGCTGGGACTCGGTTAACGAGGATAGGTGAGAGGTTAAAAGTCTCATTGTTTCATCACAAACTACCTGTTTTGAAAACAGTTTGGAAAAGAAGTCTTGAACACATAACCGTCTGTCTCTGGGATTTACAACGACAGCTCCGCCAGGATTAATTACAGAAAAAATGTTCTTGGGTGCTTTACTGACAGAGTCCAGATGAAAAAAAGCTTTACTAGGGGTATCTAAAACCTTTAAGTTCTTAACCCTTAGTCTGAGCAACAACCCTGCTGCTTTCTCCTGGATTAACTCTCTCAGCTGAGTCTTCTTTTCTAGTAATAACTGGAAGTTTCTTGCATTATTATTTTTAGCAAGTTTACCTTCGAGCTGTACAATGTCAGCTTCCAAACAAGTCATTGTTATATTCTTAACATTTGTAATGTTTGCTCTAAACTGTTGACAAACCACCCGAATCTGGGCTTTCGTATTGTCCCACCAAAGATTAACTGAAGAAAAAGAGGGCTTTCTTTGGATTTGATTAGCCCAGAAAACTTGGAAGGCTTCTTTAAATAGACCATCTTCTAGAAGACTGGTATTAAATTTCCAGTATGCACTTTTATTTATTGACTGAGGAAAAAGAAACCCCATGGTTACTAAATGATGGTCTGAGAATATTGACGGAAAATAATCCGGAGAGACTATAGCGTTTCTAAAAGGTGAGTTTATATACCATCGGTCGAGTCTCGCAAAGGACACTCTTCCTCTGGTGATGCGGCTCCAGGTGAACTGAGGTTCATTGGGGAAAAGTACCCTCCATACATCTAGCAAACCCACCCGAGAAAGGAAAAGGGATAAATCAATACATGATTCGGGATGAGGTTCTGCCGAGTTCCTGTCCATTACAGGTTCAAAGGTACAGTTGAAATCACCCCCGATACACACACATTGGTTTAGATCAACTGTCTGCAGGTGATTAATCACAGACGCAAAGAAAGCTTTCCGTTCTGTGCTCTCACTTGGTGCGTACACATTGAATAATGTGAAATGGAAATTATTAACCTCCAGTTCAAGAGAGCTGAATCGGCCTTTAATGATCTCCTGGAAGAGGATTGACTCAGGTACTAGCCCTGGTCGAAGTACGAAAGCAACACCTGCCGAAAGGGAAGACAGGTTGCTAAAAAAGCACTGTCCCCCAAAAACGCGACACCAATCATATTCTACGTTTTGGGTGATGTGCGTTTCCTGCAGTAAAAGTACATCGACATTTTTGTGCCGAAACAAACTTTGCACTTGAGCTTGGCGGTTTGGGTTTGCACCTCCACCGTTAATGTTCAAGGTGCCAAAGGTAATTTGCTTCATTCCTTATCAAAAGGTTTGATTGGGTGTTGCGAAATCTCAAGACTGGCTTTTGTAATAAATTTCCTGAGTCGGTGAAATTGTGACCTTGTTAGTGGAAATTCTTTGCCCTTTCTTGTTATTTCCTTTGCTGATTGAATGAATGAACCTAAATCAGGAAATGTATCCCTGATAACTACATTTCGCTGTCTGTAGGTTTCATTCAGAAAGGAGAGTACGAGTTGAGGAGATATCATTGGCTGACTCAATTGAGACTGAGACAACTCGGGCACCTCGTCATCCTCATCAGATTCCGACAAGTCTGACAAGGTCCCTCCAGGATCGAGGATGTCGGCCTCCGTGGTCACTATGGGAATTGTCAGTATCTCTGGGGATTCGCTGGAGAGCTCCACTGTGCAATCCACGATGCCATGGTGATATTTCTGCTCGTCAGAAGTTGAAGCCTCGGTTTCATCCTCTTTTGGAGCACAATCTACCGAATCGATGAGTGACTCGGTAACACAGTTTTGAATCTGCATCGGTGGAGCAGCACTGTGGAGGGATGAGTCAGTCACTGTCTGCTCGTTCACAGTGACTGATGTCAATGATCGTAATGGTTCGTTCGAGGGTTTATCAACGTATTCAGCGTTGCAACTTATTTCACCCATATAGCAATTTGCGTCCACAGAGTTTGTACACAAACTTTCAGACATATTATCCTCAATTGCAGCACCCGATTCACCATCCTTTTTTTCAAACCCGATGGAAGCATGAGGAACACATTGAGGTGTGTGTTCAGCTACACTGGCCTTCTCCAATACCACCTTTTTTGGATTACTGGTAGAAAAATTATCAACCGACGCCCTTCGTTTTTTAGAACCAATAATAGGGTCCTCCTCCATTCCTTCACTACATGAGGGAATCGCAGCAAAGGTTGTGCGAGTTGGGGTCGCTTCGGTTTCTGTGACAGGAAGTGAAGTGCGATCGTTTTCTAGACTCGGGATATGCGCATCGATGCTGCTATTGTTCGTCTCACTGCAGGAGGGAACAGCAGGAACCGGTAAACTCACAGGATTAACTCCAGTCGGTTGAATAGGAACACGAGTATTATCATTTTTACAATCGGTGTATGCGTGGCCATTTTCCCCACACTTTGAACACGAAACCTTGGGACAAAAACGTTTAACGTGACCAAAGGCTCCACAGTGAAAGCACGTTAGTGAGGCTGACGAGGCATACATTTGATACTCCCGATCGTCGGATTTTACTTTAAATGAAATATTTAACCCTGTATCATCACCACGATCGGGAAGTACCATGTAAACTTGGCGACGGAAACTCATAACGTGTTTTATCCTCTCGTCTCGGCTCTTCAGAGGGATCATGGACATTCTCGACACAGCTGTTCCATAACGAGAAAGGACTGACATTAGTTTGTCGTTTGATACAACGATTTTAATCGCTGGAGTATCCATGGGGGACGCTAACATAAAAACACCACCTTCTGTGGTTAAACCTGCACTCACGACGTCGTGAACAAAGTTTTCTTCGGACAGGAAAATAACAACTTTTTGATTCATTCGTGAGGCAGCTCGGACATGCTCGCACCCGATTATTTTCCCCACTGCGAGTACCACATCCTCAGTGAGGACTCCTTCTGGTGGAACACACACAAATGCATGCTTCCTCGTTAGGCTATCGAACGCCTCTAACCGAGAGCGTGCATTCGCCATACCCGCGAATTCAACACCCCCCACTTGTCCGAACCGGACAAGAAGGTATCAAACCTAAATAATCGAACTAAAGTAAGTAATAAACGTGCATTATAAGCACAAAAATGGCTTACAAAATGCCGTCGAAGCCAGTAGGCCGCACCCAAAATGGGCCCGCTCTCAATCCTCTCTCTCTCGCAGACAAAGGTGTAGAACGGATGAAAATTGAAAACAAAATGCCAAAGTACACAGGATATGAAGGAGAGGGAGGGGGGGGCAGGGGAGGGCAGGAGAGGAGGAAAACTCACAAAGAACTCACTACACCACAGAGCAGTTGCTCACAGCCGCCATGACGCCACGCCCACCACAAACGGCCTGGAGAGAGAGAGAGAGAGAGTCATTTTGTCCAGTGTATGGATCAATAATAAGACTAGAAGGTATTCCTTGAATACTTACCCTGCACAGTGAACCTGGTGCAAGCCAACTCTTCTGTTTTTGAAGGGTTTTTTTCTTTGATCCAATATGGCTGCCAGACCACGTGAGCGATGACATCATAAATTTACATTCTTTAAGATAATTGTTGTGGAGATCATGCTCAAGAAATTTCAAACTTATCAGACTAAGCGTTGTCTCTGTAGAATTATGACATCATAATTAAGGCACCAATGACATCATCGTTAACAACACATTTCCCATGCGGAGTTCTTTACAATGAGCCACGTTTAAATTTTTCCCATCGAGTCGTTTTGGAGATATGGAGGTGCAACATTTTTCAGTTTTTCAAAGATGGCGCCTTTATCACATGAACTATGACATCATAACTATCATTAAAAAGATTATACTGGAGGCGTTCTTATGTTCAAAATTTAGTGTCCATCGGACCGACAGTTGCAGAGAAAAAAGATTCATACTGATCAGATAAAGCGTTGTACTTGTTGAAATATGATGTCATAATGAAGGCACCGATGACATCATTAATATATCTTATTCCCCATGGGGAGTACTTGACACTAAGCAACAAACAACAACAACAGGCATTTTAAGGCCATTTTCCCTGGTAGAGTGGGGGTTAGCCTTGCGGTCCCCATGACAAACTTCTCCATTTTGCCCTATTTTCTGCATCTCCCCTTGTTGACCCCCTTGCCCGCATTTCTTCTTCCACCACCTTCAGCCAAGTCTTTATTGGTCTTCCTTCTACATTCATTTCCATCACTCTTCTCAACCAGTCACTTTCATCCTTCCTCAACACATGACCAAACCATCTCAACCTGTTTCTCTTCACAGCATCAAACACAGGCTCTATTCCCATCGTCTTTCACAATTCATCCTTTGTCTTCCTCTTTCTCTCAACGATACTCCGCACATCCACCGAACCATTCGCATTTCCACCCTTTCCAGCCTTCGTTGCTGCTCTACGTTCATTACCCATGTCTCGCTCCCATAAATCATAACACTTCTCACACATGCAGCATACACCTTTCCCTTCAGCTTCAAGGACACTCCCCTCCTCGTCAGCACGCCACTCAGTTCCCAAAACTTCTTCCATGCACATCTCACTCCAGCAACCGTTGCCGAGTCTGATCGACCTTCTCCATTCAGCATGTCTCCTAGGTAGCAAAATGTTTTCACACCTTCCAGTTTCACGCCATCTCCACGATCCAACTCAACATTTCCTCCATCTTGACATAATTGACACTAAGCGTTGTTTCTATTTTAAATTTGGGGGAGTACTTGACACTAAGCGTTGTGTCTATTTTGACTAAGTGTTGTTTCTATTTTCTCCATTGAATGGTTTCGGAGATATATAGGTGTAACGTTTTTCCAAGATGGCATCCGTACCACATGACCTATGACGTCATAATTATGAAATTTAAAATTATACAGGAGGAGGTGCTCCCATGGTAAAATTTTGTGTCAATCGGACCAACGGTTGCCGAGAAAATGAATTTTTAAAATGCAGACACGCACGCACATAGGTAGGCCGTATGTACATGGTACACGTACGCAATCAAATGCCTGAACCTGCTTTTCGCTTTGTGAGCGCAGGGAATAAAAATCACATAAATGAGTGCAAGGGAAGTGCAAAAACAGAGAAAAAGGTAAATATGGAATAAGAGAAGGCCAGAAATTTAAAGTTAAAATTCCAATTCCCTACTTCAGACAATAAGGTGCGCAACTGATCAACAAGTGCAACAGCATACTGATTCCAAGGTAGTTTTTAAATTTCAAAAAGTCATTCCTAATAAGTTTACATCACAATGAAACCCAAATTAGCGATGACATGGGAGTTAGGGTTGGAATTCATTCGGGATCAACTAATTATTCATTCTGGAACAAATAACAAACATGATGAAATCTATTGCAATGAGGGACGCATCCCCAAAAAGTAGGTCTTTAATCAAAAGTAGTATCACAAAGTAGTAAAAAAAATCAAAAATTATGGATTAAAATTACACAGTTTGGATTAATCATGAAAAGAAAACCTTTTCCCTGCGGTCAAATCAGCAAAGCTCTCTATGAGCGTTTCCATCCATGCAAAGGGAACGAATTCCAATTACATGCATTTTCTTTGCCCATGGTTTCCAAATTTTCATGCATTGATGTCCTTCTGTATGATCTCCTAAGTTTAGCTTAATCCATTTAAAGAAAATAAAGCCCCATAAATAAGCCTATTTAAATCGAGTGCAGGCTGAAGTCCATCCCTAAACTCATGTTAATGGGACTTGGCATACTCACCACACCTTCCAAGTTAGGATCAGTGAGAGTGAGCAGCCATTTGATTCAAACCCACATTTACATACACCCTGCCATCACCAGTACCTACATTAAACCTGGAATTTATTTATTTATTGTTAAAAACTTTACCATCTCCACTATAAATATGCATCTAAATAATTAAATATTTATTTATTTATACACACTTTACCTTGACTGCTCCTGATATACCACCTCAAATTATTATTTTTTAAATATGCCTTTTACCATTCTACAACTAACACACCACCATTAATTATTTATTTATATGCTCTACCATCTCCCCTATTTATTTTGTACACTTTACTCTCACTCAATTGAGTACCAGTTCACTGGTAATTCCCTGTTTGTCGTTAAAGGCGGCAAAAAGGGTTGGCGTCAGGAAGGGCATCCGGCCGTAAAACATTGCTTCAAAAAGGGGACCAAAAAACAACAACAACCACGGTTCCCGAAAAAGGCCAACCCCCGCTTGCGGGGAAAAATGGCCTCTAAAGGTGGTTTTTTTTTTTACTTTACTCTCACTGCTACATAATATACTACCTTGAATTATATATTTAAATAAAGTTTGCCATCTCCACTTCAAATACACAACTTTGAATATCAGTGGAGAAACAAACAGGTCTAGCTTAAACCACTCGACGAAGCAATCATTCTGGGAAAATCGTAAAAGAGGAGCTTCATATTGTTTCTTTTAAAACAGCAGAACACCAATAATTAATCCAAATCAATTTGCTATCAAAGCTGAGCTATACAAGCAATGTCCTCATAATATCGATACTCAAGCCAGATTTAAAATAATATCGACCTCACCCATTGGCAATATAACAAGGAAACCGTTTGGGTTTTGTTCCTTCTAATTAGCATCAGCTGTTCCTGTAGTGATCTACTTTAATCTATATATACCCTAGTGTGACTCTACATTGGATTGTTAAATGCTCTACAATCTTGTTTGTCAATGATTTTCTTTCTATACAAGAAAGAAAAATAAAAAAGGAAAATATTACAAATAAAAACATTTTTTGCCAATGCACACCTGCTCATCACAAATATACATCATCATACTAAAATACGCAATTTAGTGTCTGTCTGTCTGTCTGTCTGACGATTTTTGACCACGGTACATTCGGTCGTTTCTTGACACTATCTCAGCCAAGCTTGACAGGAGGACAAAGGGTCACACAATGAAGGTCCGAGCGAATTAATTTGCCCTCCTCCTCAAGGGGGTTTTCTCCGCCAATGGGGTTGTGTGTTGAGGTGTATATCCGTGTTAAGATAGCTTTATTGTGGCGTTTTTCCAAAGTGACACTGTAGCAGTGAGCATGATATTAATGTTATTACAAAACAATCTTAATATACTAATAATATATTCACCTCCATAAGCATTTTTCCTCCTTGGCCAAATGCCATGTTAACATGCACAAATAGCTTATCGTGGCGTTTTTGTGGGAGCTCCTCTACCAGAAGTAAATTTTTATAAACCACAAACACGTGTGTTTACCTTTTTCAACAGTCGCTACTGCTGTTTAACATTAAACTGAAAGAAATTTGGAGGAATCCGGACATCAGTCTTTGCCTATCACGTCAACGAATGCACCTACTCGAAGATCTACTGCAGTCTATATACCCCACAAGGGTTAATAACACGACCCTTCCTGCCACTAATAAGGAGTTCTTCCAAAGCGTTTTTGTGGCGCTTTTCCAAAGCCGTTTCTCATTATAAAAGTGATAACACTTATGATAACAGGATAATATTAATGCTATTACGAAACAATATCCCCACTCCCAAAGGGATTTTGTGACTTGTGATGTTCCCCCCCACCCTCTACCCCTCCCCCCTCAAGTACATTTTATTATAGGGAATTTTGAATGGTGATGATCCTTTCAGTGACCTGATCTAGCATAAGTAACAGTAATAATAATTGGCAATAAAAATAAGGATAATAGCCTTACCTCCCGCCTCTCCCATAGTGAGTGGGTGTACTAGTATAGGTAAAAGGCAAAAATCTCTCTCTTTTTCTTTCTTCTTTTTCTTTCTTCTTTTTCTTTTTCTCTCTTTTCTCTCTCTCTCTCTCTCTCTCTCTCTCTCTCTCTCTCTCTCTCTCTCTCTCTCTCCACAGCTGCCGCTCGCTTAGCACGCACGTGCGAGCGCCAGGTCTGTTGCTCAGTCACTGGTGGTACGTGCTGTGTCTCTTGTTGCTTTTTTCCTTTCTTCCTACCTTTTGGTCCTTTCTGCTGTCCGAGTGTCGGTGTCCCTTTCTATCGTCTTGTCTACTGAGCGAGAGAGGGAGAGACAGCGCGGTTAAAGTTATCCACTTTAGGTGGTTAACGGGATTTATTTATTTATTTCCCAGTTATTGTTGTTGTTGTTTATTTTTTCATTTATTTAGGCTTTATAAACCTTTGTACCATTTATTGGTTATTTTTTTTTCGTTTAGTTACTTCAAATGGCTAGCAAGAATAGTCGAAGTAATGCCGGTCGTGACACCGATGAGGTGTTAACAGATGAACACGGCATGTGTTTTGTCCCACCGTAAGATGTCTCGCTGGAGGAGACGCTCCTCGCAATCGGAGAATTGATCGGTTGTGAGAACATCCGGGCAGCGTCCCGAATGCACCATAAGGTGGTTGTTTTCGTTTCACGTGTCCGTTTCGCGCGCATCGTCGTGCAGAACGGACTCACCTTGGGTAATGACCAGTTTGTTCCGGTTTCGCCATGGAACACTCCGGCCTCGAAGGTAATACTATCAAACGTTCTACTGACGCTGTCTAATGAGGAGATTCTTCAGGAGCTCGGTCAGTATGGCACTGTGGTGTCGAGAATTATCCAAGCCTCCATTCACACCACAGATGGGAAGCTGAAGCATATCGAAACGTTTAGACGGTTTTGTTATGTTGTTTTGAAGGATGGTTTGACGCAATTGAATGTCTCTCTCGTTTTTAAGTCGTCAAAACGTGAGCACAGGATTTTTGCGGCAACAGAGAGGTTGATTTGTTATGGGTGTGGCGCACATGGACACACCAGGCAGTATTGTCCTGATGGGGAGAAAACGTATGCCACAGCAGCCGGACCAGCTCCCCCCGTGACCACTACGGAAGATTCTACAGATGTTTCGCCTTCAGTGCGGGAATCTACATCGGACCATCAAGGTACGGCTAAGAGTGGTGCTGATGAGACCCATACGGATGTGCTTTGTATAAGCGATGAGTCATCCAGTACAGCTGGCCATCGTGCAACCGATGAGTCAGCAAATGTAAGGGAGAAGCCTCTACCTGTAGAGGGAATGATTTGCGAGGAGCAGCAGATTGTAGATGCGGCGTCTCGGAAAAATCTGAAACGGTCACTTGTAAGTACAAGGAATGAGGACAAAGGTGTTAAACTGTTGGTGGTGCAGACAGGAAGCAGTTTAAACGATTCAGACAGTCCTTCACATGAAGGTCAGCAAGGTGGTGAAACTATGGCTGACATGATACCACCTGCTCAGGATGAAGGGGAACCTTTTCCTGAAGGTTGTAAATCAACCTGCGAAACCGAACAGCCTACTGATGACCATATCAATTCTAATGGGGAATGCAAAATACCCATTACTGCTAATAACGACTCCTCCCCCCCCATTGCAATGATGCATGAGGATAAAGAGGATGAAGAACCTAAGGTAGATGGGGATGGAACAGGTGTTTCTGTACAGGTTCAGGAGGAACTCGTTACTAGCGTCACTGAGGGAATTCTAACTACAGAGACACTGATCGGCCATGAGGAACCAGTGGCAATGGTTGACGGGGCCCCCCCTCCTCAGGAGGAAGAGCAGCCTTTGGAGATCTCAAAAGAAAATATTGTCAGATTTTTGAAGGAAACTTTCAGACAAAGGCATGTACGAATTAAGGATCATTTTCCTAATATCCAGGCCTTCCTTGCAGCCGCAAAACCTTTGCTGCAAAGGAGCGAGCATGTGGAAATCTCCGAACCTGAATTTCAGCGGCTGAGGAAATCCATCACGAAGGCAAACAAGGAATTAAATGAGGAAGAGGACTTCACCCCCCAGAAGAATCAACTATGGAACTAAATGTTGTATCCTTAAATATAAATGGGGGTCGTGCCCCCTTACGGAGGGTGCAAACCATTCAAGCGGTTGGAAAAGAAAAGGCTGACATTATTCTCTTACAAGAGACCCATGCTACTAGTGCTCAAGTAGCCGATTGGGGAAACTTTTTAAAGGGCAATGGTGGCTAAGTGGGTTCCCTACACCTCGGGCCGGCGTTGCCATTTGCCTAAGTCATAAGATTTGTGCTCAACAGGTTTCATTTAAAGAAATCTATAAAGGGCATTTGATCTCCGTAGATTTTCTTTATAATACCCAAAAGATTATAGTAGTGAATGTTTATGCACCGTGTGACCCAATGGAGAGGAAAATTTTCTTTTCCACTCTGCGGGATTTTGTAAAAACTCTGGACCCAACAGCCTTTATCTGTATCGTGGGAGATTTTAATTGCACAATTTGTCCGTCGATTGATAGGAATGGTCATGAGCCTCATATTGCCTCTACGAAAGCTCTAGAGGACACCATCAACATCTTTCGGTTTAAGGATGTGTGGAGATCACAACACCCACTCTCACGCTGTTATACATGGTGTAGATGCAATGATGGTATTATGTCAATGGCAAGGTTGGACAGATTCTATGTGAACAAGCCAATGTTGAATGTGGTGTCTGTCTCCAAAATTTTACCAACTGGATTCACAGACCACAGTTTAATCTCAATGTCCTTTAAGTTACCCTTTCCACCCGGTGGTAGTGCTTACTGGTCTTTGAATACTCGTCTCTTACATGACAAGGAATTTAATGAGGCCTTTCACGTCGTGTGGGAGAAAATTCGCTCCTCCAGACCTGAGTATGATAGTCTCCGGCTGTGGTGGTGTGGAAGTGTAACTCAGTGTAACTTATTGGTTGGAACTGGTAACGAACCAAGGTACGAGCAGGTGGTCGTAAGAAGGTCAGGAATGCATCTCGCCCTGTCGAAGCTGGGAGTCCTGTTGTGTAGCTTTAGCACGACCCCGGGCTAACACACATTCCCAAGCCCGTACTATTGTCTTTCATCGGGATGCAAAGTGGATGAAGCAAATTCCCAGCAGGGAGGAGAGCGAGCTGGTGCCAGGGAGGCGACCGAGTAACGTTTGCGGAGAACGGATTAAAAGCAGCGGAGAAGGGATTACGATTTCAGCGGACAGAGGATTAACTGAAGTGTGCCGATATAAGCAGAAGAGACTTGGAGTCAAGGAGCACTTGCCACGAGAAGCCCTGCCCGACGGAAGGAACGCGTACCACGGGTTCTGTGCTGCAGCCACGAAAGAGGGACTATGCGGATAGAGTTACCTGGTCGATTGAGTTAACGGTAGTTATTACTATTTGAAACTAGTTAATAAAGTCATGACCTTTTGTAAAACCTGTTTCCGACCATTGGCATCTTGAGTCTCACCTACACTTCCACGACAATCTGGAGGCACCGCGGGATTTCGAGTGGACGTCGCCAAGGTAAGCATGGCGTCTTGGGATGGTCCATTATGAAATACGAATTCGGAACATGGTGGAGGAGGTGTGTGTGGGGCTTGCATTCCATAGGTAATCCAAGGAGTGTAAACGTATTTTTGTCACGACCGTCCGAGGTAAAAGTCACGGATGGAACGTTTTAAATGATTCTATTATTTGTGTGCTTGCAAGGATGCGTACGGTATACGCTGGGTGTTAAGAGCCTTGCTCTGGTCTGCAGGCAAATCGGCTCATGAAGTGCACCATGAGGTGATTTGTTTGCCGGTTCGGTAAGGTTCGGTAAGGTCCGTACACGTGTACAATCGTGTACACCCGTTTTAAATAAATAAATAAATAAAAAAAATTCTGTTTTCCCGCCATGTCTAAAACTCGTTTGATTACAATATAAATTAATGACAGACAACGCCATCTCATGCCGGTCCAGAATTATTGTGAAAGATGGCGATTGGATGAAAATTGCATACCGACACGCCCGCACTGTCCCTCATTGTCCCTCATGTTCATTCCGGCTACCTGTCTCTTGCTCCTTCTCCCTCCCCTCCCTCTAGTTCCCATTGGCGGACGTTTTGCGAGAAGCAAAGCGTTTTGCAGGAAGCTTTCAGGAAGCTTCCAGGAAGCAAAGCCAGGGCTGTTGTTTTTTCGTGTTTTTCCTCTGCTCCCTGTGTTTGATATATAAATCCCATTCAAAAGTCAAGTGAATTGGATGAAAATTAAGGATTTTTTGAAATTGTTGTTGACTTTGGGCTATGTTGAATAAAAAGTTGTAGATTGCACTAATTGACTGATATATAAATCCCATTCAAAAGTCAAGTGAATCGGATGAAAATTAAGGATGTTTTGAAATTGTTGTTGACTTTTGGCCTATGTTGAATAAAATAGTTGCGGGTTGAACTAATTGACTGATATATAAATCCCATTCAAAAGTCAAGTGAATCGGATGAAAATTAAGGATTTTTTGAAATTGTTGTTGACTTTGGGCTATGTTGAATAAAAAGTTGTAGATTGCACTAATTGACTGATATATAAATCCCATTCAAAAGTCAAGTGAATCGGATGAAAATTAAGGATTTTTTGAAATTGTAGTTGACTTTGGGCTATGTTGAATAAAAAGTTGTAGATTGCACTAATTGACTGATATATAAATCCCATTCAAAAGTCAAGTGAATCAGATGAAAATTAAGGATTTTTTGAAATTGTTGTTGACTTTGGGCTATGTTGAATAAAAAGTTGTAGATTGCACTAATTGACTGATATATAAATCCCATTCAAAAGTCAAGTGAATCGGATGAAAATTAAGGATTTTTTGAAATTGTTGTTGACTTTGGCCTATGTTGAATAAAATAGTTGTGGGTTGAATTAATTGACTGATATATAAATCCCATTCAAAAGTCAAGTGAATCGGATGAAAATTAAGGATTTTTGAAATTGTTGTTGACTTTTGGGCTATGTTGAATAAAATAGTTGTTGATTGAATTAGTTGACGGATATATAAATCCCATTCGAATTGTAAAAATTGTGGTAACGTTTCTTTGTAACTTTGTAACTTTGTAAAGTTGTAACTTTGTAAAGTTTCAACAAAAGTTGTTGTAAAGTTGTAAAGTAAAGTTTGCAACATTGAAATAATGTTGTTGTAAAACGTTTCCACAACATCGCTACAACGTTTCACTTTCGTTGTTGCAACGTTTTGCTCCAACGTTTTGGGAACATTCAAATGTTGGGTTTTGCTAACGTTTCCACAACGTCGCTACAACGTTTCACTTTCGTTGTTGCAACGTTTTGCTCCAACGTTTTGGGAACATTCAAATGTTGGGTTTTGCTAACGTTTCCACAATGTCGCCACAACGTTTCACTTTCGTTGTTGCAACGTTTTGCTCCAACGTTTTGGGAACATTCAAATGTTGGGTTTTGCTGACGTGTCCACAACGTCGCTACAACGTTTCACTTTCGTTGTTGCAACGTTTTGCTCCAACGTTTTGGGGACACTCAAATGTTAAGTAAATCGGCTAAGAATTCACGAGTTATTTAATTATTAGCGATTAATGAAGTACTTATTTAATTAATTACATTTCTTATTACATTACAGTAATTACATTACAGTAATTACCTGAGGTAATTACAGTAATTACAGTTCCGGTAATTACAGTAATTACAGTAATCATTACAGTAATTGCAGTAATCTTATTACAGTAATTACATTACATTAACTCAGGCACCTTTTGAGTAAGGAAGCTGATATTTGGACATGACACTGACCAAGTGATGTGGCTGTCAAGGAAAATTTTGATTTATTGATTAATCATTTAATAAATTAACTCGTTGATTTATAAATGACTTATTTAATTAAAATTCCTCAGAGATACATCTTCGGATGAGATACTTGCAGATTGGTTATGCTATGAGTCAATTGATTAAGGAAAATATGTTGTGATGGCCATATTGGCAATTTCGTGGCCATATTCGTGGCAACTCAGTTAGTGCCACTGCACCTTTAAAATGCATCCTTGCGTTCATTTTTCGATCGATTGAGTTGAAATTTTGAACAATCGGATCTGGACTGTCGTTGTTAACGACTCTAGCACGCACCCGTCCAATCAGGATGGAACGGTATGGTCCCCGGATCATCACTGCCCGCAGTTTTAATTAGTTTTACTTTTTCTCTTGGTCATATAATTTTGAAGACATGCATGTCATGATATAGGAAATGTTTGTTCTGTTGAACGGAATAAATGTTGTTTATTTGTGTGGGTGTGTATTTTTGTGTATTTTGGATATATTTTCACGACTAATTCCAGTTAACATCCTGCAAAATTTGCTCGTTTTCTGGCCGAGTCGAAATTGCGTTGAGTTCCTATGGCATGCGCCATTAAAAGCGCTGTGTAATGGTTGAGCTCCCTTTATTTCGTTTTGGTCATGCGGATGAGCAGACAAAGTGACGAATGCTGCGGCTGGAGCAGTAGAAGCGATGTTTTTTAATTGAAATGATGTAATTTAATTCAACGTGGTAGGTGGGCAACACCGCAAAGCATACCTCTTTTAAGGTGTGTTCAAACCCATGAACATTTCAGCAATCAATACGATGCTGAAATGATGTAATTTAATTCAACGTGGTAGGTGGGCAACACCGCAAAGCATACCTCTTTTAAGGTGTGTTCAAACCCATGAACATTTCAGCAATCAATACGATGCTGAAATGATGTAATTTAATTCAACGTGGTAGGTGGGCAACACCGCAAAGCATACCTCTTTTAAGGTGTGTTCAAACCCATGAACATTTCAGCAATCAATACGATGCTGAAATGATGTAATTTACTGTGTAAGATGGTCGACCTTGGGTTTGTTTGGGTTTTGTTGTTTATTTTTGTGGGTGGGTATTTTTGTGTATTTTGGATATATTTTCACGACTAATTCCAGTTAACATCCTGCAAAATTTGCTCGTTTTTCTGGCCGAGTCGAAATTGCGTTGAGTTCCTATGGCATGCGCCATTAAAAGCGCTGTGTAATGGTTGAGCTCCCTTTATTTCGTTTTGGTCACGCAGATGAGCAGACAAAATGACGAATGCTGCGGCTGGAGCAGTAGAAGCGATTTTTTAATTGTTCAATGATTATTCGATATTGTTATGACTTATTGTCAATAGGTATACTAAGTGGCCATGAGGTAGCCTGTTGCTATGTACAGTTTTATTCTATTGTTGATTATACCACATAGCTGTGGTGATAAAGGAAATGTTCGTTTTAAATAGATGATTATGATAGGACCATGACTATAAAATCATGATGATTATTATGAATGATATCATAGGGTTCAAATGCAGAATGATTGCACGAACTTGGAAAAGAACTTTCAAGCCCTATGGGATAAATTGGGTGTTACAAGCGATGGAGTTTCAAAATTTAGCATGATTGAAGGAATTTTACAGTCTTATTTCAGGAGTTTTACGAAATTTATATTGCCAAGAGATTTGGGTACTATTAAAAGAAAAAAATGATGAGATATTTTTCCCAAAGAACTTTAATATCTGCCATCCATTTTGGCTGTCTCACGAATGAAGGATGAGTTGCCTTTAGTGGTTGCAAAGAAAATTTGTGGAGACCAGGCAAAATGGGGAAATATGTCAGATATGACCCTAGGACAGAACGGTGATTCATCAATTGACATGAGGTATGAACCAGAGGTGACGACCGATGAGATTCGATCTCAGTCAATGGATGGACCTGTCCTGACATCATTGGGGAAAGGGCTTATGCAAGGAGTCATCCAAAATGATTAATTTGATTTATTGATGAATATTGATGAATTAATTGAAATTGAATAATTGATTGAATTGTTGATTGATTGAATCTAATTGATTGAATTTAATTGAATAAATTTAACTGGATAAATTGAATTGAATAAATTAAATTGAATATATTGATCGTTTGATTGATGAAAATGCGGTCTCAAGAAAGAAGCTTTAATATCTTTGTGAGATATTATCAATGTGAAGACAACCTTGGAAAATTGAGCAAGGTGGTGAGTTTATATATAGATATATATGTGCGGTTACCATTGTATGATTTCCCCTTCAACAGAGCGGACACCTGAGGATTCACCCATTTCATACTGACCCTTTGGCTCATCTGCAAATACTGATCTGTGAGATTGGATTGTGCAAAAGCCACAGGTGAGAGAGATTCTCTGGAAATCACCGTGTGAACAGGTGGAGAGATCCTTCCTGGAAGTACGAGTGAAGCTTTAGAGGAACAAACTACAACACATCCAACGCTACTTTGATAAAAGGCAGAATGGAAAATGGAGCCTGCAAGAATACACAAGGACAACCAGAGATTCCACAAAAAGGTACTTGTACACATCATATGTACGACCGTTATGGTGCCGAAGCTATAAGGCAGGTCGAGAATTGGTATTTGTGGACAAAGGGACATGATGAGGAGTTTCCAAGAGATGGTACATTTGAGCGAAGTCGATTGGAAAGATTGGAACAAAGATTGAAAGCCAGGAAGAGACAGAATCTAACGGTAGACTGGCTTGCATTCCATCTTTGGGATGGTGAATCCAGACAACGGGAACAGCAAGAACGGATAACGGATCTAGAACTTAAAATAAAAAGGATACAGGATACAGTGGAGGAGACAAATGCACAACTGCCCTCGAAATTAGGAATGAAAGGGACAGTTGTCCCATCTGATTTCCAATTGTCTCCCCAAAAAGGACGGTACAGAGAATTTTTTCGTGTTTCGGGAGATAACGAGAGAGTGCAGTGGCAACTCAGGGATGTAGAGATGCAGCCCAGCAATACAAGTGCACAGGTGCACAGACCAGGCAACGACAGAAACCGGTGTTTCAAGTGTGGACGGATGGGACATTGGAAAAGAGGATGTCCGTATACCAAAAGGAAGACAAGTTCATAGGGTAAACTAAGATCAAGGGTACCAGTGCTGACCGATACCTCAGACAATGATTAGGCCTTCATTGCGACAAATCCCAAATGACGATTGGCCTCAACAAATTAGATTACTGGACAAACATGAATAACTGTCGATGATTCTTGGGTCTGAAAAGTTTTCGGAGCAAGAATTATTCATTTTTCTTTTGCTTATAAGCAAATTGATAATTAATTGATCAAATGCCGAAATTGGATCTTGTATGTTGGGCACAAAATTTTAAATTTACAAAGTTTGGAACAATTGCTTTGCAATTTTTTTGGCAAACCAAGTGACAAGAGTCACATCATGATCAGGTGGGAATTTCGGACTATTGTTCCACACGATTGATAGGTCAGTGGTCGATTGACATACAAATGGGTGGGTAGTCAAATTTGGATAAATTATTGTGGGAACTGAAAGGGTAATGTCAATGTGACGTCATAGGGGTTTTCTAAGAATAAAATTTTTGGTCCATTTGTGTATTAGCGCTTAAAAAAAAAAATTGATTGAAGGACAAATTTTGAGAAATCGAAATAAAGTTGACACCCATCCGGATCTGTAAATAAGGGTTCCAACGCAAACAAATACGCATAATGCATGTGTGTGTGGGTATTTTGTGTGTCAATGTTAGTGTTTTTGTGTATCAATCTTACAAGATTGTTGACACCGACAGTGTGCCTTGTCTGAAAAATAGATAGTTCCATGGGGATGGGATTGCATATCGAGAGAATTCGTAAAATAAAAAATAGAAATATAATTTGATTATGAAAATTATCACTTTTGTCAAGGGAGATGGAGAATAAAGATTTGATTTGCTGAGTTATGAGCAGCTATTCATTAATAGTAAAAATTGGGAGTAATCTTGGGATTCCATTGTGATCGAATTTATATGAGAATCAAAGCTATTTATGGATATGAGCTTCATAAAAATGTGGGAGTACAAAATTAGCCAAATTTTGGAGAGGTCTTACACTGACTTCCCAGAGTACTCTGCTCATGGATTTTTATATATATAAACTTGAATTTTATCAGCATATAAATTGTGCTGTATGTATGGATGTGTTTTAGGCATAGATGATATGGGAAAATAGTAAAGAAAATTTTGCTGGTTTGAACTATTGTGAGTTTTTCAGTTCTGGAGTTCAAACAAAGTCACTGGTTAACAGATGAGAAAGGATAGTAAATAAATTATTCGATGCTGGGCAAATTAAGTACGATATTACTAAGACTTATGAGAGCTATTGTTCTTCCTTACAGCAGTGGAAAATTATTGAAAAAAATTAGATCCAACATAATGAATCTATAAAAGAATGTGATAGGGATAATATCCTCAATTTGTACTAATTATTTGATTGTGGGTAAAGGAATTAATTTATCGTAGTGGATTGTTAACAGCAGCCTGAAAATGTCCTGAGTGTGCATCCATGTAATCAGAAATCCCAGATTTGTTTTTACAAACAACATTTTGGTAGAGGTCTTGTGTGGACGAGCACTTCCTTGGTAGATAAAAAACGGTACTGCATGCTGGCAGCCACTTTTGCGGCCAGTTAGGCCAAACAAATTGAGAGGAAATTGTAGTTAAATACGTAAGTTACACATGGCTATTTGTAAAAAAAGGAAATTTGTTGAGATGGGAAACATTTTTCGAAGGTTTATTAAAGTGTTATAATATGACATGTGGCAAGGCAAACTATTGGATGGGAAAATTAGATCTGGCTATAGAATAAATTTATTGACCCCTTGAAGTTAATTCTTCGAATCATTGTTTCACTGGCATTTTTTGTTCACATTGGAAATAATTTGGTAGAGCCTTGGTTAAAACCTTTGGTTGCGGTATCTTGGAACGAATTGATAAACCATAGGAGATTGATAAGAATAGAAACAAATATGGACCCAAAATAGAAAGTTGGATTCATGCCTCTCATTGCAAGCAAGCACATGGGGCTAAGGTGGACGATCCCACAGAAAATGAGGCTGCACCTAGCAGCCCAGCAGAACATTCAGTGGCGGATAAATGATAGTCGTGATATACATTCATTTGAATTACATTTTAACACCCCTTGCATTGATAAACATTACAATTTCAACATTTAATATTCCTACTTGAATTAGGGAAGATAGTGACATTTATTTGCCTACATGACATACAATTACCTGCTGATATTAATACAACATGAGTGAAAAATGTATCACAACTACACTCATGATCAGGGGATTGAGTTCAACCCCGGGAGATAGGGGGATCAGGGTAAGACAAATAATCTGATTTATGTTACATATTAAGGGATTTTCTTTATTTACCTTTTAGGAAGCTTGTTAGTTTGGTATATAATGTTGAATGTCATCGACATATAATTATGTCATAGGTATGAATATATACAAGGAGTAGCAGACTTGTTTGTTGGTTTAGTAGTTATATTGGCAATTGTTTTAGTGGTGGCTTGCTTGAAAGCCTTAATGACGGTGTGTTTGAACAAGGTAACCAACAACACGATGATAACGCATGAAGTGACAAATGAGGAAAGAAATGTGGAACCACAAGAGGAAGACTTTTATGGCGACATAAATACTGAGATTAAAAGATTAAATCAAGTGATGTTGCAAATGAATACAGTAGAATTAAGATAATGGCATAACGACAATGTTATGAGTTGTGTCAATTACAATATCAGTGAACTCATATCACCACGAGTGACACACTGTTAGGAAAAAAAAAAAAAAAAAAAAAAGGAAAAAGAAAAAAGTGGAGAGGAATTATGGTAATAATACATTATGCTTAATTTGTTGGTTTGGGAAAATTGTTGTTGGGAATTAGATATTCCTGTTTGTGATTGTAATCATATACAATTTATTTTCTTAGAGTAGTGCTAAAATACCTGCACAAGTTAATTTTTGAACTATATTAACCTGAAAGCAATTGTGGATGCTATTCTTAGTTTAGTAGTGAAATACATACCTGATTGAATATTATTTGTGTGACGCATATAAATGAATATAACTTTTTGAATGTTGTAAGGGAAAACAACAAATTGTTGAATGTGAAACTGTCGGAAGATATACATGATTATGCTGATTTCATGGTAAGATGTACCCTATCTGATTCAGTGTGTGTGGAAAGCAGATTCAGATGTGACTGAGCATAAGGATAAGACGAGATCACATTTTGAAGGGAGTGCTAACGGAATTGGGAAGAAGTTCGAGAAAGAAAATTTGTGGCTAAAAAATGAAGTTAAACGTGGCATACACCCTCTTTCTCAAAGAATGATGAAGACATTCTCCCGTGTAACTTGGAGATGGATGCTTACCTTCACCAAGGAAATTTATGTGACCATTTGCCTGGATCACACTGCAACATATGAAAGAAAGGCGATCACTTACTCTTGTTCGAAGGCTTCGAACATTCACCACATCAGAAGTTGCAGGACAACGACATTTTACCTGCAACCTCTGTGAAATGCGGGGACATATGTTATTACTTCACCAACGTCCGGGGAACCAGCATGGAGCTGCAAAAAACGGCTGTGCCCTTGTCACAACAGCTGTGCACGATTCTGCTGGTTGCTCCTGGTATGGACCATGAATGACCTGAACACAATGGTCCCAACATCATTGTGGATGCATCCGGCATCCCTGTTCCACATCTTGCTGGCCAATCAACGTCACACCAATACTTGCTGCCCACTCACAATGAGGGAGGAGGCAAGTCGACTACAACTGGGCGAAGGCCTTGTTCAAGGAATCATTATGGTTCACAGCAAGAGTGGCAAGAATGCTACATGGAGAGCAGGGTCAGTCTATGACTCCGCACCGTTACCACAACAGCGAAATCCTACACGAAGTAGTGCAGGTGCTTATAAAGACAGAAGAAAATGTTTCATACCCGAATTCAAACACAAGTGATCAGCCCTTCCTTTCAAACAAAGAATCAACATTTGTTTGGAGGGAAACGTTTTTGCCAGATGTTGCAGATGCTTTAAAAACTTGAAAATGGTGAAGCAAAATTGTTGTATCTTGGTGATGGTGAAGTGTTGTTTTACAAAGATATTTGTGATGCAAATGAAATAGATTGAATTAACAATACTAGGGCATGCCCGTACGTGGGTGCCCGTTCCTTGCCAAAAAAAAAAAAAAACGCTACCCGTACGCTCTACCCCGCCCGTACGCCCGTAAACAAAAAAAACAACGCTCTTCGCTTCCGCCCTTCGCTCTGACTGAATTGGGAGAAATAATGCGCATAAGAAATCGAGAAATTATAGAATTCTCCGGAAGAAATCGAATTACGAACCGTAATGGCGCACGCGCTGGGCTCGGCTCGCTCTCACAACCGCAACAACGCGTTCTGTGATTGGCTGCCGGAAGTGCAGTCTTCACTGTCCGGAAGGTCGCAAATCGCAGTTACGATGAATCGCAAATTAGTTTTAATTAGTTTTAAAACATAGTTTAACGGCAACATAGTTTTCCAACGTGAAATAAATGAATACGCTCTCAAATGTGCCGTCCGAGGCAGAGTCTGTTCGCCACGTTCGGCACACGTGATAGCTTGCTGCTCTCTGATTGGTTGAATCGTTTTTTGGACATAGCTCGGTAACTACTTCTCCGATTAATATGAAACCTTGAAAAGGCACATCCTCGAGTCCCCAGCAATATACCTGGCAAGTTTCAAGTATATCGGACCGGTAGTTGTCGAGAAACAGCGGTCACAGACAAACATACATACATACATACATACATACATACAAACATACAAACATACAAACATACAAACATACAAACATACACACAGAGATTACTGGAATTATAGATAGATGGAAGGAGTCAATAACCAACGAAATGTTTTGTGATCAGATTCTTGCAGGATGACGGTGTATGCCTAAGGAAATTGTATTGATGTTTACTTGTAGTGATTGATTGTTTACTTATATTGATGTTTAGATTAATGGTTAATATAAACAAAAACAAAAAGATGAGGGAATTGTGGAAGTGTAACTCAGTGTAACTTATTGGTTGGAACTGGTAACGAACCAAGGTACGAGCAGGTGGTCGTAAGAAGGTCAGGAATGCATCTCGCCCTGTCGAAGCTGGGAGTCCTGTTGTGTAGCTTTAGCACGACCCCGGGCTAACACACATTCCCAAGCCCGTACTATTGTCTTTCATCGGGATGCAAAGTGGATGAAGCAAATTCCCAGCAGGGAGGAGAGCGAGCTGGTGCCAGGGAGGCGACCGAGTAACGTTTGCGGAGAACGGATTAAAAGCAGCGGAGAAGGGATTACGATTTCAGCGGACAGAGGATTAACTGAAGTGTGCCGATATAAGCAGAAGAGACTTGGAGTCAAGGAGCACTTGCCACGAGAAGCCCTGCCCGACGGAAGGAACGCGTACCATGGGTTCGGCGCTGCAGCCACGAAAGAGGGACTATGCGGATAGAGTTACCTGGTCGATTGAGTTAACGGTAGTTATTACTATTTGAAACTAGTTAATAAAGTCATGACCTTTTGTAAAACCTGTTTCCGACCATTGGCGTCTTGAGTCTCACCTACACTTCCACGACAGTGGGACATTGCAAAATCCCAAATTAAGAATTTCTGTCAACAATATAGTGCATACACCACCAAAATCCAATCAATATCAATCGATCAGTTAAAATCTGAAATTATATCGTTAGAACAGAATGTTGACGAGGTTGGGAGAGGTGCACGTGACCAACTAATATGGGCAAAGAAAGAAGTGCTGGAGGAAGCGGTACGGCAATGGGCGACGGGTGCCCTTGTCCGAATGCGAATGAGCTATTTAACTCTGGACATGCCAAACAAAGAGTTCTTTAAGTTAGAGTCTTCCCTCAAAAGGTCACAACAAATTCATACTTTACTCACTCCCAATGGGTCGCTGGTGACCTCCCAGCAGGCGATCAGGTGTACTCTGAAAGGGTTCTATTCTAACTTGTATTCTCCTCAGAACGTGGACAATGAGGTGATACGAGAGTTAACTGCTGGGCTTCCGAGTGTCGAGGAGGATGAGCGATGCATGCTCGATTCCCCAATTTCGGCTGATGAACTTGAAGCAGCTGTGCGGAGCCTGAAAGATGGGAAAGCTTCTGGAATAGATGGCCTGCCCACAGAATTCTACAAGACCTTCTGGGCCCTTGTGGGACCTGACTTACTCGATGTACTCGATGAAAGCATACGTGTCGGAGAACTTCCAATGTCTTGTAGACGAGCAGTCGTTTGTTTGCTACCAAAAGCTGGGAATCTTCAACTGGTTGATAACTGGCGACCTGTCTCCTTATTGTGTGTTGATTACAAGATTCTCTCTAAACAATCCTCTCCAAGAAGTTATGTCGCTCAAGCTTTTGGGTCTCACCATCTGCCATGATCTTTCTTGGGAAAACCACATTTCCAAGCTGGCCTCCAAAGCCAGTCGCCGACTGGGCATCCTCCGTCGTGCGAAGTCCTTCCTAGGCACACCTGAGCTCCTCACCACATACAAGGCTTTCATCCGCAGCTCAATGGAATACTGTTCTCCCCTATGGGCTGGTGCTCCTGCCTCACACCTGGCTCGGCTTCACGCTGTTGAATCCAAAGCTTTCAGAATCATTGGAATCTCCCGCGATGAAGCTATCTCTGAGGGCCTTTCACTCACTCACCGCAGGCAGGTAGGTGGTCTTTCTGTCTTCTACCGACTCCTCTCCGGCCTTGCTCCCCCAGCTCTCTCTGTGCTCTGTCCCCCAAATATTCCTACAGGTCGCACAAGATCTGCCAGCCACCCTCTGATGGTTAAACTGCCGAAATCTCGGCTCTCTGCTCACCTTCACTCTTTCATTCCTCTTTTCTCCCGCCTCTGGAACAAACTCCCACACTCACTTCAATCACACTCCTCCCTCCAGGTCTTCAAAACAGCTGTTCACCACCATCTCTTATCTTCCCCCATCCAAAACCTTGATCTTTTCTACCCCCACTAATTCACCCCAGATCCACCTTGTTTGAAATTCCAACTTCTTTCCTGGAAGTCTTGGCAGTGTCCATATGTTTTATACCTCTCCCACCCCCCTCCCCTTCCCATGCCTCCCCCCCAAAGCCCTCTCCCTCCCACAGTTCTCTAGATGTCTCCATGTCTCTCGGTCCCTGCTCTCAAATGTTGTGTTTGTGTCCTTCCCCCTCTCTCCCCATCTTGTCTACCGCTCCCGATGTTATTTGTTTTGTGTGTCTGTTTGTCTTTCTGTGTGATTAATGTTCGCTCTTTCACGAGCCTCGATCTTGTATACAAAAAAAAAAGAAAAAAAAAGTACTTGCTAATCGTATGAAGACTGTGATCAGTTCAGTTATACACCCGGACCAGACCTACTGTGTGCCTGGAAAATCTATTTATGATAATTTCTTTTGGTAAGAGATGTTATTTCATGCAATAATTTCCTGCGTGACGATTTTGGATTGCTGTTTCTTGATCAAACTAAGGCCTTCGATCATGTTGACCACAAGTACCTTTTTTCTGTCCTGAAAGGAATGGGGTTTGGTGAAACTTTCACCTCTTATGTGAAACTCCTGTATACTAATACTCAATGTATGATGAAGATCAACAATAGGTTATGCTCTCCCTTACCTTTCCAATGGGGTATTCGCCAAGGTTGCCCCCTCTCTGGGCTTTTATATATAGTCGCCCTTGAACCACTCCTTCGGTCTATTAGACAGCACATACCTCAGGGAATGAGAAGTATAGAAGGAGCAGAATTTGTGCAGACGGCTTATGCTGATGATGTCTGTGTTTTGATTAGAAGCTCCAATGATGTCTCTGCTTTACAACGTTGTATGCGATATTTCTCTGCAGCCTCTTCCGGTGGGATCAATTGGAATAAAAGTACAGCATTATGGTGTGGCAAAGGCAATCTCTCTTGTGTATCACCACCCTCACTCCCACACAACCTGGTCTGGAGAATGGACGGGGTTAAATATCTTGGAGTGCATACCTCTCGGTAATCGTGAAACAGAAATGAAAAATTGGGAAGGAGTGTTGGAACAAATTATGCACAGATTGAAAGCATGGGAAGGACTGCTGAGGTCCATCTCCTATCGAGGCCGTACCCTTGTCATAAACAATCTGGTTGCAACAAAATTATGGCACAGAATTATTGCTTTACAGCCATCAAACCAACTAATTATGGCTACTCAGCGAATGCTAGTAAATTTCTTTTGGAGTGGCTACCATTGGCTGAGGCCTGAGATATTGTACTACCCCCGGAAGGAAGGTGGCCAGGGCATTGTTGATATCTCTGGTCGGGTTGTGGCCTTTCGGCTGCAGTCTCTGCAGAGACTACTGTTCGCTGAACAGCTGCCCTGGCGGCCCTTTGCATTTTTCCTGTTACAACAGGCTGGTAGACTGAGATATGATCGGCAGCTTCTTTTGATAGACCTCGAGCATATAAATTTTGCCTCTCTTCCGAGATTCTATCAGAGTTTATTGGACACTTGGAAAAGGTTTGACGTCCACCACTTCCTTGAGGGCTATAATTGTCGAATGTTCCTTCAAGAACCCCTTTTCTTCAATAACTTTTTTCCTGGTATCCCTCATAGCCATGCCCTGATAAAAAAAATTATCCAAGGAGGGATTAACAAAGTATGTGATCTGAGAGATTCATCTGGAGTTAAGTGGAAACCTGCTGGTTTGGTGGCAACCTCAGTTGGATCTCGGTCTGTCCGACTTGTAGACCAAGTTGTACGTATAGTCATTAGAAAATTTAGACAGCTAAACATCAGCTGGGAAGGTGTTGGTAACATTGAGGACTTTCGGTTAGGTTTCCCTGAAATCAAAGTGCTCCTTTCGTCTTCTCTTCAGCCGGAGATTGAACATACCCCCCCTTTTCATCTTGTAACTAAGATTGGAATCCGTGATCTCTCTCGACAAAATAAGAATGTACCCCTCTCTGGGAGAACACGAGTAGCTTTGTGGTCAGAGCGGTTAGGGTCGGGGTCTCTGTCTACCCCCCTTTGGCCTCACATGTACACCTTACCAATACATGGTGTGTTAGCGGATATACAATGGAGGTTAGCACACTGGGTGCTTCCCTCCAATATTTTTGTTCACCGTATTAACAGCTCACTGCCGGAAACTTGTCCTTTCTGTGATCAGGAGGATTTGTTTCATGCTTATGTACAGTGTCGTAGACTGACATCGCTTTTCTTGTTCCTTGAATATCTTTTTCACCAACTGTCCTTCTCTTTCAATATGCATATGTTTATATTTGGTGTGTCTTTCAGGCCCACATGTAGAGATGTGGGTGTTCTTCTCAATTTTTTGGTTGCTGTTGCAAAATATGCAATATATAAATCTCGGAAAATTAAAATAGATAACGGCTATGGCTCTGATGCTATTTCTATTTTTAAAGGGTTTGTCTCAACACGACTCAAGCTAGAATTTGATTTCTTTGTCAGTAACGGAAACGTCCAACTTTTTGAGAGAAAGTGGTGTATTGGCAATGTTTTGTGCTCAGTCGATGATTCAGAAGTGGTAATTACTTTATAATTCCTGATTGATTTGACATCTTTTCTTTGGAACTGATTGCTTGCATATATGTTTATTCCTGTGTCCTTGAATACATTTCATTTCATTTCATTTCTTTCTTTCTTTCTTTCTTTCTTTCTTTTTCTTTCTCTTTCTCTTTCTCTCTCTCTCTCTCTCTCTCTCTCTCTCACATCACTCCCTCCCTCCTTGAATCCCTCCTTGAAAAACCTCGTCACTACCCTTTTGTGGCACCGGTTCATCTGCCTGCAACCACCGGAGGTTTTGCTCCAAGCTATCCAGAGGAAACTGGTGGATTTTTTTTGGGGAGGCTACCACTGGCTTCGACCCAGCGCCATATGTTGTCCCTTGGCCGAGGGTGGTCATGGCCTAGTCGATGTGAAATGCCGCCTGTTGGCCTTCCGGCTCCGCTCCATCCAACGCTTGCTTTATGCAGAACACCTACCAGGAAAGCCCTTAGCCTGCTCCATTCTTCAACGAGCTGGGAGGCTCGGATACGGACAGGAACTTTTCCTGACCAACCTTCAACACGTCGATACATCTCTGCTCCCAGTCTTTTATCAGAGCCTCTTGAATGCCCGGCAGGGCGTTTCGATAAGTCGCCAAACAGACTCGTATGGCACTAACATGTATGCACACGAGCCTTTATTTTTCAACCCACTTTTCCCCGATATCCCGAGGAGTCGCGATTTCTGCCAGCATTTTATAGTGGCCAACATCCTGAAAGTGTGTCATCTCCAACACGACTCTGGACAGGGATGGAAGCCTGCGAACGAGCTGGCGGACCTAACAGGTGTTCGGTCCAGGAGGCAAATCGGGAACATACTAAGAGCGGTGATCCGAAGGGGCCACCAGCTAAGCTAGGAAATTTGTACATATATAATTATGCCTAGTTTAAAAATTATGCCTAGATTTTCTCCTCGTGTGTTTTTTTTGGTATTTGCACCTTTTCTGTCGCTTGGTTTGCAGTGCACCGATTGTTTTTTCCTTCCAGGATTGCTATGATTTTACTGATTTTCCTGGATGAATTGCTTTTGGTGGTACTCTTGTTTTATACTTTTATAATAAAAAGAGCTTAAAAGTCAAAGACTCTGTCTCTCTCTCTCTCTCTCTCTCTCTCTCTGACACTCTCTCTCTGACACTCTCTCTCTGACACTCTCTCTCTGACACTCTCTCTCTGACACTCTCTCTCTGACACTCTCTCTCTGACACTCTCTCTCTGACACTCTCTCTCTGACACTCTCTCTCTGACACTCTCTCTCTGACACTCTCTCTCTGACACTCTCTCTCTGACACTCACTCTCTGACACTGTCACACACTCACACACTCTCACTCTCTCTCTCTCTCTCTCTCTCTCTCTCTCTCTCTCTCTCTCTCTCTCTCTCTCTCTCTCTCTCTCTCTCTCTCTCTCTCTCTCTCTCTCTCTCTCAGTTTTTCGCTTAATTTGCTCTTGATGTATTTATAGCTCTTGCATGAGCATTTCCTTTAAAATTGGTTGTGGTTTTGTTTGTGTCTTCACCTTTGGTTTGTAAAATATATATTTTTGTATATTTGCTGGTTTCTTTTAAATACCCTTTGCTCTTTTTGTGGTGTCTTCATGATCCTTATGCAATTTCTTTAAACTGGTTGCTCCGTTTTTTTTACAACTGCTTTGTGAAATGTGTTTTTACAACTGCTTGTGAAATGGCTTTACATTGTTTATAATAAAAGGACACAAAAGTCTAAAAAAAAAAAGTCTCTCTCTCTCTCTCTCTCTCTCTCTCTGTCTGTCTCTGTCTCTCTGTCTCTCTGTCTCTCTGTCTCTCTGTGTCTTCTATGCATGGCCACATCTTTTAAGCTACAAACTCCAGACTCGGGGTAAAAATACAACTTTGTGTGGGGGTGAGGGGGGGACATAGGTTATGTGGGCTGCCGCCTCACGAATAGGTGTGGGGGGTCGTGGGAGGCATAAATTGTCGATGTAAATGTGTACCGTGTAGCGCCAGCTGGTTGTGGTGGAAGAGGGTTTTTACAATTTCCCTTTTTACCTGGGTAGCATTGAAGTTAAAACATTCTTCACACGGTTAAATTTGTGCTCCTCCCCTCCCTCCCCCTTCCTCTCTCTCCATCTCTTCTTTCCCTCCTTCACCTTTCCACAGTCCCCCCCCCCCCCCTGCCCTTCCCCTCCTGCTTCCTCCCTCCTCCTCCTCCCCCACCCCACCCAAGCAACGACGGGTCCTTCAGCTAGTTACAAATAAAAGCAACTGGTCACAAACTAACTGCAGAGACGTACTTTTGAAGTACGTTCTGAAGTACGTGAAGTACTTTTGAAGTTTTCTCGCTCATAAATGGATTGACAACAGAGTCAAAACAACAATAACAGGAATGTTCTTTCCACACAGTGAGGCTTCCAAAATGGGATAAGTTGGATGAGCCCAAAAGTTTTTTTTAAACTGAGACAAAGATCACATTCCCCTGGAATGTGATCTGTTATTCTCTTCGTATGAAAAAAAAAAAAATTCAAGGTGGTTCAGTTCCAGAGCATTTGAAAACCTCAGCTTTCAAAACCTGGGAGGTGTTCCAGAAATTGCGGCTGCCAACAGAAACCACTAACAGATGCGTTTCAATGGTTGGGAAGTCAAACTTCTTGTACCTTTTTCTGTACAATGAGGAATGCGCACTGTTGCACAAGCCAAAGTGTTAACCCAGCAAGAGCAGAGACCCTAATGCTTTTCCAAAATAAAAATGCCAAGACTAAATAAGTCACTGCTTAGCTAAGACGACGATGCAACACTCCATGAAACGAAAGTATCAAATAAAATATACCATTAGGAGCATTACTAACAAATATGCTTTTACTAAAGACAAACACAAGGCCAAGAAAGTACAACATTTGATCTTTCCCTTCATATGTTACAAGGCACACTGCAGATTAGAGCTCAGAATGTTGTTCTTGCAATTCACGTGTCCATGAAATGAGAAAGGCCACAGAAAAACAAAAAGCAGATGAGAGCCACATGTGCTATCAAAAACAAGTTCAAGCACAATTGAATGTTTAGACATCTCCGGCACGCAGCTATTTGCCTTCAAAAGAAGAAAAAATACCAAGGCAGGAATCAAGTCTGGTATCCATCCTCAGGTGGCTTAAAGTGCATTAAAATACGAGTCAAGAATCGTACGTAATAGATATATAGCCCATCTCATTCAACTTCAACACATGTTGGATTGCTGGTGTTCAATATTGATGTGCTCGGGGCAAGTACACAAAAACAGACACACCTATGCATGGGAGCCAGATATATCAGGCAGGTGTCCCTGAGGGGTTCCGTTCAGGTCGAATACGTCGTCAAAGCGGTCGTACCTGTCATATATCACAATTGCCATGCTCTACATTTACATTTTTCATTCAGAGTGAAACAAAACAAACCGATTGCTGAAATGACCATCAAATATCGAAAGTATCGGCGTTACGTCTCTTCCAACAAAACGGTACGTACCCAACCCATGAGGGGTATAATCTAGATTACAGTAGATCTTCCCTTAGTTCTGCTTGGCTACGCCGCTGTTAGACTTTCGGTCTTGTTTATATTTTGCATCTATTGCTAAAAATAGGTGTGTGCGTGTGTGACTGACACGACTCGGTGGTATTAACAGGAAATAGTAACAACTCGACCTGTCTCATCCATAGATATTTCTCATGGAACTATATATTTCCATGAGTCTGATTTGCATCCAGGAACACAACAGTTATGGTAAACCATCTTGAAATTGCCACTCTTTCGTCTAAAACTCTAAATTCTGGAAATTATGTTTAAAAGACTATTTGAATTACAGATATAGTGCTAGTAACGGCAGGTTAAAAGCAGTGGTGCAGCGCCAAATGTTGAGGTGCCGCAGCTCTGCAAAAATGTCAGCCGTGACGTCATCACCAGATCTACCATCACATCATGTTTTAACATAACACTGTGGCGGGTACAAGGGGCAATAATTCCGCGCACCGGTGGGTGGCGCGAGCGTCCAGGCGGGGAACTAAAATGCATGCCCCGCCTTTCGACCGATCGGCCACGCCCGGGGGCAAGGTGTGGCCTCGGGACATATATGCGGGCTCTAAGCTCGAGCCCGCCCAGTGCTGAAGTGCGAGCTCTGAATAAAGACTCTTGTTGTACCAACGCGTTGTGGCCTACCTCCCTGGCAATCGAGTCGTGTGTGCGCAGCACCACACTGGTGACCCCGATTGGTTCAGCCGTTGCTGACCCCCGAACGCGCCATGGCTACCAACGCCGTCACAATCAAACTCCCGGAGTTTTGGGAAGCGCAAGCCGACGTTTGGTTTGTGCAGGCCGAAGCTCAATTTCAGCTCCGAGGCATCACGGCGGACGAGACCCGGTACTACCACGTGGTCGCCGCCCTCGGGCCCGGCACTGCCGCCCGAGTCGTGTCCATCCTTCGGTGACCGCCGGGCGACCACAAGTACGAGGCACTCAAACGTCTCCTCCTCGCCACGTTCGGGCTCACAGAGATCGAACGTGCCGACCGCCTCCTGGACCTTCCCGCCCTCGGCGACACACGACCATCTGTCCGGATGGATTTCATGCTGTCTCTGCTTGGGGACCAGCGCCCAGATTTCTTGTTCCGCACACTTTTACTCTGCTAGCTACTGATACAGGTGCGCCTCGCGCTGGCCGGTTCCAACATCACGGAACCCCGCGCCCTGGCCGGAGAGGCCGACAAGTTTTTCGCAGCCTGTGACACGCGGTCGGTTTACGGTGCTGCCGTAGTGGCTCCCGATGTGGAGGCTCCAGCGCCCCCGGCTTCCCTCGTGGCCGCTGCTGCGCCCCGCCCACTACCGCCGCCGCCACCACCACCGCCGCCGGCACGGACGACGCGGCCACCACCACCGCAAACCTGGTGCTACTACCATGCCAGGTTCGGCCGCAAGGCTAAAACGTGCCACCGCCGTGTTCTTTTGACGGGTCGGGAAATGACCTGGCCGGCGCTCACATGCGGCCCTGAGCGTCGGCCATTCCGGCAGCCTCCTGTTCATAATGGACACCTTGTCCGGGCGCCGTTTTCTTTGCGACACAGGAGCGCAGGTAAGCGTCCTCCCTGCCTCCACGTCCGACAAGCAAACCGCGGGCCGGGACCCCGCTTTGCTTGCCGCCAACGCTACACCCATCCGCACATTCGGGAAGCGTTGCCTCTCACTGCGGTTCGGAGGGCAGCGTTTTCAATGGTCGTTCGTTACCGCCAGCATGCCAATGGCCCTGCTCGGCGCGGACTTCCTATGTGCGCATGGGCTGTTGGTCGACGTTAAGCGCAGACGTCTCGTCCAGGCCGAAACCTTCAGCTCGCTCGCTTGTTCGCTGAGCAGCTTGCTGAGCGGCTCACCGAGCGGCTTGCCAAGCGGCTTGCTGAAAGGTTCCCTCCCGGCGAGGTTAGTCTGCACGCTTCCGGCAGCGGACGGGTTTACCCGCCTCCTCGCCAGTTTCCCGGCCCTCACGCGGCCCACCTTCTCAGCGGTGGCCGTCAAACACGGGGTGGAGCACCATATCCCCACGGTCGGGCCACCGGTCTATGCCCGGGCACGCCGACTCGACCCCACGAAGCCCGCCGTGGCGAAAGCGGCGTTCGCCACACTGGAACAGCTGGGGATCGTACGGCGCTCCAACAGCGCTTGGGCTTCTCCTCTGCACATTGTGCCGAAGCCCGGCGGAGGATGGCGGCCGTACGGTGACTACCGCCGGCTCAATGATGCCACCACCCCCGACCGCTACCCAGTCCCGCATATCCAGGACTTTTCCCCCCGGTTGGCGAACACGACCGTGTTCTCCAAGGTGGACCTCATCTGGGGCTACCACCAGGTCCCCGTCCAACCGGACGATGTCCCAAAGACGGCCGTCATCACCCCTTTCGGCCTCTTTGAGTTCCTGTGAATGCCTTTTGGGTTGAAGAATGCGGCCCAGGCGTTCCAACGGCTCATGGACAGCGTCTTGCGCGACTTACCTTTCATCTATGTCTACCTGGACAACATCCTAGTCGCGAGCGCGTCCCGGGAGGAGCACCTGCTCCACCTCCGCACGCTTTTCGAACGCCTGGGCCAGCATGTCCTGATCATCAACCCCGCAAAGTGCCGTTTCGGCGTCGCCGCCATCGACTTCTTGGGGCACCGCATCACCAGGCACGGGGCCATCCCTTTACCAGCCAAGGTGGAGGCAGTCAGGGATTTCCCGCGCCCCCGCACGATCAAGGGGCTCCAGGAGTTCCTGGGCATGGTACATTTTTACCACCGCTTCGCGCCCCACGTCGCCCAGCTCCTCTGTCCCCTGCACGAGGCCCTCCGGGGCAAGCCGGGCAAAGGTGACATCGCCTGGTCGGAGCCGATGGCCGCGGCGTTTGCGGGCGCAAAGCTGGCTCTGGCCAACACCACCATGCTGGCGCACCCGGCGCCCGATGCACCGATCGCCCTCACCACCGACGCATCGGACTACGCGGTGGGCACGGTGCACGAGCAGTGGGTGAGTGGTGCCTGGCAGCCGCTGGCATTTTTTAGCCGGCAGCTTCGCCCGCACAAACGCCGCTATAGCACCTCCGACCGCGAGCTGCTCAGGCTCCACCTGGCGGTCCGACACTTCCGCCATCTGCTCGAGGGCCGCCCGTTCACGGCTTTCGTCGACCACAAGCCCCTTGTGTTCGCGATGGCCAAGGTCACTGAGCCATGGTCGGCACGGCAGCAGCGTCACCTCTCTGCCGTGTCCGAGTACACGACGGACATCCGTCACGTCGCGGGTAAAAACAACCCGGTGGCGGATTGCCTTTCCCGGTCCGTCGCGCACGCGGTCCACCTTGGGATCGACTATGCCCAGATGGCGGAGGACCAGACCACTGACTCCGGCGTCCAGGCCTTGCGGACCGCCATCACGGGCCTCCGCGTCACCGAGGTGCCGTTCGACGTAACGGGCACGGCCCTCCTGTGCAACGTCTCCCTCGGCCGGCCTCGCCCCATCGTGCCCGCTGGCTGGCAGCGCACGGTTTTCGACACCATCCACGGCCTGTCCCACCCGGGCACGAAGGCCTCCCAGAAGCTCGTCGCGGCGAAGTTCGTCTGGCATGGCCTCAGGAAGGACGTCCACGACTGGGCCAGGACGTGCCTCGCGTGCCAGCGCGCAAAGGTCCACCGCCACACCCAGGCCCCGTTGGCCCTGTTTACGGTGCCGGAGCGTCGGTTCAACCATGTCCACGTCGACTTGGTGGTGGGACCTCTGCCCCCCTCGCGGGGGTTCACCCACCTCCTCACCATGGTGGACCGCACCACTCGGTGGCCGGAGGCCGTGCCATTGGCGGCGACGTCTGCGGCTGATGTGGCGCAAGCCTTCATCGCCACTTGGGTTGCCCGGTTCGGTGCCCCCTCGGACATGTCGTCCGACCGCGGCCCCCAGTTCACCTCGGAGCTCTGGGGCGCGGTGGCGCAAGGGCTCGGCGTCCAACTGCACCGCACCATGGCCTACCACCCCCAGGCCAATGGCCTGTGCGAGCGCTTTCATCGCTCGATAAAGGCCGTGCTCCGGGCCAGCCTCCGCGACGGCAGCTGGGCCGACAGGCTCCCCTGGGTCCTGCTGGGCCTCAGGACGGCGCCCAAGGACGACCTGCGCGCGTCCTCGGCGGAGCTGGTTTTCGGGCAACCACTGCGGGTACCGGGTGAATTTATCCCCGACTTTACTCCACAGCTCCTTGGTCCGCGGCGCAACAGCGCTCAACCCTGCAGGAGACCGCCCGGAGGTTCGCCCCGGTGCCGACGGCACACCACGGTTGCCCGTCCTCCCACGTCGCCCCGGAGCTTCGCATGGCGGAGTACGTCTTCGTCCGGCACGACGCCCACCGGGCACCGCTACGGCCCCCGTACGACGGGCCCTTCTGCATGCTGGAGACCGGGGACAAATATTTCACCGTCGACATCGGCGGCGCCCCGGATCGTATCTCAGTGTACCGCCTCAAGCCGGCCCACCTCGATCTGGACCACCCCCCGCAAGCAGCTCTCCCTCCGCGTCGAGGCCGCCCCCCGGCGGTCAGACCCCCGGCACCCCCCAGCCCCGCCGTTCCGCTACCCCCCAGCCCTGCACGCATCGCCAGGGGGCATTTCGGCCGGGTCATCCGGCTTCCCAGCAAGCTCACCCTTCAGGTGTGTGGGAGTTCTGGGGGGGTGCGTGTGGCGGAAACAAGGGGCAATAATTCCGCGCACCAGTGGGTGGCGCGAGCGTCCAGGCGGGGAACTAAAATGCATGCCCCGCCTTTCGACGGATCGGCCACGCCCGGGGGCAAGGCGTGGCCTCGGGACATATATGCGGGCTCTAAGCTCGAGCCCGCCCAGTGCTGAAGTGCGAGCTCTGAATAAAGACGTTGTAACAACGCGTTGTGGCCTACCTCTCTGGCAATCGTCGTGTGTGCGCAGCACAACACTCACCATTTGAGTTCCCCCAAAATGAGTGATAAATGAACTATGCACATTTTACCAAGATAAACAAAAACAACACATTCACACCCACTTAATCTCACAATTAAGAATCCCCTTAGAAAAGGTCAGGTCAATGTAGTTTCTATCCACAATTTTCCGACAAACTAGGCCTATGTATTTTAAGGCTTGAAGAGAATTTTTCTTTTATTTTATTTAGTAGGCCCACCATGTGGTATAATGAATAATTTAGTATTTAGCATCGCGAGTGATATAGTATCAATTTTCGCACACTCTTTACACGCGAGTTTTCCATCTTTGCAGTCTATCCAAGGATATGTCTCCTTTGCCCTCTGTCCACACACCTGTACTGTTGCTGTATCGACTATCGACCCCAATTTCAGTGCCACACGACGTGTGCTCCATGTTGAACTTGAAGCTGCTGAAACACTGCAAATCTCCTCGTCTCCATTGCCAGTCCGTTTGTTAATATGAGAAAGTGTTGTACATTCTTTAACATGGAATGATGTTATATGTTTGTTTCGCATCAAAAAACTACCTTCACCAATGGATTCCTCCATATTACAAATGCAGTGCATTGTGGGATATCTTATGCAACATTGAATGTATATATTGTTTTGTTCCGAAAAGCAATTATTTCAAGATAAGAATTAAAATTAGTTGGTTATGACGAACGAAAAGTTCGTTCTAAACACAAAATGAGTATACGTAACAGAAATAACAAAAATTAAAAATAAACTACATCCATCGAATTTGGAAATCGTGTTGAAAACGTCATCAGTGACGACACACATGCCACCATTTTTTCCCGGAAACAAATTGCATTGTGCGTCGCATTCGGAAAAATAAAAGGAAAAACAATTTTCATTTACGATATCTTTGGTAGACTCGAAACCAATAAAGACAGCTGGGATAACAAACCGGAGATTTAAAAAAATTGTTTGCGTTTAACGCACGCTCGAGCTGGTACTGGAACCAAAATTAAGAAGAACTTACAAACCACCGTGTTTTACTTTTAGTCTATCCGGAAAAATAAAAGGAAAAACTGTCATAGATTTGTCATTCAAATCCCAGTCAATGTAAGCCCTCGACCTTCCTCCCACTTATTTATGGTATGCCGCCAATATGACGGACCTAGGTTGCTTCTATTTAAAATCGTTAGAGAGGAGGGGGTCGGTGGGTCTGACCTGCACGTCATTTTTGGTCATTTAAACCAGAAGCATCCTCGTTTGTGCAAGGCGGTCCTAAACCTTTGTGCTAGGCGACCTATATAGTTCTATGGATGTCCCATCGGCGTCCTTTTCAATTTTGTTGTTGTTGTTGTTGCAACACAGTGATGTTCAGGCGCATGGCGTGTATAGAGCCTCACGGCTCTGAAAACGCCATAAACCCCCAAAAAAGAACAAGCAGAAGAATACCCTCGATGCCACCCTTAAACAACAACAACAGCGTCACTGGCTACGTATTCCCGGGTCCTCCCATTCCCCAATCCCCATAATCATTACGATTTTCAAGATGGCTACTGGAGACGTGTGTGATAATTACGGGTGGCCTACAAGTACTCGACTGCAAAGCCGCAATGAGCCGGCGAAGCCAAAGCCTCTTGGCACTATTTTACCCATCACTATGGCATCAGTAGGTTAGGTAGTTGGTAGTAGGTAGGTATAGTAGGTACCGTACCTAGTTCAAAATGACACCATTTGCCTTCTGGATGAGATTAAAATTTATAAAATTTCCTTCTTGATTAATTCGGTGAATTCCGTCTCAACTTCGGATATTTCCGGCCGTGAAAAACTATCCCCTACGGCCGCGGGATTTCTAAAAAATAATTCTTCGGCAATTTTAGACTATTTGACGCTATTTTCAGCATCCGAAATGTGGTAAAAAGCTTTTTTGAAATATTTTTTCAAATGCTCGAATCTCATTGGTTCCGGTGTTTGGTGACGATTTTCGTTGAAGATAACCAGGGCCCGTGTGGGCCCGGGGAACGAGGTTGGTCTTAAAATATTTTAATTACAAATTAGAGGTGCATAAGATTGTGAATCAAACAAAGATGGGTGAAACAAACTCCTATTGAACTTTTTCGCAATTTTTTTATGCATACTTCCGCATCTGGAAGATGGCGGCCTCCATTGAGTGATTTGGTTTTTGAAATATTTTTAAAAATGCTCGAATCTCATTGGTTCCGGTGTTTGGTGACGCTTTTCGTTGAAGATAACCAGGGCCCGTGCGGGCCGAGGTTGGTCTTAAAGTATTTTAATTACAAATTAGAGGTGCATAAGATTGTGAATCAAAAAAAGATGGGTGAAACAAACTCCTGTTGAACTTTTTTCAATTTGTTATGCATACTTCCGCATCCGCAAGATGGCGGCCTCCATTGAGCGATTTGGTGCGTCAAAGCTTCGAAATTCTCAAGGGATCCAGAAAAATCTGGCTTTTCAACATAATACGTGCGCGTTCATTCACCACACTGGCTTCGCCGGCTATTAATTACTAGTACCTGACTGTAAAGCAGCAATGAGCCGGCGAAGCCAAAGCCTCTTGCCACTATTTTACCCATCACTATGGCATCAGTAGGTTAGGTAGTTGGTAGTAGGTAGGTGTAGTAGGTACCGTACCTAGTTCAAAATGACACCATTTGCATTCTGGATGACATTAAAGTTTATAAAATTTCCTTCTTGATTAATTCGGTGAATTCCGTCTCAACTTCGGATATTTCCGGCCGTGAAAAACTATCCCCTAAGGCCGCAAGATTTCAAAAAAATAATTCTTCGTCAATTTTAGAATATTTGACGCTGTTTTCAGCCTTCGAAACGCGGTAATAAGCTTTTTCGAAATATTTTTTCAAATGCTCGAATCTCATTGGTTACGGTGTTTGGTGATGATTTTCGTTGAAGATAACCAGGGCCCATGCGGGCCCAGGGAACAAGGTTGGTCTTAAAGTATTTTAATTACAAATTAGAGGTGCATAAGATTGTGAATCAAAAAAAGATGGGTGAAACAAATTCCTGTTGAACTTTTTCGCAATTTTTTATGCATACTTCCGCATCCGGAAGATGGCGGCCTCCATGGAGCGATTTGTTTTTTGAAATATTTTTTCACATGCTCGAATCTCATTGGGTCCGGTGTTTGGTGACGATTTTCGTTGAAGATAACCAGGGCCCATGCGGGCCCGAGGAATGAGGTTGGTCTTAAAGTATTTTAATTACAAATTAGAGGTGCATAAGATTGTGAATCAAACAAAGATGGGTGAAACAAACTCCTATTGAACTTTTTCACAATTGTTTATGCATACTTCCGCATCCGCAATATGGCGGCCTCCATTGAGTGATTTGGTGCGTCAAAGCTTCGAAATTCTCAAAGGATCCAGCAAAATCTGGCTTTTCAACATAATACGTACGCGTTCATTCACAACACCGGCTTCGCCGGCTATTATGCGTGTTGTATTGTTATGCTTGTTGCATTATTATGCTGGTCAAATGTGACGGGCCTATCTTTGCATCTGTTGTTACAGGTTGTTCAGTTCTTGCTGAGTAAAGCCTTCTTGAATGATTTCAATCGAGTCAAGCCTCTTCTATACCCCCTACGGCTTATTACAATCTACTCAGCAAGAATTTCATGATGGACAATTTCTTACGTCCTGAACGGTTTGAAGCAAAGCCAAACTCGAGCAGTGCTACAAAGGAATGGAACCACTGATCCAAGATGTTCGACAACTTCTTGAGAGCAATTGAGCATCATGGACCAGAGAAGCTAACTATGCTCATAAACGATGTTGCTCCAAGTGTGTACGAGTTTATCGCTGACTGTGAAGACTATGACACTGCCATACAGACCTTACGAAACATGTACGCAAGACCAAAGATTTAAGGCTATGCACCACGGCACCTATTGGCGAGTCATCGACAGCAACCGGGAGAAACTCTTGATGAATACCTGCAGGCATCGAAACATTTGAGTGGAGACTGTAATTACAAGGCTGTCACTGCTGAGAAATATAAGGAGGGGTCCATCCGGGATGCCTTCATAAGTGGCTTACAGTCCCATGTCATTCGCTAACGGCTCCTCGAGATTAAAACGATGGATCTCACGACAGCTTTTGATTAGGCTCGGGCTCTCGATCAAGCTCAGAGGTGTTCTGAGTCATATACGGCACCTGTAACACCCCTGAATGCGGTTACAACTTATTCGGTCGATAGACCTACTGCCGAAGCCGAAACGAGGACTTGCCAACCTACTCATCCAGATGACTCAAGTAGTCGCTGCTGCTGGAAAGCAACAGAAGTATTTTTTTTTTGTGGGAACTTTCGACCTCTCGACGAGTTTGTCCCCCTCGGGATTCTGTATGTAATAAATGTGGGAAAACAGGACATTTTGCTAAGGTATGTAGATCTGGACCAGCGGCTGCTGCTATGCTCCACACCCCCACCCTCACTACAATGTCCGCCGCATTCGTAGATAACCTATCTAAGGCAACAGTTAACGTGCTTGTGAATGGTAACAAGTGTAGAGCACTTTTGGATACTGGGAGTTCAAAGTTTTGTGTGCCAGAGGCTGGTTAATGCATACAAACTTTGTGTGCACCCTGGGACAGGTACAGTATCAATGGCATCTCCCTTATAGTCGACTAGAATAGCTGGTCATTGTTTAGTGAACCTTGAGCTGAAGGGTAGTACATACAGTAATGTTCGACTTTCCATCTTACCTGACCTTTGCAGTGATGTGATCCTAGGCCAGGATTTCATAAAATATGTGTTATTGTGCAGTTTGGGGGAGACCAACCACCGCTCTGTGCGCTAGCTACCCTCACTGTACCTCCTCCACCACTTTTTGCTAATGTCACTCCCGAATAAGCCTATTGCTGTTCGGTCAAAGTACAGTGCACCAGACAGCTGTTTCATTGAGTCAGAAACAAGAAGGTTGCCCAAAGAGGGAATCATTGAGCCCAGTACCTCGCCCTGGCAAGTTCAAGTGGTAGTTACAACAAATGAGTGACACAAAAGGTGGCAGGTAATTGATTATTCACAGGCCGTCAACCGCTTCACTCAACTAGATGCCTACGCGCTACCAAAGATAGACGAACTGGTTAACAAGGTAGCACAGTACCAACTATACAGTACTATCGATCTGAATTCTGCTTACCACCACGTCCATATCGGAGATAAAGATAAACCGTATACTGCCTTTGAGGCATGCAGGCAGTTGCATAAATTTTGCAGAATTCCATTCGGGGTGACAAGCCGAGTCGCACGATTCCAACGAGTGATAGATCAGTTTATTACTGACAATGGACTTTCTGATACCCATTACCCATGCTTACTGGATAACATTACCGTCTGTGGCAAAAGTAAGGGACAGCATGATGCTAATTTTCACAAATTTCTCGACGCTGCCAAGAAATTAAACTTAAACTTAACCTTAAACCCTGATAAATGCTCATTCTCTGTAGCCACACTTTATCTCCTGAGATACACAATTTCAAATGGGTTCATTAGGTCTGACCCAGAGAGACTTCGACCACTCCGGGACCTTCCCCTTCCAGTGGATATGGGGTCTTTGCGTTGATCACTTGGCACGTTTTCGTACTACTCTGTGGATTGTTAACGACTCCGAGAAGGTCAGTCTCCTTGTTCAGGTTCGTTATTTTCCTATGTTAAATGCAGCCCAACAAGCTTTCAAAGATCTAAAAGCAGAGGTGAAGAAATCAGTGGTTCATTCTATCGATTAATCTGTCCCATTTGTTGTCGGGACGGGTGCGTAAGACAATGCGATTGCCGCCACTCTTAATCAAGCCAGAAGACCTGTGGCATTTTTCTCTAGGACACTGAATGCGAGTGAACACAAACATACTTCAGTGGAGGAAGAGGCCTATGTATGCTATTGTTGAATCGTTGCGCAAGTGGCGACACTATCTGACTGGGCGCCACTTCACCCTGATCACCGATCAGAAGTCTGTAGCCTTCATTTTCGAATCCAAACAATTGGGCAAGATCAAGAATGATAAAATACAGATGGAGGATCGAGCTTGCATGTTACAACTTTGACATACAGTTCTGACGCGGAAGCAAGAACATAGTGGCAGACACATTATCCAGAGCATACTGCTCGGCAATCAGCACAGACACATTGATCAAACTACACAATTCTCTCTGTCACCCGGGCATCACAAGGATGGTACATTTCATAAGAACTCGGAATCTTCCCTTCTCTGTTGAGGATGTGAAGAAGATAACGGCCGTCTATCCAGTGTGTCCGGATTGCAAACCACAATTCCATCGACTGCAACAGTCACATTTGATAAAAGCCACACAACCCTTTGAAAGACTCAGTATAGATTTCAAGGAGCCCTTACCATCATCTACGGCTAACCACTACTTGCTTACTGTGATAGATTAGTTCTCTCTTTTCCCATTTGCCTTTCCTTGTTCTGACATGACAACTTCCACCGTGATCAGATGTCTTGGTCAACTAATTGCTATATTTGGAATGTCAGCTTGCATACATTCTGACAGGGGAAGTTCCTTTGTCAACAGTATTGAAGCACTTCCTACAATATTGTGGTGTCTCGACCAGTCGTACTGCCCTGCACAATCCTGAAGGGAATGGCCAGTGTGAACGTTATAACGGTGTGATTTGAAAGAATATTATTCTGGCTCTCAAATCACGAGGCCTATCAAGCCCTCAATCGGAGGACGTTCTGTTAGACGCGTTGCATTCTATACATTCACTACTCTCGACTGCTACCGATATTACTCCACATGAGCGTTTATTCAATTATCAACGTCTGTCTACAAGTGGCTGTTCAATTCCGACATTGCTTTCCTCACCTGGACCTGTTCTCTTGAAACGTTATGTGCGTCAATCAAAGTATGACCCACTCATTGAGGAGGTGGAACTGCTTGAGGCAAACCCTCAGTACGCTCATGTGCGTTGCCCTGGTGGTAAAGAGACAACTGTTGCTCTGCGTGACCTGGCACCATTTGGTGAGGTTGAAAGCACTCCGAAGAATGTCCCTTATGCTCCTGTACTGCGCAGATCGGGGTGTGATAGAAAACCACCTGATTCCCTGGATTTGTAGGACTTGTTTGTTTCTTCTTTTAAGAGGGGGAGAATGTCATAGATTGTCATTCAAATCCAGTGTACGGTAAGCCCTCGACCTTCCCCTTTTAACCACAACAGTGTCATGGGCTATATATTTCTGGGTCACCCCATTACTCATAATTGTTACGATTTTCAAGATGGCTACTGGAGACGTGTGTGATAATTCCGGTAGGCCTATTAATTATTATGCATGTTGTATTGTTATGCTTGTTGCATTATTATGCTTGTCAAATGTGACGGGCCAATCTTTACATCTGTTGTTACAGGTTGTTCAGTTCTTGCTGAGTAAAGCCTACCGCACTTGAATGATTTCAATCGAGTCAAGCCTCTTCCATACTCCCTTCAACTTATTACAAAAAACATTTTCATTTACTCTATCTTCTGTGGACTAGAAACCAATAAAGACAGCTAGGAAAACAAACCAGAGATAAAAATTAGTTTGTATTTAATGCATGCCCGAGGTGATACTGGAAACTATTTGGGGACGGCCTCCATGTGACGAGTGACGTCCGTGTCATGTATATTTTCAGTTATTTAGGTTTCTCCAGTTCTTCGTTCATTTCTAGCAAACTTTTAATACTTTTATTTGATATATATATATATATATATATATATATATATATATATATATATATATATATATATATATATATTTTATATATATATATATATATATATATATATATATATATAATTTTATATATATATATATATATATATATATATATGTGAAGAATCAGCTCTTCGTTTGCAAAAGAAGTCCACAATAGCCTGGAATGGCGCAGCTTTATTAAAAACCAACTTATACAGATCCGGAAGAAGCCAAGACATCTATAGCAAGAGCCAGTCTCATGCCAAGTCAAGCCTTCCTGAAAACACATTGATTCCCAGTCCATTTATATAGGGACACGTTTTATCAGGAAATCTCCGAGGGAACAAACAAAACTGGGAGAGGTTCCTCCCCGGTGGGCCAAGCCCCCACCGTCATCCGCCCTGTTATTCGGGGGAGTCAGCCCTTCCTTATCATTCGGACCAAATGTTTCTCTGGGCTCCGAGAAAACAGAAATGTAACTCACAAAGAGTGCATGCTTGGCCAGATAAGCCCAGAGCAAATATATGGGTTCACATGAGTAATTCAAAGCATGTTTATACAGAGTCATGCGTTGCTGTGATTAAAACAAAATATATATGGTTAACGATAGGTTTATGTCCTCTAGCCTCGAAAAAGCACACGTATACAATTTGTTCAGCATGACCTCAGCGGGCCTTTCCTCATCCAAAACTAAAACGAAGCAAAAACCCTTTATTAACTTTATGAAATTAGCATTTTTAGACAACATTTAAATCATAACACATTAGCAACCAACGTCTATAACTGAACTTTAGGCAATAACAAATCTACTACTTGACATTCCTTCCTCTTGTCTCGTCGAGACAAAGTATCTTAAGAGACAACGTGCCACATTGGGCTTTATTGAAAAATAATTGTGTAATGCGGGTATTGAAAAAATAATTGTGTAATGCGGGTATCTCCCAAGGGCATATCGTGCGCCCAAAGCGCCTCGCCCGTGCATTTGGCGAACGTGTCGTGTGGTGCGTGCTCGGAGCCTGAGGGCTCAGAACATGAAAGTCCATTAACGTTTCGGATCCACAACGAAGAGGTCTGGTCCAGATGAGGTTCTGCTCCGCCAGAGGGCCACCACCTCCTCTGCGGAACTTGCTCCCCCCACCCTTTGCAGACCCAGTCCTTGCAGATCTTCGAAGTTAATCAACGATCATGCCCATGAGGTCCCTCACGTGCTGCTGTTCTGGGGAATACATAATATTGTCAGTATCTTGTGTCTCAATTTCCTGGTCAGGGTACAGAGCGTAAAAATCCGATTCACTTGAAGCATTTGAACTTAATACATATGAAGCAAAGAGAGGAACTTCCTTTATGTCAAAGTCTCCCTTGGGCGCCTGGTCGGCTTGCGGGTCTAGGATATCCACGTCGGGTCCCTCGACCGCCAGACCCAGCGTCGCAATCAGATCCATAGTTGGGTTGAAAGGGGGCGTGCAGCTGTCAGCTTGTAATACATAAGCAGCGTTAGCCAGTACACGCAAGGGGTTTATAGCACAAGTATCACAGTCATCACATACACCGTTACAGGCAGCAGCCAGTTCCCACATGGGATCCGCACAAGTATCACAGTCATTACATACACCGTTACAGGCAGCAGCCAGTTCCCACATGGGATCCGCACAAGTATCACAGTCATTACAAAATTCAATGCAATTTTCTGGAGCGCCGGTCGCAACTGCCTTGTTGAAGGACCCGTTCAGGTCGACGGCCTCTGTGGTCAGAGCCATAGTCGTTGTCGGCGGCTTCTTCACTTTCCATCCTGTAAAATACTTTCTCATACAGAGGAGGACTAGAGATTTCATTAGTGCCCCCCAAATTACTACCCCGATTATCACAGCCAGTGCGGTCAATAACCACTTCACTATGGTGCCCGTCCATCCCTGGAACCAGTCAGTGAGCCAGCTAAATGTATAAGAATTTTCACGCGCGATCCGATCGATCGTCAGGGCGTGGCTAGTTTCCCTTAGTCTCACTTCTGCATCACCATTGTACGCATGTGAATTACCGTGTCCAATAGTATGTCATGAGCCGTAGCGGTGTCGTTTGCCACCTTTTCTAGGGCCAAAGCCAATTTGTCTATCCGGAAACTATCCATGACTGTGCCCGCTCCTGGGAAGAAGAAACCAAACACCTTTTCCCATAGGCTCCCGTGTAGTTTAGTGGTTCCATCTTCGTTCATGACTGACCTCTTATAACGCCTGTCCAAGGACTTTGGGTCTAGCTCATCCAGTATCTCAACGTCAGGAAGGACTGAACCCAGATAACATGTGCCCCCCCAATTATTTGGTAAATAGGGGTAAGCCTTGTCGCCGCATATAAACATTGTCCCATGGGGTGGGACCAGGTGGGTGGATAAGCACTGGAGTCCCTTTACCACCCCATTAATCCTACTAACCCCCCTAGAGAATGTTATAGCCGTTATGTTGTGGTTGTGTTTATCTTGCAGTACTATTCGTAATGTAATCCCCGAGCTCCCTTGTCCCAGCTTCCCGGGGAGAGTGTAGGCGCATTCTGATTCTCCCATACGCAAGTGGCCGGAACCCTGGAGGCAGACCCTCCCTCTCTGTGGTTTGACCCAGACGGGGGCAGGCCTCTCGGCCACATGGGCAATCATTGACGGGCGATAATTAAATTGTCGATTGCAACTCTTGCCGTTGTCAACCCCTTCTCTTTCCAGCGTGGTGACTAAACATGGGGAATCGATAGGTTGTGAGCAGAGGTCATTGAGGGACGAGGGTAGCACTATCATGTGTATTCCTGTGGTGCCTGCTTGGGGAAAGCGCATGCACGACCAGCAGTGTGTCCTATTTTGAATTGTTGCCACTTCCCTGGCCACTTTCCAATATGTGTTTTCACCCTTCTTTGGGGCCTTATTCTGGGGTTGTGGCGTGAGTATGTATTCGATGCATGGTATGTAGTTCCTTTCGCCACCGGCCGTGCCAGGGGTCCAGACGCTGCACCGGACCTGCATGGTCATGTCTTTCCCTAGGCGTGTGCGTGTTTGTAGCTTAAAATCAGGGGTTCCCCATTTGTATCCTGGTTGGGCCAAGGTCTTAATGCTAGCTTGCCCGTCTTCCCGGAACTCTCGTTGCTTTTGTAGTATCATGCCAACGCGTCCAGGCCCTGCCGACAGTGCTAGCCAATTTATGTTCACCCAATTTGTGTGCAGGGCTTTCTGTTCGAAACATGGTAGTGATACTCTTTGTCCCCATGTTACGGTGAGGTGTCGGGTTTCGTTTTCGCATCTATTGGAATCGGAGTTTCCCCTAGCTGCTGTCGCTATCAATAGTATTGTACCTATGATTAGGCCCATCCTTACTGTGGTTGCTGTGGTGTAGTGTCTGGTGCTTGTATGGCCAACTTACAGTGCGTGGCGTGGATCCACGAGGTCTTGCCCTCGCAAAAGACTGCCGTTGGTGTAGTCAGCAACACCTGGACTGGTCCCTTCCACCTTGGTTCCAAGGCGTTCTTGCAGGTGAAGTGCTCCACGAACACCTGGTCTTTTTCCTCTGGTGGAACACCTGGTCCACAAGTCTCCTGGGAACGCCTGGTCCACAGGTCTCCACCCCATAGACTCAATTCATCCAATCCATAGCCCCATAGAACACCTTTTCTCCAATTTCCTAATCCACTTTTTTTCAAGTGGATCCAATTTTATCCAATATTCAATTTTTAAATTCAATCCCATTTAATCCAGTCCAATTCAAAATAAATTCAATCCTTCTCTCAGCATCCCATTACCTGTTTCCTACATCAATAAAAATAAAATTATAAAATTAATAAAAAATCAATCATCTCAACTCTCAAATCGAATCAAAAAATAAAAATAAACGAAAATTACTTCAGCGAGAGTTTCAACTAGAATTAACACAAACAAACCACCATTAACCTCCATTAACACAAACAAACCACCATTAACCTCCATTAACCTCCCCCTATTATTTATTTATTTTCACGAATAAACAAATAATAGAAATAACCTGGTCTACTTCCAATTTCAATTCTGGTCAGTTCTGGTGTCTGGTCACACACAATGTTTTCCTCACCCACTGTGATTCGCTCAAAATAGATTCTCACTGTTATGTCTGAAATTCGTCTCATGAAAACCCATTCAAGAGTCCGGTGTGACAGACAGCCAAACACATAGACACGCCGAAGACCCCAGGGTACCCATCAAACTAGCTTGTCCCCAGATCCACAACACAGCGAAACATGTAAGTTTACTAAAATAATCACTTACTCATAATTAATACTCATACCACTAATTACTCATAATAACTCATAATTACTTATGTAATTACTCATGCCAATACTTACTCAAAATAATGTAATATCCCAATCTTCACCCTTTATGCAAATCGAAGCACCCCGGACAACCCACAACCAATATCAACCACTGTAGCCGCCTTCCCCTCCAGGCAGCCACACACAGCCACATACATCTCCACCCACGTCACACAAGACAACAGCCAACGAGTGTGTCCACCACACAGAAACCTTTGGCAATGCAACAACCGAACTCCCAGACAACCAACAACAAAACCCAATCCATCTCCATGGCTCATCAAGCAGTTCCAACTTAATCCAGCTTCACATACCGATTTCCCCAAAAACTCGTGAAACTTCACCCCCATTCTGGAAAAACCCTGGACTAAACCCTGACACCCTAAATAACTTCAGACCCATCTCCAATCTACCCTTTCTGTCAAAAGTTTTGGAACGTGCTGTGGCCACTCAACTCAAACATCACCACTCTGCCAATAACCTGTATGAAACATCCCAATCCGGATTCTGCTCCAGCCACAGTACTGAAACTGCTCTCCTCAAAATCACCAGCGACCTTTTCTCTCCTCTGATGCCGGCAACCTCAACATTTTCATCCTCCTCACCTCAACGCTTCCTTTGACATCATCAATCACGCCATCCTCCTCACCCTGTTTAGACCAGCTTGTGCCTATTAAACCCAAATCAGTTCACTCCCAAGCCCACAAGGACCACCTACTACTCTCAAATTATCCACTCTGGCTCCGGAATCCCAAAAGCACTCTTCTCTACAATAAACAAACTAAATAAACAAACTTTACAACGTGAACAAACTCCTCAGCGCCCTGGATACCGCCACCTGTCATTCAGAGTAGACAACAGCATCTCCTTTCTGGCTTTCAGCATCTCCTTTCTCCTTTCTGGCATCCAAATGAAATTCTGGCTTCAAATCAACTTCCTCGAACTTAACTAGTTTGCCCACAACCACTCACCAAATTCACCCATAACTTTGCCCCCAACATCGATGGTCATTTGAACACAAATTGAACAAAATTAATCGAACAAAACACTTCCATTAACTCGACATTCTTTTCACAGCACAAAGTTCACTTGAACATCTTTTTCCTGGATACTCCCTCTTTATTTTTATACCATACCATGCTTCTCCACTTGCAACCCAAATATTTTCCATGAAATAAATAAAATGAATTTTTTGAATCTTCTCATTATTTGAAAGTTTACAAAATGTCCCAAATCTGTATATTATTTTCTACTGTGGTTATATTAAACCATTATTTTACATTCGTTACACACTTCTCAAAACCGTTACAATATATATATATATATATATATATATATATATATATATATATATATAAATCCAACTTTCAATAAACTGAAAATTGCTTCGCCATGGAATAGTCCACCACTCATATAAATAATCATAAGAGTTCTGCAAAACATCTCCATCTTTAAAACTTAGCCAACCAATTTTAAACCACATGTTTTCCCCCCAAAAAACAAGTCACATTCTTTGTATATTGCCAACATTGTTCATCGTTTAAGTATCATCCAGAACTAAATTTTTATAAACCATCAACTTGTAGATGCATTTATTTATATCCCATTAACCCAAGAACTCTCAATTGCTTGGTTATATTTTAGTAATGTCATATATCCATATTTCTTTTCCAAATTGTTCCTGATATACACATTAATCCCATCTGTCTTTGTTTCCAGATGAACTCAAATCAGGAAATCAACACAAATCCTTATTACCTCCAATCAATTCAAAATTAAATCAAACAATTCAAAACCAGATCGGATCAGCGATCAAAAATCACTTTTCCAATCAACAATTCATTCAAAGACCAAGCTTAAAAACACAACTCTCATCTTACTGTGACAAGTAAGCAACCAACCTACTTCACACTAAACAAATAACTTTTCATCACCCCTTTCTTCTCCACCGCCTCTTACACTTAAACAGATCATAATTACTCACTCATACACTATTGCCCATCACCCAGTTCATATAAACTCCATTGTTGTCCTGTCCATCTCTCTGTTTGTGGATCCGGTGCAAAGTTACACAAAGTTCCCGTTTACATTTTGTGACTCACAGCTCCTGCCTCCATGGAACAATGACGCCTAAGCACTCAATTAGCCCTCCCAGTACCAAAGACTTACAATCAGACCGACAGACAGACAAATAACAGAGGCATGTCGCCAGCCCCAGCACAGGACATCACCTTTCCGGGCAGGCACAATATAATCCACAGCATCGAAATGCCAATTTCTATCCGGAGCCTCGCAAAGCCAAAATCCATGCATGCGTGCTCCATCATGCAACCCGATCTGTACTCGGTGCGCCCGGCGCCCCCTATAATCAGTGAGTTATAATAACCACAATATCTCTGGCACCCAACTCGTGATACCACAATTTAATCCACGTTACTTGCATCTCTTCATCCTCCCAAATGTCCTCCATTTAACGTGACTCAAATCCATCTCAAATCCCCACAGCTCGATCGAACACGTTACTGTACTCGGCCCGGTTAAATTAAATTCCAAGCGTACTGTACCTGACGCTTCCACAACAACAAAAAACTCGATATTCTCTGTCCACTAATTATGTACATGATTTTGGTTTTACCCACAATATAATGTCCCGATATTCTCCAGATTTAAGTCCTATATAGTATATATCCTGTCGTTAAAGCAACACCCTGTAGACTGACTCCGCCTGTCGTTCTTCCAAGGTTAGTGAATTACCTCTGACCTTTCCCTTGCATATCTCGAACAAAGGTCAACTAAACTTTAAAAGGTCAAACTTCGAATTGGTCAACACAAATGCATCGATGCATCTTCCAGCCGCCACTCCGCACTGTACCTTACTGTATGAACAAGACTTCCTGTTGGAACTTGGCTCCGGAAATTAATTACTCTGTCTTGAAATCGTTTATTTTAGCCATCTTAAATAAATCCATCCATCTATCCATCTTATAAATAACGTATTCGTCCTGTGACATTGCCTGGCATATATGTCGCAGCCGGCCACTATTCCGACATGGCTCGTCTGACATGAACGTCCGACATCCAGCAAAGTCGAAATGACCCACAATGCATTTGGGCACACATCCTCCTCTGAGAGTGGGCGAGTTATCGCCGGCACTCTGAGCAGATAATTAAACGAACATTGCCAGGATTCTCGGATAGACGTTTAATTTCACAACACACATGACAAAAATCCGATTTAAATTCAGAGATCGCCGATCGACCTGGCACAACCATCTCAACGCGACGACGCCACGCCGCCCCCCGTCTTGGCGCGCACCCTCGTGCCTCCACACGAATCCCAACACTCCCTGCACGCCGCTCTATTCGCGTTCACGGCGGGGTTTTACCTCACGTTGGGACATGCAGTCGGCTGTCATAACAAAGTGCGAAAAGCTGTCATAACAAATCTGCGACCTGACATGTAGTGAGCTGTCAGAACATTGAGCTGTCAGAACTCATCCCTAGCTCGTAAACATCGCAAAAAAACAGGATCTCCGACGCTTGACCTCTCTGACCCAAAATGCACTATATGACACCAATTCCAAAGGTGAGCTGCCTCAGCGATACATCCCACACATACAATCCACAATATCTGCCATTGAATGAACTCTTTGATTCAAGTAAAACACACATATTGATTCGAATTCTGAACCTCCAGTTCCACAAACTCCAAACCTCCGTCCGGCTGCCGCTCGAAAGACAAAGCAGCCCATCCTGCAACCATCTCCAAGAAACCGTTTCATATCAACAGTAGGTCGACAAGGGCACTCCGAGTGCTTTCCTGACCCGATTTATATCAATTCGCTTCCCAAACAACTCCCAAACAGATGAAAATCCGGACTCAGTTCAGGACCTCGCCTGTTCTCTCGGATAGATGCTAAAATGGACATTCCCGGCCTGAATTTCCCCCATGTCGAGCAGACCACTTACAAAGCTTCACACCGAAACCCTCTGCTTTGCATATGTCATACAGACAAATACATTGGCTAGATACACACGTCAATTAACATCCCAATATACATTCATTCCTCATTCATATACTCATAGAAGTCTCCCAGACTTCGCGCGAAACTCAGATCGACTCAAATCATGCCTTTCTCCAGCCACTCCCAAACAATCTTTGCTCATTCATGTTACGTCTCTCATTCAAGGAAAAGGATTTTTGGGACGGGTTGGACGGGGGTTGGTTGAGGTGAAAAAGGGAAGGCAGGGTGGGGGGTTGGGGTGTTGCCTAGAGCCCCGGGACTGAGCTCAGGTCTTGGAGGGGTGGGGGGTGTTGCCTAGAGCCCCGGGACTGAGCTCAGGTCTTGGTGGGTTGGGGGGTCTTGGTCTGGTATCTGGTCCAGCGGCATCACTCGCTGATTTACTTGTTTAACTGCTTACTTACTTGTCCTCTGTCCTGTAGCTTCAATAACTATAGCTGCAATGCATAAAATTTCAATATTTCAAAACCATTCCTGTCCTTCTCACCCTGTGGCCACCTGGCCCATTTCCTGTGAGCTTATTTATTTTCTCTTGTCCACCAGGTCCTGGCCTGTTTCTATCTGGACCTCTGTTGCTTTGGCCTTCTATCTAAGTTTAGCCACAGCCCTTCGTTCCCTGGCATGCAATGGCATACCCCATCTTGTCTCTGGGCTGTTCCTTCCTGGAAAAATCTTGGCCACCTGGCTTCAGCCTATATGGCTGTCCGACCTCATTTTCCCCTCCTGGTGCTAACTGTAACTTTAAGCTTACTGTTAAGTCCTTCCTGGTTTATCCTTACTTGTTTATCCTGGCTTTAACAAAGCTACGTCATTCTGAGGCCTAAAATGAGCCTTTACTTACAATCTCTGTTCGAGTGCAGGCATCGCGGAAGACAAGGAGACTAAGCCCGCGCGAGGGAGGAAGGTACGAATTTGGAATAATAGCCCTCTGATATAAAACAACTCCCACCTTTAATCAAATCCGCGTGCCGGCGCGCCTCAGGCAGCCTTCCTCCTGTCCCTCGGGCTCCGTTTCCCGTCGTCCGGTGCTGACCCCACTCCTGGTACCATCTGTGAAGAATCAGCTCTTCGTTTGCAAAAGAAGTCCACAATAGCCTGGAATGGCGCAGCTTTATTAAAAACCAACTTATACAGATCCGGAAGAAGCCAAGACATCTATAGCAAGAGCCAGTCTCATGCCAAGTCAAGCCTTCCTGAAAACACATTGATTCCCAGTCCATTTATATAGGGACACGTTTTATCAGGAAATCTCCGAGGGAACAAACAAAACTGGGAGAGGTTCCTCCCCGGTGGGCCAAGCCCCCACCGTCATCCGCCCTGTTATTCGGGGGAGTCAGCCCTTCCTTATCATTCGGACCAAATGTTTCTCTGGGCTCCGAGAAAACAGAAATGTAACTCACAAAGAGTGCATGCTTGGCCAGATAAGCCCAGAGCAAATATATGGGTTCACATGAGTAATTCAAAGCATGTTTATACAGAGTCATGCGTTGCTGTGATTAAAACAAAATATATATGGTTAACGATAGGTTTATGTCCTCTAGCCTCGAAAAAGCACACGTATACAATTTGTTCAGCATGACCTCAGCGGGCCTTTCCTCATCCAAAACTAAAACGAAGCAAAAACCCTTTATTAACTTTATGAAATTAGCATTTTTAGACAACATTTAAATCATAACACATTAGCAACCAACGTCTATAACTGAACTTTAGGCAATAACAAATCTACTACTTGACATATATATATATATAATTATATATATATATATATATATATATATATATATATATATATATATATATATATACATATATATATATATACTGTATATACACACAGTACATCCTTTTCTTTTTTTGAAGGTGAACGCTGACATGCACACTAAAAATGCTACTGGTACTATACTCCCCTAACAAGACACTGACACGTTTTTGTTTTTTGTTTTTTAACTGTTGCTGAGCTAAGCGCCGCTTTCGATGGATTGACATGCCGGAGCTCCACCCCGGTGTGCTTCGGCTGGACTACACCCCTGGTTAAAAGTGAACGCAAGTAAAACTGAGTCGGTGCAAACACACTGCGCATGTACAAAAGACCTCTTTTGGCATTCATACGTCATTTTTAAAGTCGTGTATTCCTGAAACAGACTTAATTTTTATTTTTTTTTAAGTGTAAAAATTCCATACATTAAGGAGATAGGAGTTTTTGTGATTATCAATATTCATGAAACAGATTTAATTTTTTTTTCTAATTGGAAAGATAGTACATATATTAAGGTAAGGTAGTAGTAGGTTGTAGACAGCAACCTGCCAGTTGTTTTTTTTAGGTAGAAGGTTGTAGACAGCAACTGCCCAGGGTCGTACTACCGTCCTGACTTAGGAACGTTAAAGTGGTGCCCGGAACCATCTTGCACTCTCCGTGTCAGGATTGCTAGTCTTACTTTCTGTCTCACTCAAACTACAGCTACCGGGCTAGCTTCAATCTTTCTGGCAAACAAGCACCATACACTTTTCATCATACACTTTTCTTCTCTTTTATTTAAGGCCCGGCCTCGATGAGGGCTATATAGTCCATGCCTGGAACCTCCAACATTTTAAAAACAAAAAAAAAGGAAAGGAGTTTCAGTGACTATCAATATTCTTTAACCTCAAGACTTTTCAAAAAACACAAAATATATTAGTTAAGAACTGCCAATATTTTTTTAGCTTCCAAGATATTGTCACGTAAGTGTGCATCACTCGCCTCCGAGCTGTCTGGCCTGAGTTGAAATCTTGGCCTCGCTACAAACTGTCATTCTGGTGTTTTTCAGGCAGCACGAGGCATCATCGTGTGCCATCTCTAGCACAGACGTTAATTTGGGCATTCTGTCTGCCAGCAAAAAAATATGGTAACCTGAATGAACACAAAAATGTCAAGTGTAGACGTTAAGCGTTTAGGGTATACAATAGTATTGTTACATGTATGGGGGTAAGGTAGAGAATACCATAGGAAAAGTAGGATTGAATAGAAATAGGATGAACCGTGTGACGTGTGGTAGCATTTCAATGTAATCAGTAGGGAAAATGTAGCTTAAGGCTGTTTAAATGTGCATCATACGAGGGGTGATGCCGTGTTAATTAGGAGTAGGGATTAAAGATAATTTCCCCTGTTCATAATACCCTCTGTGGCCATCCCTAACATTTATAAAATCAGCCGTCCAATCTATTCACGCTCCAATGGACACAAGAGGCAAAGGCCCACTTAGGAGAGGCAGAGCTACGACGGTCCGATGGGCGGGGGGACAGCCTGCAGGTGACATCCCCCTCGACAATGACGTCGGCGGAGCGTGAGCGTGAAGGGAAGTCTTCGGGGAAAAGAGGTTCTAGAGTCTCTGACTGGATTCGGAGTGTTTTTGTGTGGTGCCCATGTGGAGGCTGGTGCTGGTGTGCGTCAGGACGTGGGCGTCCTTCCCTTTACCAAAAAGGAGGATTTTTATTATCGCACCGAAGGAGTGTGCAGCGGTGGATGGAGGAGAAGAGAACTAGGGCCGTGCTCCCTGCTCGCCTCGATCCCGGGTGCCCTCGGCATTCGGTTTTGCCACCATCTTTCTGGGCTTCCTGCCGGAGTGGCTTCGGGCTTCAGGTATCAACAACTGTTGACTTACCAGGACATCCATTTGGGCCAGTTGAGTGCCGGAGCGTGATTGTTGTTTTCTTACCTCTCACTGTCGGTTTTTGTGTCTGTGTGGAGGATCCTCACCTTAGCATTTTTACCTCAGTATTTATTTTCTTTCTTCTCATTCTATGCCTTATTTTATTCTAAATAATTATTGTTACATTTTTGTTGCATTGTTGTTGGTGGGTTTCGGAATAAACCCATGTGTTCGTGAGAATAAATGCTTCGTGGTTCTTGAGTCCCGCCCGTCAATAACCGCCAAAATTGGAGATCGCTTCAGGAGTTAAAGCTGGTTTGGCTCATCTGTCCAAGGCTTGGTGGTAACCAGCCGTGGACAGGATGACTCCATCAGGACAGGACAGGACAGGATGATGACTCCATCTACATCTCGCTGTCTGATAACATGGACCAACTTCTATCGACTCATCCCAACTCTCTCTTCCTCATATGTAGTGATTTCAACTGTCATCATGCCACCTGGCTGGGTGTGGGTACCTCTCTCACCAGCCATGGCACCTCAGCAAAGGACTTCTGCGACTCACTGGGACTGACACAATCTGTCAATTTCCCGACCCGGATCTCAGTCAACGGAGCATCTTCTCTTCTAGACTTGGTTATGACAAACTTCCCTGCAAATGTCTGCTGCTCTTCTTCTGCTCCAATCGGTTCTTCTGACCATATGCTTGTTAAAGTGGACATCTCTCTGGCCATTCTTAGAGAGCTATGTTGTTAAAATAGGAGTAGAATGTCTAATAAACTGCATAAGGTCAGCCAAACACGACGGCGTTTATCAATTTTTGTCTGGATTAGTAAACGTTCACACACCTGTCTGACCATGAGAAATCAGCAGGAGAGGTAACTGGTTTTATCATTTGCATGAACATCCAAATACTCCCATTCGTTCAGCATGATATTCTACAAGGTATGATATCATACATGTCAACGCCTTTTTTGGCTAACCTGTACAGTCAAAGCTTTCAAACCTGTATTCCAGGGAATCAAATATTGCTGGTCGGACAACATCACAATTTAATGAAATCCGCCCAGAAATTCACAAAATGGGATTGTCCACCACCTTATGGAGAAGTTCACTTCATCAAAAGACTATGAATGCTGCATATTATTTAATAAAATAGCAAAATCTATAATTTTTCTTAGTGGGCATTATATATGCTCTTTGTCGTTAAAATACCGAACATGTACAGTCACGTGAAAAAGTAAGTACACCCCATGTAAAGTTTTGACTTTTTCAACATATTTCAACATACAGCTATTTTATCTTCATTTCAACAATATTGATAGAGAAAAGTGATATAATATAACAAATATCATGAAACATTTACATTTTGTAGTCCATTGTATAATTTAAATAAACATAAATGCAAATTTCGCATGTGGAAAAAGTAAGTACACCCTTGGCTCTAATAGGTGGTATTGCCCCCTTTGGCAGAAACAACCTCAAGTAGGCGTTTCTTATAACTGTCTACTAGTCTCTGACATCGACTGGGAGAAATTTTTGCCCACTCCTCCATGCAGAATTCTTTCAGCTGTGCGATGCTTGAGGGGTTTCTTGCATCCACAGCTCGTTTCAAATCCCCCCACAACATCCCGATGGGATTTAGATCCGGGCTTTGACTTGGCCATTCCAGAACCCTCCATTTATTTATTTTCAGCCATTCATTGGTGGAATTACTGGTATGTTTAGGGTCATTGTCATGTTGCAAGGACCACCTTTGGTTGAGCTTCAACTTTCCGACAGATGGCCTCACATTATCCTCAAGCACCCTCTGGTACAATGAAGAATTCATAGTGGATTCTATGATGGTGAGCTGCCCAGGACCTGATGCAGCAAAGCTGCCCCAAACCATAATATTTCCACCACAATGCTTTACAGTTGGTATCAGGTTCTTGTGGTCAAATGCTGTCTTTGGTTTTCGCCAAACATGTCTTCTGGTACTGTGGCCAAATAGCTCTACCTTTGACTCATCTGTCCAGAGCACATTGTTCCAGAAGTGCTGGTCTTTGCCTGGGTGTTCATTGGCAAACTTTAGTCTTGCCCTAATGTTCTTTCTGGACAGCAAAGGTTTCCTCCAGGCACACCTCCCATGCAGATCAAATTTGTGCAGCCTCTTTCTAATGGTAGACTCGTGCACTTTGACATCAACAGTGGCAAGAGCTACCTGTAGGTCCCGTGATGACATTCTGGGGGTTCTTAGAGACTGCTTTCAGCAGCGTGCAGTCTGCTCTCGGGCTGAACTTGCTGGGGCGGCCTGGCCTGAACAAGTTGGCAGTTGTTTGGAATCTTCTCCACTTGTAGATGATCTTCTGGACAGTCGAATGATTGATTTCAAATTGTTTGGAGATCTGTTTAAATCCCCTCCCAGACTCGTAGGCATCTATAACCTTTCTGAAGGCCTCAGAGAGCTCTTTTGATCTAGGCATGGTGACGACGCACACTTCAACAATAAAGAGCAAACCAAACTAAATGTCTGAGGTTTAAATAAGACAGCTTCCTCCAAGATCCTCTCTAACGATGTTCTAATCATTTGCACCTGTGCTGGTGCACCTGATTCTAATTTTAGGTATTTGAAGTGGTGATACATGTAGGGGTGTACTTACTTTTTCCACATGCGAAATTTGCATTTATGTTTATTTAAATTATACAATGGACTACAAAATGTAAATGTTTCATGATATTTGTTATATTATATCACCTTTATCTATCAATATTGTTGAAATGAAGATCAAATAGCTGTATGTTGAAATATGTTGAAACAGCCAAAACTTTACATGGGGTGTACTTACTTTTTCACGTGACTGTCGAATTGATAATGTAGAATTGAAGATTCATGTAGAATTTCGAATTTAATTGAACACCTAACATGTATTGTGTTGGCATTCCAACTTTCAAGGATCCCAGTTTTGGTGCCTTCCTCCACTTGAACAACTCCAACAAGAACAGCAAACCATTTTTGTTTGTGTACTTGTCATTGATCTCATCAATCAATGATGCGAATGCATCATCGATCTTTCATCTTTCAATAACTGTATCCATGTAGGCCTTAGCTAGACGGCCTTTTCTTATTTGGGGAGCGTTTTTCCTCCTAAATGTGAATTCCGCAGCCATTTGGCTGTCGGGGAACATGTTCAGTGCATTAAGAGCCATCTTTTCGTAACCTCGATAAAATAGCTCCATCTTTCCCGGTGGTGTACAATGGTTAGAGCGTCTGCCCTGAGTCTGGGATGTCGGTGGTTCAAACAGAATCGCTGGAACTCCGTGGAATTGAAACCTCTCAAGATTATTTGAATCTCCTTGATGAGGCCGAAGCACAAGGTCTGTTGCTTTCACATCACTGGCAGATTGGTGGTACCATTGTTTTTATTTACCATCAATTCTCCAATATTGCTCCCTTCTGCTACTGCAGTCTACCAACCCTCCCGATCTAATCCACGATGCATACATTCTCCTAATAACCCCTCCCTGGTTAAAGTTCCAAAATCCAGGTTAACTGCACATCTCAATTTTTATGTCTCTCTCCTCCTGTCTGTGGAACCATCTTCCAAGAGGTTGTTCTGTTTCATTATTTTCTCCTGGACCTCAATCAAGCAGCGCACCGCCATATATATTGCTACGGTTTTTAGAACCTTCACTTTGTAAATTTTGGTAAATGTTCCCTTATAAATAATCCCCTGTAAATATCCCCATTATTTGGCTAATATTAAAGATCGCACCCTAGTTAGTCCATGTACAACACGTGGAACACCATAGGACCTCTCTGTAGTTATCTCATTATTATGTGTTTTAGTTAAGGATCTGTTCCCAATAGTTGAATCTACGTTGCATTAATCAAATAAGATAGGCCCCTTCAATTATCCCCAATCATCTCTCTCTCTCTCTCTCTCTCTTCAAAGTGCAGTAGCGGTATGGCAGCGTTCGCTGCCCTTTGTCTTGGTTTGTTTGCTGGCCCCAAGCCACCATTACGCACGCGGTAATCTGGAGGAAAAAGGGGAGGAGTGGGTTCGAGCGCCAGGAACGAGGCATGGCCTGTCAATGTCTCCTCAAGAGGTGGAGCCAGCGAGCCCTCGCTGGCCAACCAGGGCCGAGGTGAGCCGACCGGTAGGCGTGTCCTAGGAGCCGGCGGCTGGATACAGGAACGCCCAATAAAAGCGGCTGGGAGGGACTGCTTCGAGAGATGAGTGCGAAGGTCCGAGATACGAGGTACCAGATGAGAACACGACGAATCAGAAGGCAGGAGAGTGGGTCTGTTGACGACGACAATACCGCGATATATTCGCATTGTCCGACCGCGTGAAACCGATACGTGCAGCTGCCGCCGGGTTTTCGCCTCAAGCCCGGAGCGTGGATCGGAGCGTGACCTGGAGCGGACCCCGACGCTGTGCCATCTGCTCAGACCTTCCTGCCCTGCCATCTGCTTGGACCTTCTCCCCCTTCCAGCCATTCCTTCCTGCCATTCCCTATTCGTGTAAGTCTGTTTGTTCTGTCTGGGCGTATGGTAATATAAGACTGTTTTAAGGCTGCCCTGTGTATCTGCTTCTTCCTCTCCTTGTATATTCCCTTCTTTCGTTTCCTCTTGTAGATAGTAAATAAACCTGTGTTATTTCTTACCCTTTTGGTTTCTTCTTCCCCCGATCGCTTTAGTCCTTTCCCGATTGAGTACCTGTGGCACAATTCGGCCAACCGCTATAATCGGGTTTAGTCTCTTGTTAACGGCCCGAGTTGCAGCTCACTTCGCTCGGCGCATCCATTCACGCTGCGGCCCGCGTGGGAGTATCTCCTCGCTTACGGCCGGTGGTGGTAATTAGGTAGTAGGAGGGATTGGACTTACAACCCTACTCACCACCGACCGGAAGTGACGTCATACTTCCAGGACCGGCGGACGGCCAGCTTAACAGGACAAGGGGATTAACCCCCCCCCCCCCTTGCTAACGGGAGTGCCGTCCCCCGGATCCGTAACAATATATTGTCTTCCCACACTCTGTGCCACCTGCATCTGTTATCTGTCAAAGGCAGGAAAGAGGAGAAGCAGAAATGATACATTTTATGTAATCAGTGTGTACAAACAGCAAATTGAAATGAGTGTATTTTACAATGATCAATACACACCACAAGGGGTTTTAAGGAGATCAACTGCTCGCTAAGCAAACCCTAAGTACTCTAGTTTCCAAATTACACTCTGGAAACTGTGCAAGCATTGAGAAACGCCTAAAATGATGAGAACCAAGATGAATTACCGGCTTGTGTTGTTGAAGACATTACGATTCAGAATTTTACAGGCTTTTTTTTCTTTCTTTCCAATTTGGTCCATTATGTGATTTTGGGAATATTATGACCTCATAAGCAGCATCATTTAGTACACATGACTGCATTCCTCAATTTACACACTGGAAAACCCAAAGGCCAACCTGAGCTCAGTATGACTACTACTGTAGAAAATAGCGGTGCATTTCAATGAGGGCAAGATCCAGGCCAGGCCAGCTGGCTTTTTGCGCTTCCATGCACATACTCAAGCTGCATGAGCCTTTCAGCTTTTCTTTCAGCAGCACCATTGCAATCATTTCAGGGCAGGGTCAACAGAGCCAGGAGGACAACCAAAAAGAGCTTTCACTGTCACTCCTCCATTATCAGCATGTTAACCTCCACCCTCTGCCATTTAGCCTTCCCACGCAGCCTCATATTTGCATTAAAACAGATTCACTGGCAGTGGAATGATCACAAAAGTAACTCCTATGATGATCACATGAGTGACTCCCTCTGATTAGCACAATATAACGATAACCAAGCATGTATCGTGTGCCATGTTGTACTCAATTTAAAAGAGAATATAAAGAGATTTTGCATCACGCAAGCAGAATGATTTCGGAATAATACTGAACAAGACCCGAGTAAAATGCCTCCATCTCATCCCACACCACACTCCCAGTACAGTAGTAATGTAATCATTTAAGAGATGCTTCGTGCACATTTTCCTCCAGAATAAATATGACAAACATGAAACTCATCCGTTGTATGATGAGCTATGTATTAATGGAATACTTACCCCACATAGTCGACTTGGTGCGAGCCAACTCTTCGGTTTCTTTAAGATTTTCTTTTTTTGATTCAATATGGCTGCCAGACCACGTAACCGACGACATCATACGTTTACATTCTCCAATTAAATTCTGATGTAGATCACACTCAAGAAATTTCAAACTGATCAGACCAAGCGTTGTATTTGTCGAATTATGACATCATAATGAAGTCATCGCGAACAACATTTATTTCCCATGCAGAGTTCTTTACAATGAGCCATGTTTCAATTTTTTCCATGGAGCAGTTTCGGAGATATGGAGGTCCAAATTTTTTCGTTTTTTTTCAAGATGAGGACCGTACCACATGACCTATGACGTCATAATTATCAGTGAAAATTTTACACGAGGAGATGCATACTATGGTGAACATTTCCCATCAATAGGACCAACGGTTGCCAAGAAAATGAATTTTTAAAATGCAGACACATACGTACGTATAGTAAGGTCGATATATGGAAAATACCCCCTCAACCCCCAAAAAATTGCTACAAAAGGTTTCTCAACTGATTCTGGTAGGGTTTAGTGTACTTTATAACATACTAAAAGTTTACCAAAGGAGGACCCCCGGAAAAGTTTTTTTTTCAAGATGGAGTCCAAGATGGCCCCGAAACCTCTTAATGATCATAACTATGTAACTATCAACTCAAATTTGATGATCTTGGTGTCTATCCCTAGGTTTTTGGGGGCAAGGAACACATTAAGACCATTAAAAATGAAAGTGGGCCATTATCTAACAGGTTGAGGGGGCATTTTCCATATATTGACCTGAAGAATGTGTCGAATTGGATCTAACTGAATAACTAATTCTCATCTTTCTCTTTTTCAGACATGATTCAACAATGAGTGCAAGCACAGCCAGTCAAGCTTTTTGTCCAATCTGCAAGGAGGAGATCGAGGATTCCAGTGATAACTAGGTTGCAATTCAGTGGAAGGGGGCGAAGGGAATAAATGAAGCCAGTGTAAAGCGGAAGGACGATCTTGTAGTTGAAGCCAGTACGAAAGTGCATAAAAGCTGTCGTCAACAGTACATAAATGATAAAAACATTAAAAGCCATGTTGCAAAGAAAAGTAGTGGTTCTGTGCCACCAAAGAGAACCACAAGACAATCAAGTGGAGGTTTTGACAGTGAAAAGGATTGCGTATTCTGTGGATGTACAATTGATTTGGACAAGGGACACTTTAGCTGGGTACGGACTGACAAATTTGTGGAGACAATTGTGGAGGTCTGTGAATCCCGTTCAGATGATTGGGGACATACTGTAAAGGGTCGGATTGAATACTATTTACGAGATTTACATGCAGCAGACGGACTTTATCATCATTCGTGTAGTGGAAATTTCCGGTCCTTCAAGTCTGTGCCTTTAGAGTTCCAGAAAGCCCCCGAAGCCATACGTACGCAGATAAGCCATACGTAAGCCATAAAATGCAGACACATACGTACGTAGACGTGAAAAAGTAAGTACACCCCATGTAAAGTTTTGACTTTTTCAACATATTTCAACATACAGCTATTCGATCTTCATTTCAACAATATTGATAGATAAAGGTGATATTGTAGAACAAGTATCATGAAACATTTACATTTTGTAGTCCATTGTATAATTTAAATAAACAGAAATGCAAATTTCGCATGTGGAAAAAGTAAGTACACCCTTGGCTCTAATAGGTGGTATTGCCCCCTTTGGCAGAAACAACCTCTAATATAAACAACCATAATATTTCCACCACCATGCTTTACAGTTGGTATCAGGTTCTTGTGGTCAAACGCTGTCTTTGGTTTTCGCCAAACATGTCTTCTGGTACTGTGGCCAAATAGCTCTACCTTTGACTCATCTGTCCAGAGCACTTTGTTCCAGAAGTGCTGGTCTTTGCCGAGGTGTTCATTGGCAAACTTTAGTCTTGCCCTGATGTTCTTTCTGGACAGCAACGGTTTCCTCCTGGCACACCTCCCATGTAGATCAAATTTGTGCAGCCTCCTTCTAATGGTAGACTCGTGCACTTTGACATCAACAGTGGCAAGAGCTACCTGTAGGTCCCGTGATGACATTCTGGGGTTCTTAGAGACTTCTTTCAGCATCTTGCGGTCTGCTCTCGGGCTGAACTTGCTGGGGCGGCCTGGCCTGAACAAGTTGGCAGTTGTTTGGAATCTTCTCCACTTGTAGATGATCTTCCAGACAGTCGAATGATTGATTTCAAATTGTTTGGAGATCTTTTTAAATCCCCTCCCAGACGCGTAGGCATCTATAACCTTCTTTCTGAAGGCCTCAGAGAGCTCTTTTGATCTAGGCATAGTGACGCTGCACACTTCAACAACAAAGAGCAAACCAAACTAAATGTCTGAGGTATAAAAAGACAGGTTCCTACAAGATCCTCTCTAACAATGTTCTAATTATTTGCACCTGAGCTGGTGCACCTGATTCTAATTTTAGGTATTTGAAGTAGTGATAAATGTCAGGGTGTACTTACTTTTTCCACATGCAAAATTTGCATTTATGTTTATTTAAATTATACAAGGGACTACAAAATGTAAATGTTTCATGATATTTGTTATATTATATCACCTTTATCTATCAATATTGTTGAAATGAAGATCAAATAGCTGTATGTTGAAATATGTTGAAAAAGTCAAAACTTTACATGGGGTGTACTTAATTTTTCACGTGACTGTACATGACCAATTATTGTTTAACCCCGCTTTTGCTTCGCGAACGCAGGGTAACAACAAATTCTGAATGATAATGATGCTGCATCATGGAGCATACCATCCAGCTTCAGATCAGGACATCAAGTCAGCTGTCGTATCTGTGACCCCATTCCTTGCCATCAATCCTCCCTTTCTGTCAGATTCTTAAATTATGCCAGAATTCCAGCCAGTTCAAGTAATTCAATGGATATTATATTCTGTTCTTGCCCCTGGGAATGCAATAGCAAATCACCCAGCATAACCTTTCCGAGAAACTACTTCGGCAGTAAAGTATTGGGCAGCACACCAGAATAGGAATAGGAATACATTCTGTCCAGACAGGTTTACTTGGTGATACATTACTCCTGGGACTTCCAGTTCTTCTTCTTTCATATGCATCACGTGGCTGCGAGTAGCATCACTTACTGGAGGAGCGGCTATGTCAATGACGCAGTGCCCTCTATAGGTTAGGGCAAGAATTTGGGAATTTTTTCATGGCCTTAGCAAAGGACACTGTGGGATATTTAACGTCCACCAACTAATGCTGCAGCCAGGACACCTACTTTAATGTCCAACCGAGGGACGTCACACCCATCAATGCCTCACCCTGCCTGCGAGACGTCACAATGACAGTTTGTAGCTTGGTTCGGATTCCATTTTCAAGCCCAGGCTAGACAGCTCAGAGGAGAGTGTGCATACCTCTAGTCTAGACCACCCTGCCTGCTCTCCTGAGACATTGTTGTTTCATAAGAAAAATAAATAAATAAACTGTGAACCCTGCAATCTGCATTTTGTATTTTAAGGATAATATTTTTGGTTACAACATTAGTATCTGTTGACATTATATGCATTCAATTAATGTCAGTAAGTAAAAACAGACCAGTTGCAAATAAAATCTCCATCACCACAACTCTCCTACCCCTCATCCATTAAACTCCTCCCTGCCCTTCTTCCCTAACATTGCTCTAGACCTCAGGCGTTATTTATTCTCCAACTCTAATCTCCCATCATCAGTTTCACTATTCCCCAGCTATTCAGCCATATAAACGTTGCTTCTTCCATCCCAATTATGGATGTATGCACGAGATCTCAAGCAAGAGATCAGAGCGATCTCTCCGGACATCTCGAGTACATCTGATCCTGTCTGGCACCCGGCCTTACGTTCCAAGCCTTCTGCTATTGGTATGCAGGACCCCCTCCTTGAATACCGTAGTTACAAGATTTTCTCAGCAAGCAGAAACAACGGCTTTCTCTCAATTGCATTCCATCTCGACATCTCAGTTGTGAAGCTGGTGTCCCACAAGGCAGCGTTTAAACAGGAAAGACCTTATTCTTGGTCTATATTGAGACCTCTTCCCGTTAAGGTGCTCCATATCATTTTTCTGACAACTTTAGTCTGTACAGAACAATGCAGTACAGTTCTGAAAAGCAAGTTGCTATGATATCCTTCTCTGCAGATCTGGGGATAGAAATGTGGTTGCTGCTGTTGTTTTCCATGGGGACCAATCGGCACTCTGACCGTGACCGCGTTGCCTTGACGAATCCGGGCAGCAGGAAGAATGGGGAAGATTTGGCTCCCGACTTGCATTGAGGGGTACAACCACCGTGAAGAAATAAATGTGGTTGTTCTGCTTTATACCTGGAAAATGTCTTTCGATGCAAAAAAAATCCCAAGCTATCACTCTGTCCCCCAGTAAGAATCGACTATCGACCCCCGACCAATGTGTTGCAATTTACTTTTCGAACCCCTGGAAGAAGTGCAGTCTTCGCAGGTCCGAGGCCTCACAATTTGTCAAAGCCTAGCTTGGATGAATGTCTCCAAACCGGCCTGCAAAACTGGCCAGAAAAGTCAATCTTAGCAACTCGGATCTCAGTACAGTGTACAAGGCCTCTATCTGAAGGATCATGGAGTGTGAATCTGGACTCTCTGCTGGTTCCCATCATTCTGCCCTGCAGGCATTTAAGTCCAAGGCTCTTCCTGTTGTGGACATGTCTCACAACAGCAGACTGAATCTCATGGCCCTATTCTTATCCATTCCAGATAGAATGGTAGACTAGAATCGAAGTTTACTGTTGCATCATGTCCTCTCACTCCTCATGTCTCATCCCGGAACCCTCACCTAGCCCACCCAAGTTATTCCCGGATCTCAAACATTGTTATCCTCCCTAATTCTAAGCCGAACAACCACCTCCATTGCTTCATTCCTCAGTCATCTTGTTTGTGGAACTCTCTAGATTCCTGTCTGAATCTTGATTTCTGTACAAAAAAAAGACTTCAGCAGCCAGAAATACATTTGGCAAATAAAATTAGGATGTATAAATTGTCGGAATTCAATTCGATAGTCGGGGACACGTTCTCAATAAAGCACAATGAGTTTGTTTAAATAGAACCGAGAGACGAGAAATAAGTGGAATACAAATATACCTTTTGTCTCCAAATACAATTTCTACCACCGTTAACTCACCCCAGATCCACTTTTTTGAAATTCCGACTTCTTTCCTGGAAGTCCTATAGCAGTGTCCATGTGTTTTATACCTCTCCTACCCCACCCCTCTCCTCCCCCCAAGCCCTCTCCCTCCCACAGATCTCCCGATGTCCCTGCTCTCAAATATTGTACTTGTGGGCTTCCCTCTCTCTCCCCATCTTGTCTCCCGCTCCCTTTATCTTATGTTTTATGTGTCAGTTTGTCTTTTTGTGATTAATGTTAGCTCTTACATGAGCCTCGATCTTGTATACAAAAAAATAAAATAATTGAGTACACGAGTGACAACTTACAAGGTAAACAGGTTAACAGGTAAACAGTTAAACAGGTAACACAAGGTAAACAGTTTTCCTAAACTGATATTTAATCATGAGAACTGAATATGGAATATTGGGCCTGGTGTTGGCTTAGCGGTCAGGGTACCAGCTTAGGATTACCTCGGATCCTGGGTTCGAATCCCGGTCAATCGCTGAATTAACGCCAGGGGGGTTAACTCAGCCTGTCATCCTTCCGAGGTCGGCTAATTGAGTACCAGTTCACTGGTAATTCCCTGGTTGTCGTAAAAGGCGACAAAAAGGGCTGGCATTGTCGTAAAAGGCGACAAAAAGGGCTGGCAGCAGGAAGGGCATCCAGCCGCAAAACATTGCTTCAAAAAGGGGACCGAAAAACAACAACAACCACGGTTCCCGAAAAAGGCCAACCCCTGCTTGTGGGAAAAAATGGCCTCTAAAGGTGTTTTTTTTAAATTTTTTAAATAACGCCACGATTAAATCAAATCTATACAACGAACCTCAAGATCAATTTATTGAATATACTAAACATTCCAGCCACCACCTGGATGGTGGTTTACAAGGCTTTTGAATGTACATGACCATCAGAGTTCCTTCATGCAGTTTGTCTTCCTCAAGATGTCAAACAGACAAGAGCTTAAACCAGGCATTCCCGAATATCTAAGATGGCGCCCACAACCCAATCAATCCGACCACATGGACGCACGATGCATCACTCGTTCATAAGAATTACTTTCCAAGTAAATTAACAGAGTTTCATGGAACACATTGAAAGTCTAAACTGAACAATAACAAAATTAAGCCTTCCAAAACATCAATTGATAAGTTATTACCTACAGTAACATCTGGTTCAATTAAAGGTCCTCGCGTTCATTTCAGACGTCAAAATAACCTCTAACAATACAGGAAGTGAATCTATATGGCATTCACAATGCCCCAATCTCCCCTACAACAATGATGTCGTCCTCGGTAGCACAAAGCTAACTAAATTTACAATTTGAGTACTCAACAGGTTAACTACCCCTTAATGCTTGGGAGTACTATTCGTACTTGTCGAAGTTGTCCTTCACCGGGCATCCATCTCCTGTATGGCGGTTCTCGTGAGCCGTTCGCTAAGCGTGGCCCTCAGTTCAATAATGAACTCAGACAGTGTCTTTATCTCAAGGGCTGACACAGATCTAGGCTCATTGAACCGGTTAGAGTGCTTCGCTGCGTTTGATCGTGATGACTTCCGAGAAGGTGGTTCTGCTGCAGCAAGTTCCTCTTCCTGATCCTCTGCTTCACTTCCGTTCACAAGTTGTTATATCCCTTCCAAGTCCTTGAATTGTTCTATCTCTTCCACATCTGATTGCCTATTGGTATAACTTTCCTCAGGTGAAAAATGTACTAAATGGCCTCTGCTGCATCTGCCTCCTGTGATTCTCTGTCAGATGCGTTTATGGCCAGGACATTTCACATTTACTGAAGTCAAGGGAACACAACACACTCTCATTTGTGTTTTGTTGACACTGTCTCCATCCAGACATGTCAGCAGGTTCTACAATGTAAACAGCATTATTCCACTACCGTATATACCGGATGCCCCCAAATGTCCTGAAACATGTGACGACCTTAATGTGCGTCCGATCCCCCAGTAACACACGTTGACCTATTGCAAGTGGAGCTTCCTTCATCTTGCAGTCGAATAATTTCTTCCTGTTGTCTACCTCTCTATCAAGAGGTTTCCCTGCTTTTTTGTAAGCATCGGATAAAGCAGAGTGGTGATTGGCCAACCAGCTGTTGAAAGGTAAGTCACCTTCATCGGCAGCATCCCAGTTCAATATTAAATTAACTGGCATCCTTGGCTCACGACTTGGTTTTCTGCTTCCAGTTGAAAACGGTTTTCTCCAACTTGTGGGCACTGCAGTGCAATGTATAGTCACATGAAACATGGCATACCAATCATCATCATCATCATACTCTTGATTTGTTTCATAAGTGGCTTACTTCCTAAACGGGGCATCTACGCTGACGTTGCTCTTGCCACTCCACTTCTTTATCTCAAGGTCAAACAGTGCTGGCTGATTGGCCCAACGTTGTTCCACAGCTCCCAATTTGACTGTCTGCAAATGGCTCAGGGGATTGTTGCCTTTCAAAATCGTGAACTTTGCACCAATGAGATAATCCCTATATTTCTCTACTATCACCCACTTGACAGCATGTTCTTCTCTGGAGATCATAGACTTCTTCCGGGATACGGAATTACTCGGTTCTTGCCATTCTGAGTTTAGGAGAACACAGTTCCTGGACCATCCTTTTTCACATCAGTCTCAAATGTAAAGGGGCTGGGAAAAATCGGCATACCCCACAACTATGGGGTGGAACCTCTGCATTATCCTGCCAAATCTTTAATTGGTATTGACATCCATTGTATCCATTACCAACATGTGTCCATGGGTTTGTTGTTTTAGTCTTGTGATAAAATGTGGTGCAGGCCAAAAATGGGGATAAATGTATTTTTTGCATCTGGATTTGGTAAACAGTGAAGACAGTTGTTTGAAGAAATGTTCCCTGTATGTGGTATTGAAATAGTTGACCTGCCATCAATTTTCAAATCAGAGGTTTCAGAAAAACATCTGAGAATTATGCAACGGTCAAGCTTTAATTGATTCATGTGCATGTGGCTGCTCTTTTGCATAAATACTAGGAGCCTAAAGGTACTGCTGATGAAGTGACCCCATGGGTTAGCGCAGGAATTTGTTATTTGTTCAGGATGCCAAATTTGCATTTGTTCAGGATGAATTATTTGCTCAGGATGTTCAGTTCAGGATGCCCATTCCCATTGACCAGGGGACATATTGGCTTCGCTAGTCAACAATGCAGTCTGGTTAGCTAGAGTTGAGTAAATGAATGAATGAATGAATGAATGATCGTTTTAAGGCCATTTTCCCCGCTATAGCGAGGGTTAGCCTTGCGGGCCCCATGACAATCATGGTTCCCTGTTTGAGGCAATGATTTTATGGCCAGATGCCCTTCCTGACGCCAACCCTTGGTCACGCTCTTACGATGTGCAGGGATACGGTGTACCTATTCTAAACCTGGGTACACACCGGGATCATTCATCCCAGCAAGCTGGTACTCAAATTTGCCGACCTCAGAAGGATGACAGGCTGAGTCAACCTCCCTGGTGTTAAATTAGCGATCGACCGGGATTCGAACCTAGGATCTTAGGATCCCAAGCCAGCACCCTAACCACTAAGCCAACAGGATTTAATTGTGTGCAAATATGGAAAATTGTTAATGGCACCAATGCTAATACATACATGCAGTGCTTTCATAAAGTATTCAGCCCTGAATGTGTTACAGCCCGAGTTACAGCCTGAATTTAAAATGGATTAAGTTGAGATTTTTTGTCACTGATCTACACATAATACGCCATTATGTTAAAGTTGAATTTTTCTTCTTAGAAATCTTAACAAAATAATCCAAAATGAAATAAAGAAATATCTAATTTACATAAGTATTCAATCCCCTGAGTCAATACTTCGTAAAAGCGTCATTGGCAGCTTTTACATCTTCGAGTCTTCTTCGGTATGTCTGTATCAGCTTTGTACATCTTGATTTGGAGAGTTTAACCCATTCTTCCTTGCAGATTTTTAAAGCTCTGTCAAGTTGGATGTCGAGCGTCGGTGAACAGCAATCTTCAGGTCTTTGCACAGATTCTCAATGGGATTCAAGTCTGGGCTTTGGCTGGGCCACTCAAGGACTTTCACGTTTTTGTTCTGAAGCCATTCCAGTGTTGATTTGGCTGTATGCTTGGGGTCATTGTCCTGTTGGAACGTAAATCTTCTTTGCAGTCTAAGGTCTTTTGCACTCCAAAGCAGGTTCTCCTCAAGGATTTGCCTGTATTTGGCTCATTTGTTCCCTCTATCCTGACAAGACTCGCAGTTCCTGCCTCTCAAAAGCATCCCCATAACATGATGCTGCCACAATCTTGCTTCACTGTACGGATGGTGTTAGATGGGTTTCCATCTAACACCATCCTGTACTCCGTTTCCGCCAAACGTAGTGCTTTGCATTTAGGCCAAGGAGTTCGATTTTCGTCTCATCAGACCACAATGACAAAATCTTTTCCCTCATGCTCTCAGCCTTTCACATGCCTTTTTGCAAATTCCAGGTGTGTTGTCATGTGTCTTTTTCTCTGGAGTAGCTTCCGTCTGACCACTCTTCCATAAAGCCTAGATTTGTGAAGACCTGCAGAGATTGTTGTACTTCCAGCAGGTTCTCCCAACTTAGCCAAAGAACTGTGTAGTTCTGTCAAATGGTAATTGGGTTATTGGTTACCTTCCTGACCAAGTTCGTTGTTGCTAAGTTTGGTCGGACGGCCAGTTCTAGTTCTAGGAAAAGTCTGGCTAGTTCCATATTTTTTCCATTTCCTAATGATGGAGCACACTGTGGTCTTGGGATCTTGCAACACTCCAGAAATTGTTTTATACTCTTCCCCAGATCTATGCCTCCTCACAATTTTATCTCCAAGTTCTATGGACAGTTCCTTGAACTTCATGGCAGAGTTTCTGCTCTGACATGCACTGTCAACTGTGGGACCTTATATATAAATGTGTTTCTTTCTAAATAATGTCCAATCAATTGATTTGGCTACAGGTGGCCTCCAATCAAGTTGATGAGACATCTCAAGGATGATCCAAGGAAATTGGATGCACCTGAGCTCAATTTTGATTGTCATAGGAAAGTGGTTGAATACTTGACTGGAGACATTTCAGCTTTTCATTTTTAAGTAATTTGTAAAAATATCTAATCCATTTGACATTATCGGTATTATGTGTATATCAGTGACAAAAAATCTCAATTGAATCCATTTTACACAACAAAATGTGATACAAGTCAAGTGGTGTGAATACTTTCTGAAGGCACTGTATTATTGCGGGACCAATGGAAATTGCACAACCTAATATAATTAGGGGGAATTTCAATACACCATTTGGAGTAGAATCAATATCATTCAGTGGACCAGTGTGTGGACACTGATGGACATGAAAAACAAAATGGTGATGGTTCGTGTCCGTTGCCGAAGTGTCGGGGATGGCCTGAAAAAAGTACACCTCGATCAATCAATTACATGGAAGCCGGATAACAAACAAAAGTGAAAAATGACACAAGTTCAACTGCTTTTTCATGGCACAGCATAACTCATTGAAGACTAATTAGTTGGAGACAAATTCTCACCATGCCTTTCCAGTATGTGCACATGGCATCCGAGGCAATCCCATCGCCAACGAGCAACTCTTGCGCCCCCTATTGATTTTGTTTGTATTTTATCCGACTTTTTTGTCGGAAAAAAAAGTCCGATGCTTTGACTTTTTAAACTAAATAATGCAAAGCCAATTTTACTTTTTATTAGGACCATTCTCGGTGTCCAACCATTTGGCTCTGCAGATGAAATGCTCCTAAAAAATTCAGCCGCAGAAGACCAACGGCCATTTTCAGGCCCAATTTCACATTAGTGGGCAATTTCACAAATTTCACTTTTTCCACTAACGATTCAATTCTCCATATTACATTGTCCAAAATGAAGTCTTTCAAAGTTATTATTGATGTTGGGAACTTCGTCGTTTCTAGTCATGAATCATTGATGCAATTCATTGTGACCAGGAATCACAAACCGAAATACCGTAATTAAAGAAATTAAAATGATTTTGTTTCTCGCATTTGCTTTGGAAACCCAATGGACACCTTACATACAGTGCGTACAAAGGTGTTGAATTTCACAATCATGTTAATCCCTGTAGTTTCAATCTTCATGGACAAGCCATATGAAGAATGATCAGCACAACGTGGAAAGTCCTCAAAGGTAATAAAGTCAGGAAACCTTTCTTTTTAGCCGCGTCGCAAGACGCTGCTCATAGAGTGCCCTCTGCTGTTGTTGTTGTTCTTCTTCTTGTTGTTGTTGTTCTTGCAGAGAAGACAAAACCTCAAAGCTCCACCCATTCTGGGACCCATAGCTCTACCCATTGTGGGAGAGGCTTCATATAAACAAATATCCACCATTTTATTAACTCGCATAGCTTTGAGGCCTGTTTTTTAGGGCGGTGGTGTCTTGCTCTCTCACACAGTTTTCTTTCAAATCAAATTCGATATATCATTTCATTTTTCACAGTCGCTAACATAGTTTTAGACTCGGTTGAAAAAAAACGTGAAGAAAATCCGATGAAAGTTGCCCTTTATAGAACGAAATGAATTCTCAAAGGCCTGTAACTTCAAGTCCATTGAAATATTTTTTTTTTAAATCGCGGCATGGTCAGTCATACACCGCCCGAAATAACAGATGGGAAAATGCCGAGATATATTAAAAATTCGTCCATTTGATGACAATCGTCACGATGAAATATTTAATTTATACGTCGTCACAATAATGTGGAGAGAGGAGCATAGCTTCGTTCACGTGTCGCCACATACGGGAAATTGCCGAGATTTTTTTTTTTTTACATCGCGACATGGTCAGTCATACACCGCCTGAAATAACAGACAGGAAAATGCCGAGATATATTAAAAATTCGTCCATTTGATGACAATCGTCACGATGAAATATTTAATTTATACGTCGTCACAATAATGTGGAGAGAGGAGCATAGCTTCGTTCACGTGTCGCCACATACGGGAAATTGCCCAGATATATATTTTTTTACATCGCGGCATGGTCAGTCATACACCGCCTGAAATAACAGACAGGAAAATGCCGAGATATATTAAAAATTCGTCGCCACACACGGGAAATTGCCGAGATTTATTTTCACTTTGCACAAAAATAACGTCAAGTAATCGAATCAATAGGAATGTCCTGTGCCTATAACATCGACGTTATAGGCACAGCTGCATCTAGGCATTGTGTAACATTGACGCGGCTTTTGTTTGAATTAAAACTTTTTGTACTTGTTTGGAATAAAAATTGTCAATATAATCACTTTAGCAGCTTAACATTATTATATGTATGTGTGTATGTCTATATATATACCGGTTGCACAGATGTAGCAAAGTGCAGCAGGGATGCTGCACAGGTCAATGGTGCTGTACAGTTCCACCTCCAAAATGGTCCTGGGGTGGGGGGAGAGACAAGGCACAACAAGCAAAGCGGAAAAGACGCAATGGCACACAGAAACACAAGGTAATGCAGTGCGAGGGGCGCGGAAGAGCGAGCAGAGCAGGCTCATCCATAACCGTCCGTACCCCCCACCGTCGGCTTACACTACCCTAGCCCCCCTTGTATTTACAATTCATCTCTACGTCTTGTCCCCCATATCCCCCTCTAATCCAAATTCGTCTCCCAATCCCTCCCAGGAAGGAAGGAATGGAACAAACACAATGTCACTCTTACGTCGTGATGCGTCTCACCATCCAAACGGCTTACAGAGCCTTGGTGTGGAGCTTCGTCCTCCTCGGTGACTGGCTGTGGATGGTGCGAAGGGATTTCTCAACCTAACTACACCATTAACATTTACTTTTAACCTACCCAGGGCCGTACCCTGCCAATTGGCCTCTTTAAACTATGTGGTTCTAAGAACCCGAATTCCCATTGCCCACTCTGTGGTGCTCTCCAAAATTTGGGTCTCACTCCCAACGAATTTTCTCTCTGTGCCCTCGCACAATTTCGGGGGCTGGGTCGTGTGACTCCACTAGCAGGTCCAACTACCTGCGCACCTCCGCCACTGAAGTCGCCACCCGAGCTTACGTGCTCCTGTGACTACCTAACTGGGGAAGGCCCCTCCTGGCACTTTACCCCCTGATGCCCACCTTGGCATTGGGCAACCCGGGTCCTCTCCTGGGATCCTCGGGCCCCACTCACAACTACCCTAACTGGGGAAGGCCCTTCCTGGCGCTTACCCCCTCTGTGCCCACCTTGGCATCGGGCAACCCGGGTCCTCTCCTGGGATCCTCGGGCCCCACTCACGACTAGCCTAACTGGCTCCCAGAGCCTACCTGCGGCCTCACCTGGCCGACAAACTGCCAGTGGCGGAGTGCCCCAATAACCATATGCACCAATTAAGCCACACGCCCAGCCATGTCACAGATTCATGCACCCAACAAAACACTTTGTTCTACTACCTGCACCACAGGTGTCAATATCCATACAAATTTTGCCTACCTGGCCCTCGACCTGGCTTTACACTACCCACCCCGGGCGTCCCCGAATGGGTTCCACCACCCCCCATTCACTCCTTCGCACCATGCATTCCACACCTTTTATTCCCACACCAAGCATTCCACACCACCTATTCGCACACCATTTATTTCACACACCTTTTGTCTCGCACAGCTTTTGTGCTCACACCCCTTTTGTCTTGCACACCATTTTTCATACACCTCAACACAATTCCACTTGTCTCAGTACACAATTCCTCAAACACACAGCATCATCTATCTGACTACTTCCCCTAAAACTCGTGCTTCCCCGTCGTCCCTTTAAACGATGCACTCCCTCGTCATTATCAACCATCTAACCTCTCTATGTCCCCACTATAGGTACAGTGTCACTACTTAAATCTTGTCCCTACAGTCTTCTAGTTCCCTATCATTATCCCAGCCCTCCCTTGGCCAGCTTCGGTGCCCCATGGAGGCAACAATTGCTGGCACCCCCAAGTGCCTGTCACTGCCATCCCCCTAAACTAATGCTCATGGGCCCTGGCGTGAGGAATGGTTACACCACCATTCCTCCACGTGGGGGACACCACTCTCACAGTCTGCTTCACTAGGAGCCCCCATCTATGGAGGTACGTCGTCACAGCTCGGCTTCGAAAGGCCGAGCGATCCATGCGGGTGGTTGATCTCCTGTATGGGGTGTCCGTCCGGCATTTTCTGTCCAAGGGAGGAGGGATGGACGGGCCGAGGTGCAGGGCCCCATCCCGATGCAGGGCCTCGCGGTCCCACGCATGATGACCCAACCGGCCTCGGTCGGAGCACCGCACCCGCGAGGGTGCGCGGCTCCGAAATCTCCTACCTCCCCTTGAACCTCGCCGATTGCCTTTGCCACCACGGCACGGCACCAACCATACAGTGCGGGGGCCGGCACGGATCGTGCATGCCGGTCCTTGTGAGACCGCTGTGGCACTGATCCCCGCCGGTCCCTGCTGCACACAACTCACCGGGGGCTCGCGTCCGCTACCCGTCCCGCTAAACGCTACCTCGGTCGGTGTCGATGCTTGAGCCGCGTCCTCACACCTCGCGACCCACTCCGCACTCGCACACCCAGGCGCCCCCATGCGCTCCCATACACTCCGTTACTGCACACTCTCCTTCCACATCCTCTGGTGTGCATTCTCCCTCACACTCCGTACTCGTACCCGCACACCGAGGCGCACTCATGCCTCTCACACACTCCGTTGTGCATTCTCGCTCACACTCCTCGGCCATCGCACACTCTCTCTCATGCTTCATGCCAGTCGCCCTTGTACACCGCACAATGGACCTTCTGCGAACGCCCGGGTCTCGACTCTGTCCCAAGCGCGCCAACAACCCGTTCGTGCCAAACACATTCACGCCATTTTTTCCACTCACCTCGGGGTCCTCCTTCCCCGGCTTTTCCGCCAGCACCTGTAAACCTTTATTGGGCTTAACAAGCATGGCAAATACAGTGCAAATACATGGCAAATACAGTAATACAAAATGGCAAATACAGACTTTGTTCAGGCTCCATTTCTTTCTCCCGTGATTTATTTCCCACTTCTACCGTCTCTTCAACCCCCATCTCTTCAATTCGAATTATTTCTTTTTCTACCTCGACAATCGTCGGCGCCCATAAAATTTCTTTTTCTGATTCAACCCTCACCGGCGCCCCCGAAATTTCTTTGTCCAATTCGACAATCGTCGGTTTTTCTACCACCTCCTCTCGCGTCGCGACCCTCATAACCCCGGTCAACTTGGCTGTCCTCTGCTCTACTTCGCTCTCCATGCGTTACCCACACTGCTTCACATCGTCGCATACCAATGCGACCTCCCCGCTCAAACCCGCGCCTAATGTCCTCCCCCATTTCTTTTATTTCTTTCTTCGATGCTACCCTCATTTTTTCCAATTCCCGGGTGGTTTTGTCCCCCATTTCTTTTAATTGATTATTTTGGGCATCCATTGTTTCTTTCAATTTGCCCTTGTTACACCTTGCTTCATCCCTCATTTCTTTCATGTCCTTGGTGGATTTGTCACCCTGGGTATCCATCTTGCTATCCATTCGCTCACTATTGGCCATCATTTCTTTCAGGTTATCCTCCGTCTTGATCATATAGGCCCTCATTTATGCCATAAATAATTGGAAGTCCCCTGACGCCACGGGCTCGGCTTCCGCTGCCACGTGCAAGGCGCCGCCATTTTCTTTGCCAGCTGCTGCACCCTCATCTGCTTCCTCCACTACCAACTGTCTCTCTGGGTCTTTGGTCATCAATTCTACCTCTTCATCTACCCCTACCGGCATTCGACCGCATTGGCCAGCCATGGTACGAATATAATTTGGATTTAAAAGGACTAAATTTCGTTCGCTCTTAATTTCAAGTGCGTGAAGTGCACTCCAGGTCCAATCCCACCCCACTGACACCAAATTGTTGCGGTTTTGTGAAGCCCGTTCCCTTACCAAGGGGAGATTAAGCCCCTGGTTCTCCTTGGGTCTTCAAACCGCGAGACTGAGTCGCCACTTCCGGGCAGACATGGAAAAGGGTCTCGGGACAATGTTCGCACGTACCTAAGCACCCACGCCACCGCGGAAGCGGGGATCGAGTCTCGCACGCACCATGCATAATTGAGTACACCCGAGCGGATGGCGTACCACGTGGTCCGTGCTGTTACCTTGCTATTGGAACCCGATCAGAGCGATCTAATTCGTACCATGCTAAGTCAATGATGGAGAGACAAAAGCGGTCGAATCAAAGGAAGAACAGATTTAATTATTATTTACACAATGTACAATGGTAGCAGAAGAGAGACACAGGGCAGTCTTAAACAGTCTTAACTAAACCCAGACAATGGGCCCACTCACACATACAGGGAGATGAAGGAAGAATGTTCATGCGCCGAACGCACCGGGTTTGGTCATCCAGGAACAGCTCACCCGGCGTGGCCCTCTGGCGGTCACCACACGTATCTCGGCGAAGGCAGGCAGGCAGGCGGGAAAATCCTCGCGGCGCGTATCTCGGCAAAGGCATGCAGGCAGGAAAATATGCGCGTCTGTGGCCTGGCACGGCTGTCTCTTACAGCGCGATTAATACAACTGCCATCAAACTGAGCGCTCCAAACTCATAACTCAGCGCTTTCACTCTCGTACCTCAACGGAGGATCTGACTCCAGCTCAACACAGCGCTTTCCCTCTCATAACTGAACACAGCGCTTTCACTCTCGTAACCCAATGGAGCGCGTCTCCTCCCGTCTCATAACTTGGCGCATCCCCTCTCATAACTCAACGGAGGACCCCGGCTCATAACTTGGCACATCCCCTCTCTAACTCGAGCTCATCACTCTAATGGGCTTGCCCTGCGCGCATCTCATAACTCAACAGAGGACCCCGACTCATAACTGAGAACTGAACACCTCGCATCCCTTCTCATAACTGAGGTTGGGGCTCTGGGCACAGGGTTATATCGTCCCGCCCTTTCCCGAATCGAATGTTCCAAACCCCGCCTTTTGCCGCAGTGGTAAGTCACTCGCCTCAAGCCCTGATTGGCGGCTCGTGCTTACCGGTCACTCCCACTCCTCCTGCCCTGCCTTCCTTCGGCCTTGATCGACTTGTTCAGGCCGGCCTCGTGGTATTTTGTGCCAAAACACAAAACATGGAGGCATCGTAAAGGACCTAATTCTCATTATTCTACTCAACGCAAAACTACACACAGGAAAGGTCTACGCTTACATTTACTAAGAAATAACTGAGCTTAAATGAGGCTACATGTTGTAGTGTAACTAAACTATGAGGGGAAATTAACCTTTATTATATAAACACAAAACCGCAACACTACACCCCTCCCTCGTCAGACTCATCCCCAAGTTGGAACCAACAAATGAAACGACCGGTTAGAGAATGACATGCAAAATTAACTTTTACTTTTCCATGTGACATATAGGTTTGGGTCCCCCTAACATTTACTCTGACCCGTGTATGCGACAGTTTTAAAACACTAGATATGTCCCTCCTATTGCGTTGAGTAGCCACATATCAGATTCACGCCCACAACTAACCGAAATTCCGGAATTTTTAAAACTAAACACATAGCCGGTGGGCAGCATTTTTATATTTACAAGCACAAAAACTTAATTTATTTACAATTCTATGACCCAGGACCTGTCCTTTTTTGGAAGAGAAGATTGGAGGGGAGAGAAAGCACAGCAAAAATCACACTAAAAAATCATGACAACTGCTGCTTGCTTCTTGCATCTTGCTTCTTGCTTCTTCTGTGTGCATATATCAAACCGGCTAGCCCCCGGACCGGCATACAGGCCATTTTTAATCTTCAGGGCTACCTAAACTTACATATCTTCTCATCCCGAGCACACCATAATAAAAATGCACAAAAAATGCTTTTATTTTATTTCTTTGCCAGGCAGGGCCAACCTCATGTGGTCCGACTGCGTGACATCAATGCCACTCAACAAGTGGTCCGAAGATGCAAGGTGATTTTGCAACAAAGTGCTGCACAGCAGAGGTGCAAGGCCACAAAGCTTGTGGTCCATAGTGTGTAAGGTGTAGCAAAGGGTTTGGCAGCAAAGTGCTGCACAAATGCAACAAGGTGCATCAAAAGGATATGGCAGAAAAGTGCTGCGCCTTCGGCTGCACAGATGCAGCAAAGTGCAGCAGGGATGCTGCACAGGTCGATGGTGCTGCACAGTTCCACCTCCAAAATGGTCCTGGGGTGGGGGGAGAGACAAGGCACAACAAGCAAAGCGGAAAAGATGCAATGGCACACAGAAACACAAGGCAATGCAGTGCGAGGGGCGCAGAAGAGCGAGCAGGGCAGGCTCGTCCCTAACCGTCCATACCCTCCCAAAGTCGGCTTACACTACCCTAGCCCCCATTGTATTTACAATTCGTCTCTATGTCTTGTCCCCCATATCCCCCTCTAATCCAAATTCGTCTCCCAATCCCTCCCAGGAAGGAAGGAATGGAACAAACACAATGTCACTCTTACGTCGTGATGCATCTCACCATCGAAACGGCTTACAGAGCCTTGGTGTGGAGCTTCGTCCTCCTCGGTGACTGGCTGTGGATGGTGCAAAGGGATTTCTCATCCTAACTACACCATTAACATTTACTTTTAACCTACCCGGGGTCGTACCCTGCCTCATCTCATAACTCAACAGAGGACCCCAACTCATAACTGAGAACTGAACACCTTCTCATAACTGAGGTGGGGGCTCTGGGCACCGGGTTATATCGTCCCGCCCTGGCCCGAATCGAATGTTCCAAACCCCGCCTTTTGCCGCAGTGGTAAGTCACTCCCCTCGAGCCCTGATTGGCGGCTCGTGCTTACCGGTCACTCCCACTCCTCCTGCCCTACCTTCCTTCGGCCTTGATCGACTTGTTCAGGCTGGCCTCGTGGTATTTTGTGCCAAAACACAAAACATGGAGGCATCGTAAAGGACCTAATTCTCATTATTCTACTCAACGCAAAACTACACACAGGAAAGGTCTACGCTTACATTTACTAAGAAATAACTGAGCTTAAACGAGGCTACATGTTGTAGTGTAACTAAACTATGAGGGGAAATTAACCTTTATTATAAAAACACAAAACCGCATCAATATATATATTGCCGTGTCCGTGGCTAGGTAAGACCAGCCTCGGATGAATAGCCGAACTGCTTTAATTCCTGAGGCGAGCTTCGATCTTTTGCCGGTTATGGCGCGCACGGGGAAAGAAGAGACACGGAGCGTTTGTCTACACTACACGAAGCATACGGGTCTATACCGAAACCACAAAACATGCAAACACAACAATAAATGGACAACCAATAACGATTTAATGAAAATACCCGTGGACGTAAATAAAGGTTGTGGTAAAAACTAATTCCTATTTCGAGGTACCTCACTCACTGACGCAAATACGGACACAGGGGAAAGATAAAATAAATCCCTCTTCTTGTACACTTATCTGTGTCCCAAATTGTCTTTTTGTAAGGCCAGTGGCAGTGGCGAAGTCCAGAGCCTTCCGCGTCTCCAAATAGACTGGAGATGGCGCCGACCGACAAAGGCAAATACGCGCAGAGCCATGGGTTGAGCAGTGAAGACGGCCTAATTTGCCTCACTCCCGGCCTCCTCCACCTTTGAGAAGCACCACAGCTGAACCCTCCTCACGCTGGTACTGCAAATCTGCTATCTCTCCGCGTAAGCGTACCAAAAATGCCAGCTTCTTAATCGAGCAAAAGGACCAAAGATGGCGAAGTCTTCTGGGTCGATGGCAGAGGGAGCGACCTCCTGAACTTCACTCTCTACAGCCAATTGGGTCCTTTCCCTCCCAGTTCGCCCCGCCTACAACCCAATTGTGTCCCTCGGGGCATGGCCTGCCGGCCCTCCTCTCCTCCCCGTGATTCTTCGCCTCTTGTGAGTGGGGCCATTTTCTCATTAGGTCCATGAGGGCGGGCTTAGTCCGGGAACCTGCTTGACTTGTAGTTGTAATTTAAAGGATATTTTACATGGCCGGCCTTGTCAGCATAAACGTTAGGGTAAGCTTAGAGAGGGTAAGCATGCACTGGGGAAAATTATCCTTAAACCCTACCACTAATTAGCACTGCACCACCTCTCGTGTGGTGAACATTTAAATGACCTTAAGCGACAGTATCCCTACTTAATACATTGAAATTCTCCTACGCTTTACAGTTTACACGGTCCATGCTCCAAATTAATTATACAATCCTATCTCTCCTATGGTATTCTTTCATATACCCCTCCCCCCCTAACCCCCACAAACATCACAATATACAGTATATATTGTTGCGGTTATGGAAAAGTCCCCGGGGAGTTACATCCAACACATAAAAGAACCCTGGAGTTTAGATATTTCCGTAATGATCGTTTAGTTGGTTACCCATCCTCATATCAGGGGAAAGGATTATGCGTTGTGATTGTAGATAAGCCCATCCCCATTGTTCCATTCTCAAACCAACCTTCCGAACTTCAACCAAATAATTGCTTTGGTAATGCTGCAGTGGCCGCTATTCTGAAATCCAAGTTCTCGTGACTTCACTGAAGCAAATAGCCCCTGCCCCCAACACTCTCGAGTGACAATCTGGGTGGCTAGATCTACACGGTACACCTCAGAGAGTCGGGTTTTAGGCACGGATCCAGAGAGCAGATGTGCAGTTGAACCATTTTTGTTTAGTATGTGGACAGTTCAACAATTCATGCAGTCTGTGTCGTGACACCGTTCGCGAAGCGGGCGCTGAGAGCATTTGGGAAGTGAATGCTGAGGAATGCGAAGTGGGAGCTGAGAGCATTCGTCAAGTGAACGTAGAGGAACACCAAGCGGCGCGAGAGGCTCCAAGCAAATGTGGAGGAATGCCAAGTGGCTCGAGAGACTCTAAGCACACATGGAGATGCAGCAAGAGGAATGCCAATCGAGAGTTGAGGAACGCCAGTCATCGCGAGAGGGCGCCAAGCAAGTGTTGAGAGCGTTCTCGAAGTGAAATCTGAGGAACGCGAAGTGGAAGTGGGAGCTGAGAGAGTTCGGCAAGCGAAAGCGAAGAAAGTAAGTGGCACCAGAGGCTCCAAGCAAACATGGATGAGCAGCAAGAGCAATGCCAATCGTGCATTGTGGAACACCAGGCATCGCAATAGTGCACGAAGCAAGTGCTCCAAGCGGAACGCTGAGGAATGCCAAGCCACTCGCCATACACCATATCGGTTCACGTACAGGTGAGGCCATTTTTGAACCCATACCCAGATTATTTTTTTCTTCTTCCCCTCTCTCTGGCCCTTTCTCTCCAATCATCCGCAAATGTATGAGGCACCTATCTCATTGTTTGGTGATAACTGAAAAGGTTAACTACTTTTTCTCCTGTGTCTTTGCCTGCTTGTTGTTCACGTGACTCCTTTTGACTGTGTGAATATTGCTTTGTAAATACATGCCTGTGACCATTGCTTTTGTACGTGCTTGTAAATACATGCTTTATTTTTTGGTAAATTGCTTTCAAACAAGCTGCTCGATTGTCTGTTTCTTTCTTTGGTTCGACATTGTGCGTAAAGAGTAGACATACGGGACGTTCTGCCCCACCGATTGGCTCCGCTAGTTTCGCCAACGTTTATCCCATGGTTTCACCCGGCCGTACATAATAAGTAGACGGGTGGCCGTCAAGGGTATGGTCCCCAATTTGGATTGCCAAACCACTGGTAAGGTAACACATTAATAAAGGAGCGAGAACACTGTTTAGTTTGGTGGATTCTATATCTGCATCTGTGGTTGACTATCAACCTGCCGGACAGCGGAGTTATCCATGACTGGTAGCCTCAGGTCCGGAGGTCATGGCAAAGGTCAGAGGAACCCCCTTGTGGTTTTGTATCCCCTGAACCACGGTTTCCGGACCTGCATCCGGACCTGAATCAAAATGGAATCGGCTTCTTGTTTCACCGACGCAACATGTCCACCAAGTTTCGTCATAATCACTAATTTCTATAGTCTATACTAACTTGATAAGGTGGCTAACATTAATTGGTCGGACAGTCCTGAAGCCACCGGAAGCGCTCCATCCGCCATATTCCTTCTCCCACAAGACAAAAACTACCTTTTGCGGCCGTAGCATCGTGTTGAATGACGCAATCGCGTCGCATTGAGGCTGCGCATGCGCAGAATATAGACAGTCATGTAATGGCGTCGTACAGTTGTCTGTGTCCCTCTTTCGGCTGCTCCTTGACTGAAATATCGACGTGAGGCGTTTGTTCAGTATATTACAGCGTCAATACAAATAGGCCTACTCGTTTGAAGGTGAATATTTCCTAACGAAACTTCCACCTTCCTACTTGATTTTTCTCTTTTACCAATTGATTTTATTCCATTCCCGGGTTGAAAGAAGCATGTTATTGTTATATAGTATAACTTATGAAATGTCATCGTGTTCTGCTTACTGTTGTAAAAACGGCGACGGTCGTGATAAAAGGAAAAGACTTAAGAGGAATCACATTTAATCGGTAAGTTGGATTTACCTCAGTTACTAACATTACCATTTATTCGTTCTGGGAGAGAAACGATGGCGGACAAATGGCTTCAAAAAATGAGCTTCCCCTCCGATCCAGTTAGTATCGAGATCGGTTCGGTTGTCATAATCCATCCAAAACGTTTTTGAGATATCGTGCTATTGGATATACATATCGTTTTTTTGCCCCATTCTCCCAATCAATGGTGAAGAATCACATCAATAACGAGAACGGCACTCACTAGAGAGCAAACCTCCGCCTGGTTGGCCACATCACTCAATGGTGAGGAATCACTTAAAAAATTCTACCAGCCGGATCCGGATCTTCACCAAAATGGAATCGATTCTTCCTTGTCACACACACAACCTGTCCACCAAGTTTCGTCCGGATCCGTCCATAACCTTTTGAGATATCCTGCTCGTAGACAAACAAGGTTGAATATGCACACACACACACACACACACACACACACACACACACACACACACACACACACACACACACAGACACACACAGACACACTCAGACACACACACACACACTCACAGACACACTCAGAGACAGACACACACTCACACAAACACACACACACTCACAGACACACTCAGAGACAGACACACACTCACACAAACACACACACGCTCACAGACACACACTCACAGACGCACACTCACAGACACACACACACACACACACACACGTACAAACACACACACAGACACACACACACACATGCATAGACACACACACACATACAGATACACAAACGCACACACCACTTTATTTGATTCCACTGTCATACATGAGGTGAAATTACTGCACCATACTTATTGCAAATCTACTTCACAATCACATTTATGCAACAAGATTGAGCATTTGACAATGCCGAGTATTTGTGGTGCATATAGATTACAGTAGATCTGAGAATGAACAACTTAAAAAAGAAAGTACATGTGCCCGCAGACACTCCAATACTGTGGCTGCTTAAACCAACGACACACAACGCGATTACGATAGCCTCACTCCTTTTGGGAATGGGTGAGGGTAACAAAGCAATATATACTATTAAGCTACGAACACAAAGGTAAGAACAGGGTCAATAACTCCAAAATGGGAAAACTCTTAAAATGGTACAAATACAAACAATGGATTCTGTGCCTTAAAACGATAAATCATGTAGTTTGGGTGAAAGTCAGCAGGACCTGATGGATCGTCCTGAAGGAGTTAGCTCATGTTATATCGACTCCACTGGCAATTATCTTTAAGAAATCGTTGGATGAGAGAATACTTCCGGACGATTGGAAAAAAGCCAATGTAATCACGATCCTTAAGAAAGGAAATCGCCGATTGCCAGATAATTACAGGCCAATAAGCCTAACCTCGGTAGCAGGTAAAACCATGGAATCTATTGTGAGGGATGTAGTGCTGCATCATGTCATCAATAATAAAAACGGCACTCAGTAGAGAGTCCAACCAGTTTCATCCAAATCCATCCATAACTTTTTGAGATATCCTGCTATGTATCGTTTTTGGCCTGATCTCCCAATGGTGAAGAATCACTTGAAAATTAAATAATTCTCATGTCCGAATCCATATTCAGATCTTCACCAAAATCGAATCTCCTTGCTGGCTCCATTTATCACCTGGCTCGGGTAATCTCCATCTTGGCTCCATTAATCACCTGGCTCGGGGAAGCTCCATCCTGGCTCCATTAATCACCTGGCTCGGGGAAGCTCCATCCTGGCTCTATTTGTCACCTGCCTCAGTGAATCTCTATGCTTGCTCCATTAATCACCTTGCTTGGGGAATCTCCATCCTGGCTCCATTTATCACCTTGCTTGGGGAATCTCCATCCTGGTTCCATTTATCACCTGGCTCGGGGAATCTCCATCCTGGTTCCATTTATCACCTGGCTCAGGGAATCTCCATCCTGGCTCCATTTATCACCTTGCTTGGGGAATCTCCATCCTGGTTCCATTTATCACCTGGCTCGGGGAATCTCCATCCTAGCTCCATTTATCACCTGGCTCGGGGAATCTCCATCCTGGCTCCATTTATCACCTTGCTTGGGGAATCTCCATCCTGGCTCCATTTATCACCTGGCTTGGGGAATCTCCATCCTGGCTCCATTTATCACCTTGCTTGGGGAATCTCCATCCTGGCTCCATTTATCACCTGGCAAGGGGAATCTCCATCCTGGCTCCATTTATCAACTTGCTTGGGGAATCTCCATCCTGGCTCCATTTATCACCTGGCAAGGGGAATCTCCATCCTGGCTCCATTTATCACCTTGCTTGGGGAATCTCCATCCTGGCTCCATTTATCACCTGGCTTGGGGAATCTCCATCCTGGCTCCATTTATCACCTTGCTAAGGGAATCTCCATCCTGGCTCCATTTATCACCTTGCTTGGGGAATCTCCATCCTGGCTCCATTCATCACCTGGCAAGGGGAATCTCCATCCTGGCTCCATTTATCACCTTGCTTGGGGAATCTCCATCCTGGCTCCATTTATCACCTTGCTTGGGGAATCTCCATCCTGGTTCCATTTATCACCTGGCTTGGGGAATCTCCATCCTGGCTCCATTCATCACCTGGCTCGGGGAATCTCCATCCTGGCTCCATTTATCACCTGGCTCGGGGAATCTCCATCCTGGCTCCATTTATCACCTTGCTTGGGGAATCTCCATCCTGGCTCCATTTATCACCTGGCAAGGGGAATCTCCATCCTGGCTCCATTTATCATCTGGCTTGGGGAATCTCTATCCTAGCTCCATTTATCACCTGGCAAGGGGAATCTCCATCCTGGCTCCATTTATCACCTTGCTTGGGGAATCTCCATCCTCGCTCCATTTATCACCTGGCTCGGGGAATCTCCATCCTGGCTCCATTTATCACCTTGCTTGGGGAACTCCATTCTGGCTCCATTCATCACCTTGCTTGGGGAATCTCCTTCCTGGCTCCATTTATCACCTTGCAAGGGGAATCTCCATCCTGGCTCCATTTATCACCTTGCTTGGGGAATCTCCATCCTGGCTCCATTTATCACCTGGCTCGGGGAATCTCCATCCTGGCTCCATTTATCACCGTGCTCGGGGAATCTCCATGCTGGCTCCATTTATCACCTTGCTTGGGGAATCTCCATCCTGGCTCCATTTATCACCTGGCTCGGGGAATCTCCATCCTGGCTCCATTTATCAACTTGCTTGGGGAATCTCCATCCTGGCTCCATTTATCACCTGGCAAGGGGAATCTCCATCCTGGCTCCATTTATCACCTTGCTTGGGGAATCTCCATCCTGGCTCCATTTATCACCTGGCTCGGGGAATCTCCATCCTGGCTCCATTTATCACCTTGCAAAGGGAATCTCCATCCTGGCTCCATTTATCACCTTGCTTGGGGAATCTCCATCCTGGCTCCATTCATCACCTGGCAAGGGGAATCTCCATCCTGTCTCCATTTATCACCTGGCTCGGGGAATCTCCATCCTGGCTCCAATTATCACCTTGCTTGGGGAATCTCCATCCTGGTTCCATTTATCACCTGGCTCGGGGAATCTCCATCCTCGCTCCATTTATCACCTGGCTCGGGGAATCTCCATCCTGGCTCCATTTATCACTTTGCTTGGGGAATCTCCATCCTGGCTCCATTTATCACCTGGCTCGGGGAATCTCCATCCTGGCTCCATTTATCACCTTGCTTGGGGAATCTCCATCCTGGCTCCATTTATCACCTGGCAAGGGGAATCTCCATCCTGTCTCCATTGATCAACTTGCTTGGGGAATCTCCATCCTAGCTCCATTTATCACCTGGCAAGGGGAATCTCCATCCTGGCTCCATTTATCACCTTGCTTGGGGAATCTCCATCCTGGCTCCATTTATCACCTGGCTCGGTGAATCTCCATCCTGGCTCCATTTATCACCATGCTTGGGGAATCTCTATCCTGGTTCCATTTATCACCTGGCTCGGGGAATCTCCATCCTGGCTCCATTTATCACCTGGCTCGGGGAATCTCCATCCTGGCTCCATTTATCACCTGGCTCGGGGAATCTCCATCCTGGCTCCATTTATCACCTTGCTTGGGGAATCTCCATCCTGACTCCATTTATCACCTGACAAGGGGAATCTCCATCCTGGCTCCATTTATCACCTTGCTTGGGGAATCTCCATCCTGGCTCCATTTATCACCTGGCTCGGTGAATCTCCATCCTGGCTCCATTCATCACCTTGCTTAGGGAATCTCCATCCTGGCTCCATTTATCACCTTGCTTGGGGAATTTCCATCCTGGCTCCATTCATCACCTGGCAAGGGGAATCTCCATCCTGGCTCCATTTATCACCTTGCTTGGGGAATCTCCATCCTGGCTCCATTTATCACCTGGCTCGGGGAATCTCCATCCTGGCTCCATTTATCACCTTGCTTGGGGAACTCCATCCTGGCTCCATTTATCACCTTGCTTGGGGAATCTCCTTCCTGGCTCCATTTATCACCTTGCAAGGGGAATCTCCATCCTGGCTCCATTTATCACCTTGCTTGGGGAATCTCCATCCTGGCTCCATTTATCACCTGGCAAGGGGAATCTCCATCCTGGCTCCATTTATCACCTTGCTTGGGGAATCTCCATCCTGGCTCCATTTATCACCTTGCTTGGGGAATCTCCATCCTGGGTCCATTTATCACCTGGCTCGGGGAATCTCCATCCTGGCTCCATTTATCACCGTGCTTGGGGAATCTCCATCCTGGCTCCATTTATCACCTTGCTTGGGGAATCTCCATCCTGGCTCCATTTATCACCTGGCAAGGGGAATCTCCATCCTGGGTCCATTTATCACCTGGCTCGGGGAATCTCCATCCTGGCTCCATTTATCACCGTGCTTGGGGAATCTCCATCCTGGCTCCATTTATCACCTGGCTCGGGGAATCTCCATCCTTGAGGACGCTTGTCGTTTTATTATTTTTGAAAATTTTTAAATAAGTGATGCAAAATTCCAAAAAGATTGTTGCAGGTTGGTTTTGCTTGGTTTTGCTTGTGCATAAATCTTTTGGGATATGGTAATCCTCATTCAAGCACGAGGAGTTTATAAAAATGAGCCGCGCCCGCCAGGTGTGCTGTACGAGGCGTTTCCCACTCCACCCATGTCGGAAGAACCTCCGGAACACACCTGACTGCCTCGTCACACACCTGGTGAGTGTGTTCGTCTCCGAATTTGCTCTCTGTCGCGTTTCTTTTAGTTTCAAATCTGCATTGTGCATGTTCGGATTCCAGGGAAGTTCACTGGAAATTACCTGCACAGTTTACACCTGCTTTATTCTTTAAATGACAGACAGTGCTTTTGGTGTCTTACGTGGGCTTCAGACAGTGTGGCCGCGTTTTTTACCTTCTATTATGTGACTTCCGAAGCTTTTAGGCTTGTGAAACTTCACTAGCTTTTAGAGTTATTGGACTTCACAAACTTTTGGGGTTATGGAACTTCACAAACCTTTTAGGTTATGGAACTTCACAAACCTTTTAGGTTATGGAACTTCACAAACCTGTTAAGTTCTGGAACATCACAAACTTTTGGGGTTATGGAACTTCACAAACCTTTTAGGTTATGGAACTTCACAAACTTTTGGGGTTATGGAACTTCACAAACCTTTTAGGATATGGAACTTCACCAACCTTTAGGGTAATGGAACTTCACAAACTTTTAGGGTAATGGAACTTCACAAACTTTTCGGGTTATGGAACATCACAAACGTTTCGGATTATGGAACTTCATAAACGTTTTGGGTTATGCAACTTCACCAGCCCTTAGGGTAATGGAACTTCCCAAACTTTTCGGGTTATGGAACTTCACAAACTTTTAGGGTAATGGAACTTCACAAACTTTTCGGGTTATGGAACTTCATAAACGTTTTGGGTTATGGAACTTCATAAACGTTTTGGGTTATGGAACTTCATAAACGTTTCGGGTTATGGAACTTCACAAACTTTTACGGTTATGGAACTTCACAAACCTTTTTGGGTTATGGAACTTCACCAGCCGTTTGGGTTATGGAACTTCCCCAACTTTTCGGGTTATGGAACTTCATAAACGTTTTGGGTTATGGAACTTCATAAACGTTTCGGGTTATGGAACTTCACTAACTTTTAAGGTTATGGAACTTCACAAACTTTTAAGGTTATGGAACTTCACAAACTTTTAGGGTAATGGAACTTCACAAACTTTTCGGGTTATGGAACTTCATAAACGTTTCGGGTTATGGAACTTCATAAACGTTTCGGGTTATGGAACTTCATAAACGTTTTGGGTTATGGAACTTCATAAACGTTTCGGGTTATGGAACTTCACTAACTTTTAAGGTTATGGAACTTCACAAACTTTTAAGGTTATGGAACTTCACAAACTTTTAGGGTAATGGAACTTCATAAACTTTTCGGGTTATGGAACTTCACAAACTTTTAAGGTTATGGAACTTCACAAACTTTTTGGGTTATGGAACTTCACCAGCCTTTCGGGTTATGGAACTTCCCCAACTTTTCGGGTTATGGAACTTCACAAACTTTTAGGGTAATGGTACTTCACAAACGTTTCGGGTTATGGAACTTCACAAGCTTTTAGGGTTATGGAACTTTACAAGCTTTTATGGTTATGGAACTTCACAAACTTTTAGTGTTATGGACCTTCATAAGCATTTAGTGGTATGGAACTTCACGAGCCTTTACTTCCCAAGGCTATTGTAATTGGCTTTGTCTGTCTGGCTGTGTGTCCGTCCATCATGCTATCTCCTACTAAACTGTTGTACAGAAATTCACCAAACCTGGTAGTTATGATCATCACACGGCACAGGGCAAGAAGGTGCAAGAACAGTATCATTTTTGGCTTCGCCCCATGGCGCCCTGTTCCGGAGACAAGAGGTCATTGACTAAAAATCCTTGCATTTAGAGGAACATTTTTAATGAAACATTGTATATGCAATCGGCATTGGGGGATACATTAAATATGTAACGATTTTTGGGATTTTATCCCCTGTGCATGCCCCAGAGGGGTGGGGACTTCGGGTCACAGGGATCAAAACAGAAGATTTTAAACTCTAAATATGATATTGAGTAATTCCTGGTGAAACGTTTTGCCATCTTTCAACTTTGCTTTAGATTAGAATCGTGAGGATTTGCGATGGGGGCGGAGGGGTGGGGTTAATGAGGGTAGAAAATATGGTCGTGGATTGGGGATGATCTGAGATGGTGGTGAACAGTTGTCTTGAAGACCTGGAGGGTAGAATGAGATTAAAGAGAATGTGGAAGTTGGTTCCACAGGTGGGAAAAAAGAGGAACAAATGAGTGGAGGTGAGTAGTGATCCTGGATTTGGGTAGTTTCACCAAAAGGAAAAGAGCAGAGGGTGCAAGATGAGAGAGTAGGCAGTAGAAGACAAAGAGACCACCGACCTGTCTGCAATGACGAAATGATAGGCCCATATAGACTCAGTTTCATCGTGTGAGATTCCAATAATCTTGAAGGCCTTGGTTTCCATGGCATCAAGCTGAGCAAGATATGAGGTAGGTGAGCCAACCCAGAGGGGAGAGCAGTACTCCATCATACTGCAGAGGAAAGACTGTAGGAGTGTAGGTGAATAGGAGTTCAGGTGTGCTAAGGAAAGGCTTTGTATGACTGAGGATGCCCAGTTGGTGGCTGGGCTAACTTTGGAGACCAACTTTGAAATGTGGTTTGCCCAAGAAAGAGCATGGCTGATAGTGAGATCCAGGCATTTGACTGAACTTCCTCATGAGGATTCTTTAAAAAGTAGATATGAGAGTTTGCCAAACGGTCCTTTCAGAGAGAGAGAGAGAGAGAGAGATAGAGGCATTGTGAGTGTGAGATTTGTCATGATTGAAAAAAGACATTCCAACTGTTTGACCAGCTCGTGATTTTTTTTCAATGTCTGAAGAGAGTGAAGAGGCTACTGAGTATGGTGAAGAGGCTGAGTATGGTGGCTGCCTGCCTGCCTGAAGGATGAGAGATGTCACAGCAGAGGATGCAGTCATCAACAAATAGATAGAGGATTTTCCAGAGTCAAAGATGTCTTTGATGCAGATCGGGAATAGCACTAGGCCAAGAACACTGACTCGGGGTACTTGACAGGGAGAGGAGATGAAGGATTTTGTTGAGAGCCACATGTTGGCTACGAGAGTGGAGGAAGTCATAAAGCCATGTGTGGAGTTGACCTTGGATACTGTAGGCAGAGAGTTTGGAGAGTAAATCAGGATGCTTTGGCAGCAACAACACTCTGTAAAGAGTATGGTATGTTGCTGATGATGACGAATGTTGACTTTTGATAAATTAGTAACTTTGATGGTGATTATGGACAATTTTTCACTATATATATATATATATATATATATATATATATATATATATATACATACACACACATACATACATACATACATACATACATACATACATACATACATACATACATACTTACCAAGGGGGAATTAGTCCCCTTGTCTTTGACTGACCGACGGGACCCGGGACCGATGACGTCCTTCCCAGACAGCGCGAAATCGGGTTTTAGGACCAAGAATTCGCTATTACCTAATTACTCGCGCTGCCCAGAAACGAGGAAATAAGCCCCGCCTGAATCACGGGTGTTGGTGGATACGCCGAGCGGTAGCGAACCCGTGATCCGAGCCGTTATCAATGACTAGACCCCGATCCAAGCGGTTCTTATTCGTGCCACGCTTACCCAATGATGGAAATCACAGAAGCGGTCGAATTGGAAGAAAGGAAGAACAGAATTTATTCACACTATGTACAATGATGAGAAGAAGAAGACAGTGCAGTCCTTAAGCAGTCTTATACTTAATACCCCAGACAAACGGGCCCGTCTCACTCACAGACACTCACACGGGGATTGCAGACGAAGGTCAGCACGTCCAGGGATGGCGTCCGGGCAGCTCTCTCTCCGGTCCCCAGCTCACACCGCGAAGTAGATGAACAGAGACGGCAGGAGCTCTCCGCGTGTCGTTGGCGCGCACGGGATAATTACGGGGCGAACGGTAGGGTCTGGGCTCTGGCGGTTAATACTGGCGGCTGTGCCGCGTTCACTCGCGTGGCTGCGTACGTAATAGTTCAATACAGCGCTAAGCTTCGAAGTGTTCACACAATGCAGTGCTCTCAACCAGCCCTCTTCTCTTGTGCGAGTCCTCACTGCAGTCCTCTCGATACAGTTCCTTCCTCTCATGCATAGGTTCTCTGGCAAGTCCTTTCTCATAAGTCCTGTTCAAGGGCTTTGTGCGAAGACTTATATAGCCCTGCCCAGCGAACTCTCTGGAACTTGCTAGACGCCCTTACCACGCCCTATCACGCCATTCCCTTCAGAGCCCTGGTTGGCTGGTGGCCCTTACCGTCATCGCCTCTGACGTGCTCCTTGACGCCGCCACACCCCGACCCCGCGCTCCTCCCTCTTCTCCAGCCTACCTCGTGTTACTCGGCTAGTTCGTGCGAACAAAGGGCAGCTAATGCTGCTGGCAGCCAAAGCGAACAAATTGTTGCGGGTAGCCCAAAGCGTAACAAAATTGAGGGATCAGCCAATTGGGGCGCGGGATCAATTATGCCCATAGATGGATTTGGGAGGGTGGTGCAAAAATGAAGGACCTAAGCTCACGTCTTTACACAACGCAGATATTACTAGGGAAATGGCCTACTCTTACACATACTATGACATAACTAATACTCTAAGTGGGCCTACGTGTTGCTTGTGGACTAACTATGGGGGGCAAACCTTTAGCCTTTAATGATGTCATATGTACAAATCTCAAAACCGTAGCACTATATATATATATATATATATATATATATATATATATATATATATATGTATATACATATACATATATACATATACATTACTGTATTTTTTTTATTTCAAAAGGCCATATTTGCACGTACAGAACAATAACATTGGAAATATGCATGACATAAGCGATGGCTGATGCATTGTATTGCAGAGTATGGTGGCTGTTCAATTTGGAATATCATGAGTATTGGTTGTCTTTGTAGTCACTACATTTGCCAACATCTCAGTCAACGGAGCATCTTCTCTTCTAGACTTGGTTATGACAAACTTCCCTGCAAAATGTCTGCTGCTCTTCTTCTGCTCCAATCGGTTCTTCTGATCATGTGCTTGTTAAAGTGGACATCTCTCCGGCCATTCTCAGAGAGCCTACCGAGCGTCGACGAGTCTGGAATTTCACTCAGGCTGACCGGCATGGTCTTCAAGCAGCCATCACTCATCTGGACTGGTCTCCCATCTCTACTGCCTCTGACATCAACTCTTCCTGGGAATTCTTCCAAAGTAAACTGCTCTCTCTCATTCACAGATTTATCCCATCTTGTCTTCAGTTGTCATACCCTTCCTCCCGTCCATGGTACACAGAATCTTGTGGTGCGGCAGTTGCCCTGAAACAACTTGCCTTTGCCTCTTGGAAGGCTAATCCAACTGAAGGCAATCTCAGTTCCTTCCACCAAGCTTGGAACAAGAGTGTGTCTACCCTCAGGAGAGCCAGGAAACACTATCTCTCTACTCTCAAGACAACTCTCAAATATGTCTCCTTCCTCCAAATCCTGGTGGCGTCTCGTCAAATTTGTTTCTGGTGTTTGTTCCACCTCCATCCCCTCCCTTACCTCAAATGGCTACACAGTTGACACCGCACGTGACAAAGACGAATGCCTCAACTCTGTGTTTGCCTCAAAATCTTGTGTCCCAAAACCCATCTCTCTCTGTACCCACCTTACGCAGTCGAACCCAGCTGCTCCTGGACTCTGTGTCCTTCTCTCCTGACAAGGTGGAGAAGTTTCTGTCAAACCTCGACTTTGATTCTGCAACTGGACCAGACGGCATCAACCCACGGGTCCTAAAATCCTGCTCTGCCGCTCTTTCACACCCTCTCTCTATTCCCTTCACCTTCTCTTTCGCTCAAGGTCATCTGCCATCACTTTGGAAATCAGCCAACATTGCCGCTTTACACAAAAAAAGGTGCAAAAACAGATCCTTGCAACGACAGACCAATCAGCCTGCTCCCAATTATCAGCAAAGTCATAGAATCCATCATTGCTTCGGATATCAAATCCTTCTTCTTCAATGGCTTGATCTCTGATCATCAATTTGGTTTCAGACCAGGTCACTCTACTTTGGACATGCTGCTTCTGCTGTCTCAACAATGGATGGAGGTCCTCAATGCCAAACAGGAAATCAGAGCTGTCTCACTTGACATAACACGTGCCTTCGATACGGTCTGGCAGCCCGCCCTGCTCACCAAACTCTCCTCCTATGGTATGCATGGAAATCTTCACGCATGGCTTGTGGACCTCCTCTCTGGTCGTAGTCAACATATGGCCCTGAATGGGTTTCTCTCATCTCCCCTTCCTGTTCAGGCTGGAGTTCCCCAAGCCAGTGTTCTGGGCCCTGTGCTTTTTCTGGTCTTCATCAATGATCTCTCCGACTCTCTGTAAAATCCCCTCTATCTCTTTGCTGATGAATCCACTCTCTGCCGCTCCATTCCTCATCCCTCAGATCGGCAGTCTGCAGCCTCCCCACTCTGCAAACCTGCACAAAATCACAGACTGGTCAAACAAGTGAAACATGTCTTTCAATCCTGACAAATCTCACACTCTTACTATGTCTCTCCGAAAAGACCGACTCGACAACCCTCCCATCTACTTTCTCAACAATCCTCTCCAAGAAGTTCTGTCTCTCAAGCTTATGGGTCTCATTATCTGCCATGATCTTTCTTGGGAAAACCACATTTCCAAGCTGGCATCCAAAGCCAGTCCCCGACTGGGCATCCTCCGTCGTGCGAAGTCCTTCCTTGGCACACCGGAGCTACTCACCACATACAAGGCTTTCATCCACAGCTCAATGGAATACTGCTTTCCCCTCTGGGCTGGTGCTCTTGCCTCACACCTAGCTCGGCTTCATACTGTTGAAACCAAAGCTTTCAGAATCATTGGAATCTTCCGTGATGAAGCTGATTCTGAGGGCCTTTCACTCACTCACCGCAGGTAGGTAGGTGGTCTTTATGTCTTCTACTGACTCCTATCTGGCCTTGCTCCCCAAGCTCTATCTGTGCTCTCCCCCCCAAATACTCCCATAGGTTACACAAGATCTGCCAGCAACCCTCTTCTGGTGAAATTGCCAAAATCAAGACTCTGCTCACCTTCATTTTTCCATTCCTCTTTACTCCCGCCTCTGGAACAAACTCCCTCACCCTCTTCAATCCCACTCCTCCCTCCAGGTCTTTAAAACAGCTGTTCACCACCATCTCTTATCTCCCCTCATCCAAAACCTTGATCTTTTCTACCCCTGTTAATTCACCCCAGATCCACTTTTTTGAAATACCAACTTCTTTCCTGGAAGTCCTAGCAGTGTCCATGTGTTTTATACCTCTCCCACCCTCTCCTCCCCTCAAGCCCTCTCCCTCAAACAGATCTCCCGATGTCCCTGTTATCTTCTGTTGTACTTGTGTGCTTCCCTCTCCCTCCCCATCTTGTCCCGCTCCCTTTACTGTATGTTTTGTGTGTCCGTTTTATATTTTTTTGTGATTTATGTTAGCTCTTACATGAGCCCCGATCTTGAATACCAAAAAAGAAAAAAAGAAAAAAAAAGGTGCAACCTTCTTGACTGTTCTGCTTAATGCTGCTCCTTGCTGGGTTTTGTCCTCTCTCTCTTCCAGGATGAATATTATTGAATCATTGAACATTTTGGTCGTACAAAGATCAATCCTGCAGGTTGCCCATTTCATCAGACGCTCTTATACTGGATTTTTTTACAAGTCATCTGACCATGAGTGGTAGGGGGCATTTGCATTGTTGTAAAAGATTCACTTGTATGATACAGCACATCTGCAGGTTCTGAATGTATTATGCGAATGTAACCTTTAGTAAGGGAAACATATGAAAATCTGTTAACTAAATTGTTACCAAAACAATTCTTCACCAATATGTTTGTCAAGGTGTGTAATAACATGTGTTAAAATGTTGAAGGTCAACTCCCGTGGGAAACCCAGAAAAAAAGCTGCTGAATTCGGGTACCGAAAAATTATTTTCGAGAATTTTTATTTTTTTAAATCGGCCTTAAGTAACTTATGAGGGGTCAAATAAGGGTTTTTCATGATTCTGAGTTGATTGTTAACATTTATATTTCACCACAGACACTCCTTTGTGGAAAAATAATTTCTAAATATATCTCATTTTCTACTTTGCAGGACATGGAGTCTAGCAATATGGATGAAGACGTTACTCCACCTGTGCTCAATTGCTTCATCTGTGCACGCTCGGATACACCAGCTGAAAGGCTCATACAGGCAACTCCAAAGGGATACTCAACTTTATTGAAACAAGCAGAAACTGTCGAAAATGTTACTGTTGTGGAACGTATGAAGGAGGCTCAAAAGGAAGGAAAACTGAGGTACCACCAGAAGTGTAAAATGATCTGTACAACAACTTTGTTGCAACCACCAAGAAGTCAGCTCAAGCATCAAAGGCAGAGAAAGAGTCATCAAAGTTGAAGAGAAGACGCACTACTTGTGAGTTCAGTTCATCAACTGGCTGCAGTTCTAGAAGATCACAGTCAGTTGACCTCCTGTATAAGGATGTATGCATTCTTTGCAACCAACCAGCCCAGCTCTACAAAAATAATCCAGCACAAGCTAGAAAGAAATACAGAGTGCCAGATAATTTGACTGCAGATACACTGAAGGCAAGCTTGCTGAAGACAGCACGGAGTCGCAGGGATGACTGGGGCACTGAAGTCACTGGACGCCTGGAAGGGATCAACGACTTGGTAGCAGAAGAAACACTGTACCATTTGCGATGCAAACTTATGTTTGCGAGAGGTGACAGTTTGTCCAAGACTGATGAGGAAGGAAAAAGGAAGAGAGGACAGAGGAGTATTGATGAGGAGCGAGAGGCAGTTTTTATTGAATTCTGCGAATGGTTAGACTCAGAATTAGAGCATGGGGTAATGGACCAAGTCGATGAAAAGCTGCAGGAGTTTGATCAGTCACCAGAGAAGAGCCTTTCTTATTCAAAGCATTGGCTAAAGATAAAACTTCTAGAGAAATACGAAGACACCTTGTATTTCACAACACAGGAAAGAAGGGCAGATGTACTCTGTCTCAAAGATGGCACCGACAATATTCTGCGAGAGCATCATGCTAATCTTGACCATGGAGATGAGAAGACTCAGATCATAAAGACGGCACTCAAGTTCATATCCAATGATATTGCCTTGATTGATTTAGGTCCAAAGTCATACCCCACCACACACAGTATGACTGACATCGATAGTCAGCTGACACTTGTTCCTGCAAGCCTTCAGATGTTCTTGAGACCGATTGTCAAGACAGACGAAAGAGTTGCCGTTTGGGGGCAGAATTTTATTAAGGCCTGTCGACCTCGGTCTGGAGTATTGCCACACCAAATGGGGCTTGCCATACATCTTGATCATAGATTTGGGTCAAAATGGATGCTCAACAAGTTCCACCGGCTGGGATACACTGAGTCTTACACGGAGACACAAAACTACAAATACTGCTTCCTTAATAGTAGGAGTGGAGATGATGTTCCAGATACTTCTGGCACTCTTGACACCATTGTGGAGGAAACCGATGAACAGATCAATGATGAGGTTGCGGTTGATGCTGCGCTTGAGGATCAATCAGTGATGACAGCCAAAGTGCCAGCCAGTGAAAGTGAATTGTCAAGTAATGATCAGGTGGTCTTTATGGAGGTTGGGGAAACAAACAATGCAGTCACTCAGTTTGTTGGAGACAATATAGATTTAAACATTGTCTCTATTCACGGAAACACTTCCTTTCACTCAATGGGTTGGATCGAAGTCACCTCTCCGGCACCACCTTTGCCAGATCCACAGACAACAGCAGCTTTCCCCCGGGTGAAGTTGAAGGCACTCGACAAAGCTAAGATCCTGAGAGGAACTGAAGTAAAGATTATTCCATTTACGAACAGGAAACAGATAGGAACGAACGCGATCATGTTTCTCCCCCTCGCTGAGCTTTCCTCCTCCCTGGCTCATGATCAGCCACTCCTCACTCCAGGTGACACACTCTGGGCAGCGGGGTGGGTGATCAAAGCCAACGATCCTGAGTTCCCACACTCCAACTGGAATGGCTGGATGAAGAGAATCCATGCTAATGATGCAAAGCAGAGCACACAGATCGAGTTCCTCCCAGTTATTGAAGGAGACCCTAATGACCTCAACACCATCTTCACCACTCTGAAAGAGTGCATACGGCGCGCTGGGGTCGCTATAGTGACCTTTGATCTTCCGATTTGGCTGAAGGCTGTGAATATAATAAAGCAGGCAAATCTACCCGTCATTCCAAGGTTGGGTGGTTTTCACCTGCTGAAGTCTTATCTTGGATCAATGGGTAATATCATGGAAGATTCTGGACTACTAGATGTGATCCAGTTGATCTATCCTGGAAGTACGACAGCCAACCACATCATGGATGGAGGATGTTTTGACAAGGCAATCCGTGTTCACCTCCTCATCGATGCAGCCATCTATCAACACATCATGAAACTTGCCTTCACTGAGGAGGAGCGTGGTGACATGAAGACCTTCATGGAGAAGGTGGCTGATGGGAAGATGGGAGCCAGTCATGATGTTGTTGAGTCTGAAGAAGACATAGACAATGACTGTTGAAACTTCTGACATTGTGAATGAGAAATAACTCTTGAGTATTATATATGTATGTGAAATAAAAGCTACTTTGTGTGTAAATGTAAAAGTGAAAATATAAATGTTAACAATCAACTCAGAATCATGAAAAACCCTTATTTGACCCCTCATAAGTTACTTAAGGGCCGATTTAAAAAAATAAAAATTCTCGAAAATAATTTTTCGGTACCCGAATTCAACAGCTTTTTTTCTGGGTTTCCCACGGGAGTTGAACTTCAACATTTTAACACATGTTATTACACACCTTTACAAACATATTGGTGAAGAAATCTTTTGGTAACAATTTAGTTAATAGATTTGTGAAATATCTCATAAAATGCCCTTACTACTTGCAAAATGGAGACGATTGTCACAGGGCCCGCAAGGCTTACCCCGCTCTAGCAGGGAAAATGGCCTTAAAATGCCTGTTGTTGTGTTGTGAATGTAGCCTTACCTGATGCTATTACCTCGGCCATCTGCGGTAGATGGGGGTTATGTTTTCACCACTGTTTGTTTGTTACTTGGCAAAAATTTTTTTCCCCCAAGTACTGTATGTTGATCACTCCGGTTTGTGTGTGTGTGTGTGTTTGTATATGTGTTTGTGTGTTTGTCTGTCCGCTCACTTATACTTTCCTACAGGTTACAATTTTAAACCGATCTTCATGAAACTACACCAAATGGTAGAGTTGGTGGTCCGACAGTACCCTATATATTTTTGAGGTCAAAAGGTCAACATAGGCCAAAGGTCAACCACTTTTTTTGCAAATTTCTAAAATCCTCAATTTTCATCCGATTGACTTGAAATCTGATTCGGATTTTCAGATCAGCGAACTGAATTCGACCACCAACTATTTTTGAGGTCATCATAGGCTAAAAGGACAATATAGGACAAAGGTCAACAACAACAAACAACAGGCATTTTAAAGGCCATTTTCCCTGCAAGAGCGGGGGTTAGCCTTGCGGTCGCCATGACAATGTTCTCCATTTTGCCCTATTTTCTGCATCTCCCCTTGTTAACCCCCTTGCCCGCATTTCTTCTTCGACCATCTTTAGCCAAGTCTTTCTCGGTCTTCCCCGTCCTCTACTTCCTTCTACATTCATTCCCATCACTCTTTTCAACCAGTCACTTTCATCCTTCTTCAACACATGACCAAACCATCTCAACCTGTTTCTCTTCACAGCATCCATCACAGGCTCTATTCCCATCATCTTTCGCAATTCATCATTTGTCTTCCTCTCTCTCAACAATACTCCACACATCCACTGAACCATTCGCATTTCCACCCTTTCCAGCCTTCGTTGCTGCTCTACGTTCATTACCCATGTTTCACTCCCATAAATCATAACACTTCTCACACATGCAGCATACACCTTTGCCTTCAGCTTCAATGACACTCCCCTCCTCGTCAGCACGCCACTCAGTTCCCGAAACTTCTTCCATGCACATCTCACTCGAGCAACCATTGCCGAGTCTGATCCACCTTCTCCATTCAGCATGTCTCCAAGGTAACAAAATGTTTTCACACCTTCCAGCTTCACGCCATCTCCAAGATCCAACTCAACATTTCCTCCATCTGCAGCTCCCTCTGTGCACACCTTACACTTGAATGTAGTTGCCACACTGGTTAATGACCCTCTCAATCCACTACATTTTTGATGAACCCACTCAGCGCACATTGTACATTGAATGGAATTCACTCCGACACCCTTCCTGCACACAGCACACGGCCACTTCCCAGTTCTTTCCACCTCACCACATGCTTTACCACTTGCCATCACCTTCGTTTTTCCGATATTCACCTTCAGACCTTTTGTCTGCATACATTCCTTCCACTTGTTCATCTTCTCCTTCAGTACATCCATACTTTCTGCAATCAACACCAGATCATCTGCATACAACAACTCCCACGGTAAACCCTCCTTTATGTTCTGAGCCAGCACCTCCATCACAGCTACAAATAGTAGTGGACTTAGTACCGACCCCTGATGCACTCCCACCTTCACCTCAAACTTACCACTGTTCCCGTCCTTTGTCCTTACAGCTGTGCGCGCTCTTTTGTACATTGCCATCACTACTCTGATCAACCATTCCTCCACTCCTAACTTCCTCAATGCCCATGTCACGACTTCACGTGGAACCCTTTCGAATGCTTTCTCCAGATCAACAAACCCAAGAAACAACTTCTTCCTCTTCTCCATATACTGCTCCTGCAACTGCCTCACAATAAAAAGCGTGTCTGTCGTTCCTCTTCCTGGCATAAATCCAAACTGCATTTCGTCAATCTTCACTTTCTTCCTTATCCTCCTCTCCAACACCCTTTCCAATACCTTCATTCCATGCTCCAATAACTTTATCGCTCGATATGAGCCACAGTCCAGAGGGTCACCTTTCCCCTTGTATAGAGGGACGAGGGTACTCAGTTCCCAAGCCACTGGAATGCGGCCTTCTTTTACCACCAGATTTCAGATCTCTGTCATTCTCTTCACACCCCAATTTCCCGCTGCCTTCAACATATCTCCCACAACTCCCGTCGGCCCTCCCGCTTTTCTACTCTTCATTGCTTTTATCGCTTCCTCAACTTCCTTCTCGGTTATATTCTTTGCCGGTCCTAAAACTGGGTTACTCTCGATGTTGCCATCCCATTTATTCTCTGCATTCAACAGTATTTCCATGTATCTCTTCCATCTTCCTTTAATTCCATCTGGGTCCACAACGATTTGTCCCACTTCATCCTTCAAGCAACTCACCCCCATCACATCACACCTCTCTTTCGCTATCTGCTTTGCAATCCTGAATACCGCTCTCTGACCCTCTTCCGAATCCAAGCGTTGTCCGAACATTTTCCTACATGCCTCCTGTGCCTTTGCTACCTCTTTCTTTGCAGCCTTCTTGGCTGCCTTATAACTTTCATGCTCTGCCTTTTCTGCCCCCATACCCTTTGCCTTCTGCCACTGCTTGAACTTCGTCTTCTTCTCGTCAATCTTCTTTCCAACTTCATCATCCCACCACCATGTTTCCGAGTGCCTGTCCTTTTGTCCTTTTGTCCATCCACATACCTCACCAACGGCTCCCAACAGACTATCTTTCATTGACATCCAACCACTTTCAAGCTCAACCACATCATCCTCCACCATACTCAGCCTCTCTTTTAATGCCTCCCTCACTGTCACCTCTTTCAACCTCCACACCTTCATTCTCGGTTGGTACTTCACCCGCCGAGCTCTCCTCGCACCTTTCACCCTTATGTCACAGACAACCAAGTGGTGCTGTGAAACAGCCTTCTCCCCCGGGATCACCTTTGTGTCCCGGAGGTGCCCCCTATCTCGCCTATGCACCATCAGGTCGTCAACGGTTGTCGTCGACCCACCTGACGTGTATGTAACAAGCTTATTATCCTCTTTCTGGAACTGAGTATTACAAATCAACAAATCAGCTCCATCAGCAAACTCCAAAATCCTTTCACCTTCTCCATTTCTCACACCATATCCGTAACCCCCATGAACTCCCTCAAAACCGTCCATACTCCTTCCCACATGTCCATTTAGGTCTCCTCCGACCACAACAACTTCCTCATCTTTCACGTTTTCCATCAGCTTCTCTATAGCACACCAGAACTTGTCCTTCTCTTCATCGCTCCGACCAACCTGCGGAGCATATCCCGAGATGACGTTCACCAAGAGCTTTCCAATCATCATTTTCACCATCATCAACCTTTCACTCACTCGAGTCACACTCACCACACTGTCTACAAACTCCTCAGAAAACAGGACACCAACACAATTCACGCCCTCCGGGCACCCTTGTCACACAAACTTGTATTTCTGTCCCTGCCTACCCTTCACCATTCTCACACCACTTCCCTTCCATCTCGTCTCCTGCACACAACATATGTCCACTCTTCTTCTGACCAATACTTCCACCACTTATCCTGATGTCCCTGTCATTGTCCCTACATTCCATGTCCCAAATCTCAGAAACTGATCTCCACGTCGGGCATCAGACGTTTCGTCGTCATAAATGGAATGATTTCCACCCTTGCTTCGATCGGGTTCCCCACCTTGAGTTTTGACGAGAGGGAGTGGGGTCCCCCACGGGGTACTTCGGGCTGTACCCTGCCCATATGTCGTCGTAATTGTCATGGTTCTCTTTTTGAGGCAATGTTTTTATGGCCGGATGCCCTTCCTGACGCCAACCCTTTTAGTCGCCTCTTACGACACGCAGGGATACGGTGTACCTATTCTAAACCGGGGTACACACCGGGTATAGGCCAAAGGTCAACAACCTTTTCAAATTCCTAAAATCCTTAATTTTCATCTGATTGACTTGAAATTTGAATAGGATTTTCATATCAGTGAACTGAATTCAACCAACAACTATTTTTGAGGCCAACACAGGTCACAAGGTCAACATAGGCCGGATTTCTAAAATTGTTAATTTTCATCCAATGAACTTAAAATTTGAAGACGATTTGCATGTCAGGTCGCTGAATTCAACCACCAATATTTCTGAGGTAAAAAAGATGCTCTACTGAGTGCCATTCTACTTTCTTCTCTTTTGCCAAGTGTCACTCTATCAGTGATTTTTCATTTGTTTGTTTGTTTGTTTGTTTGTGTGTGTGTAGGAGATCTCAAAAGGATTGTTGGTTGTGTGACTGGAGAAATTGATTAGATTTTTGGTGAATATCCGGATCCGGCTACTACATTTTTTGAAGTGATTCTTCACCATTTATCAGATGGAATAAAAAAATGATATACAGTATAGCCTGGTGTTTCAAAAAGTTGTGGACAACTTATAACAAAACTTGGTGGACGAGTTGGTTAGGCGACAAGAACAAGCCAATTAGATTTTGGTTCAGGTCTGGATCCAGATCTGGCCTATCAGTGGGATACAAAATTTGAACTGTTCCGCCTGACGGAGGTTTGCTTTCTACCGAGTACCGTTCTAGTTGTTGTCGTGTGTTGTATATATGAATGGCCTGCCTAGAATATGGTTAACACCCAGTTGGCAGATCTGTATGTGTCACTACCCACAGGTCACAAGAACTGCCTATGAATATGCCAGTAGCTCTTCCCGATAACGGGTGTTTTTTTTATCGATCTGCCTTTTGCAACCTTTAAAGGTGCTGGTAATTATTGGATTTCATTAGTCCCCTTAAATAATTTAGATACCCTCCAGGGAAAGCTCAAGGAAGCAAAATATTTGCACGACAAGATATTTCTTTCACAGATCAAATATTTCAATATTTGAACCATATGAGCGCGACAAGATGTGAGGCAGGGCAGACACGTGGTCTTGTGTAAGACAATAATTAATTTGCAAGAGACAGAACATAAGCAGAATGGGTCTTGGGATGACAGACACAATGAATAAATAAATATACACTTAATAGGACAGTGGAAGTACGATTTTAGGTGCCACCACACACAACTCCCAAAAATTCAGAACCAGGCTGGGTTTTATAGGATGCAGCATCCTGAGCGGTGCTGGGGCATTGCCCCAATGCAACTTGGGGTTGTTGTTCTTCCTTGTGTTGTTCCCTAGCATATCTCTCCATAGGCTACCGGGCAGGTGAGCACGAACAGGGCTCTAACAGTGATTATTCCCCCAAAGCACTCGGAGGGATTGCAAGGCACAGACAGAGAGACAGACAGACAAGAGCTGCCTCTGCTTTTATCATTTCCCTGGCACATCCCTCCCCCCCCCCTTTTGGGGATACACCAGCCCACTCCAGCACCGCAACCAACTATACTACTCTCAACTAATTGGGGACGCCACTTCGTGGTGGTTGTACCACCCAACTTAGGTCCGGGGCCAAGTCTTCCTCATTCTTCCCTGTGGCCTGGATTCATCAGGGCAGCGCGGTCACAGTCAGAGTGCCCTTTCCCTCGTGTCTTTCTCTCTTTTACTCTCTCTCTCTCTAACTTTGTTGTGGCCCTGACTTAGTGAAGGCGGGGTACACCATCCAGGATGTGAGGGATCTCTAGGTCATTCCTGCGAGATCGACCAGCTGTCTCCATGCCGCGGGCTTGTTGAAGAGAAATGTCCTGGGCTACACAACAATAACAACAACAACAACAACAACTGTAATACCCCACATGCCCAGCACTAGCCATTCACATTCGCCATGGGCATGCCCACTAGTGGTGACTCCTGTGCATGTGCTTGTAGGGGCAATCTAAGCCCAGCGTTCTGGGCCTTCCTCCATCAATCACGAGTATACACTGGTTTCGCAGCAGTTCCTATTGGGCTTGTTACAGAGGCTGGGTGATGTCACTGTGACACCCTGACCTGACCTGGCCTGGATCCGAAATGTTTTTTTTTTGGGAGGGGGGGGGGGGGCAGGCACCAGGTGGGACACCATTATCCTGTCTAACCACTAAATCGGCCAACACCGCCCCTCCCGCCCCACCCCCAGCAGTGGTATGAAGGATAACATTCCGCTAAGCTTTTACCTTAATACAGGAAGGCAATGCTATTTTGGTGCTTCCAACTTTGCAAAAACGAAACTGCTTCGGCATCACTATATATCTGAAGATGCAAGATGTGTGGTCTTCTGATGTCAGTTTCAAGTCAGATAACTCTCACCTTAACTGTTACATTGTATCACCATAAATTCGTGTAAAATTTATTTCTAATTATTGGAGAAACTTATCAAAGCTGAGAGTGAAATTTTCATTGTTAAAATACCTGTGTATACGTGTGATGAGGTCACCATTCTGTATTGCTTGGTGACGTCATCTCACCGTAACTTCCTGAGCATATTCCTCAGTAGATCAGCAGGTTCGCCTCCAGGTGCTCCAGGCAATGCAATGTCCTCCAATCATTCGGCTGAACTTTACCAAACAGATTTCATAAGGCAACAGTTTCGATTATCTTCATCTCCTCCGAAAGGTAGGTTCGTTTCCACTGAATGTTGATCCATAGGTCTCTCTCACCTTCAGAGTATTGTCTGTTTGAGCTATGTTACGATGTTACTTGCTCTGCGTCAGGTGGGGGGAACCTTTCCTTGTCGGAGGCCTAACAGCTATGGTTAAACTTGCTGCGGGCCGGATATATGCCTATAGTGATGTCAGTGATTTAAACAGCACATATGCGGATATGTAATGTAACTATGGTAATCTTTGTGACTCTTATTACCGCACATATGCAGATATGTAATGTAACTATGGTAATCTTTGTGACTCTTATTACCGCACATATGCAGATATGTAATGTAAGTAACACAGGAAAACATTTACATATTAATAATTGTCATAATCTTCAATTACTAAAAGGAGCTGTGTGTGTGTGTGTGTGTGTGTGTGTGTGTGTGTCATTGGTTGTGTGTCGTTTTGTGTGTGTGTCATTGGTTGTGTGTCGTTTTGTGTGTGTTATTGGTTTTGTGTGTGTGTGTATGTAAGTGTGTGTATATATATATATATGTGTGTGTGTGTGTGTGTGTGTGTGTGTGTGTGTGTGTGTGTGTGTGTGTGTGTCACAAACTCCATACTAAAGGGTTCCTGCTGTCATGAATGAATGAATGATCGTTTTAAGGCCATTTTCCCCACTAGAGCGGGGGTTAGCCTTGCGGGCCCCATGACAATCATGGTTCCCTGTTTGAGGCAATGTTTTTATGGCCGGATGCCCTTCCTGACGCCAACCCTTCGTTGCCTCTTACGATGGGCAGGGATACGGTGTACCTATTCTAAATCAGGGTACACACCGGGATCATTCATCCCAACAAGCTGGTACTCAATTTGCCCACCTTGGAAGGATGACAGGCTGAGCCAACCCCAAAGGATGATAGGCTGTCATGGAGTAATAAAAATGGTACCATGAGGTAATCATAGATTTACTTGGTTGGAAAACCAGTAGTCAATTTGATTGGTTTGAGAGCTAATAGTGAATTTACTGATGCATGTTAAACAGGCCTCCCGTTTTCCAGTATTCATTGGTGGACGATAAAGAGCCCATGATGTCCTTCGCAAAGAGTTGGCGAGCTATCGCTGGTACCATGAACAAGTTCCAAATTTCTGCTCTAACTCACAGAGGGCAGCATATCAGCAGCAAAACTGCACCGTCAGCCATTGATGCTACCCCGCAGCCATGTGCTGAATACAAACAAAAAATAAGTAAATTTACTGGTTTGGAAAGCGAATAATTAATTTACTTGTTTGGAAAGCTAATTAATAGATCAAGTTGAAACAAAAATTATTGTCCATTTTATCATAAATATGCCTGTTTTAAAAGCCGTGGTTTCAGGATTGAGGAAGAAGAAGTGGGACCTCGAGCTTTATTCTAGTGGTCCCAACGGTAACATTAATTCTTCTACGACAGCAGGAATGCATTATAATGACATGGGAGGAACAAACAAAATTATTTATCGTACTATTTCTCAAACAAATTAAAAACAAGTACAAATACATTCAAAGCATACCGCCCCCATGCCAAATAAATAACTAACACACCCTATTGGCAGATGGCATACCTCAACCACCAGTGTTTCATCCGAAGTTGTAACTTTTTGAAAATTAATTTCATAATTAATCGAAATAAATTAATTAATTAAAAATGTAATTTTTTTTAAATAAATTAAAAAACTGTCGTATCCAGATCGGGATCTTCACCAACATCGAATAAATTCGTCCTTGTGACATTCCCAACCTCTCCACCAAGTTTTGTCCGAATCCATCCACAACTTTTTGAGATATCGTGCTACATATCGTTATTTTGCCCTATCTCTCAATGGTGAAGAATCACTTTTTAAAAATTCCTCTATCCCGATCTGGATCTTCACCAAAATCTAATAATTTCGTCCTTGTGACATTCCAAACCTCTCCACCATGTTTCGGCCGAATCCATCCACAACATTTTGAGATATCCTGTTCACAAACAAACAGACAGGGGTGAAAAACATAACCTCCACCCACCTTTGGAGGCATAGGTAAAGTATATTAAACGGAAGGAACACAGAAACCACAAGAACCTCAGCCACGACAACAATTACGTGTTATTAAAGATCCTTTTTCACATACAATATTTCACTTCATTTTACACGTCATTGACACTCACAGATGGACATGCAACATGTTTGTGAAGTACAGCTTGCTTTCTTTTGATTCAATCTGTCAGGGACGTGACAGGTAAGCACGCCTAGTAATAATAATTTTAAAGTAATTTACCTAATTCCTTTTGATGAGAATGTCCATGTTGGGGGTGAATACTTGTTGCTATTTCTTAAGTTGATTTTGAGTGAAGTAATAATAGCTACATAAAAATATTGAATAAAATATCACCACGTGGGTCGGTCCAAAACATGTCACGGGCCTGAGGTTCCCAGAAAACATTGGAAAACCTGTTACCATGGTGTTCTTCAATGTAAGTTTGTATGAGTATGATATGTATTTAAATGCAATGCCTTCCAACATTACTTCATCATAAAATGATTGGCAGTGGTACAAATGACACCGTAATGTGGTGTTGTGATTTTTCGAGTTGATTGTTAAGGGGTCTTTATTCTGGGATATCACCAAGTTTACATTTAAAACTTCCTTCATTGTGTTTGATTTTACCTATTTTCATTTTCTTATTTACTCTTCCCATGTCTCCGTGGCCTTATCTACAGCTCTGGCTGACTATGGTGAAATCAAGTGTGTGGCACACTCACTCAGAGCAGAATAGCAAGACAGCGCTACTCTTGGATAACAGCAAAGAAGTGTCAGTGGTTATGGCAGAGCCAGGAGACTCGTATGGAACAATTAAGGAAGGAGCCCAACTCCAGGAGCTCTTCTATGAGGAAACGCAGGTAAAGTTTTCCAAGAATTTGCACCTTTGCACACATTGCCATTTTTAAAGAATTCTGAATTCTGATTTCCTCTTGTACAGTAGTTTTCCATCAATTTTTTTTTACTCAACTCTTATTTCTTGCTATAATTGCACATGACAATGCAGGAATGTTTCTATTGTACTTTAAGGACAAGTCTCATTCTCTATATTTCCATTTTCACTGAAAACTTGGCCTGAATAACAGAGAGAAACGCATCCCTGTTTGTCTTTTAGCAATTAGTACAGAAAGAGTGTAAAAGGTTAACCAGATTGAAAGTAAAATAAGTACTGAGATCTAAGTAGAAACATCTTTACCTTGATATTCCCTTCTCCACAAGATGTAAAGGTCAGAATGTGAGGTGTGCTATTGGACAAGTAGATTTGCTGATAGCTATCACTTTCACACTCCTCCACGCAACAAATATAAAGATAAAATCTGACGTGAGTATAGAAAGGATCCATCCAGTAGTCTTGAGAAATCGCCAGACCAAACAGTTCCACTTTTCTTGCTTTTAAACAAACCACGTGACATGAGAAACATACATCACTGCAGCATTGGATTATGGGGAAAATAATGGACTCTTCTTCTTCTCCTACTCTTCCCTTTATAAGGGGTGATGTCCAATGGTACAAAGCTTCTGCCCAGCCTTGGCCACGATACACGATACCTCAGCCATCTCTCTCCACTCTCCAACCACCCCTACCTTACTGATATCCCTCTTCATACAATCCTCCCATCTCAACCGCATTCTACCTCTTTTCCTCCCACCTTGCTCCCTCAACTTATCTGCTCTCTTTACCATTCTCTCTTCCCCCATCCGCACCAAGTGTCCAGCCCTTCTCAGCCAGCATTTCACCAATCCAATTTCCCCATCAAGCTCATCTGCACAACAATCACCTCCCTCAGTTTATCCATCCTCCTTCTATCCACCCTCTTCACTCCCACAATCATCCTGACCCAGTTGTTCTGGCAAACTTGCAGCCTCTGTTATTGTTTCTCTGTCAGTGCCACCATCTCCAGACCATAAAGCTAGGCCGGCTTTACACACGACATGAGAACCTTCCCTTTCAATCTCCTTGGATATCTTTCTGTCTGCAATTAATCTCTCCACCCTCCTTCACGCATTCGCACCCACCTGAAACGTCTGCCTCTGACTTACCATCCCCGGTCACTGTTCCCCTCCAGGTACTCAAACCTATTTCCTTGTCTGCTCTCTTTCTCCTCTAACCTGATATTCATTTCTCTTCTCTGCTGCCCAACCCACATCACCTCTGTCTTCTCCATGCTCATTTTCAGCCCATGTTTCTCAAATGCCTCCTTACACTCCCCCAATACTCCTCGCATCTGCCGCCTAATCTCCACCACAACAGCCATATCGTCTGTATACATCTTCCCCAGCATACCCCTCATGTTTACCTTCCTGCTCACCAGCTCTATCTCCATCAACATGGGTGGGCTGCGAGAGCTTCGCTGCCTCAAACTGATGTTCAAACTGAGCCCCTCCGACATCCCAGGACCAACCAAAACTCTCCCCTTCATTCCCTTGTATATCCCTTCTACCAACCCAACTTCTGCTTCCGGCACTCCTGTCTCAGTGTCGCCATCACCATCTCTCTCAGGACAGTGTTGTAGGCCTTTTCCAGCTCCACAAATTCCAATGCCATTTCACCTCGCACTTCCAGCCTCTTCTCCACTAGCTATCCCAGCGTGAGCATCGCATCTGTCAACCCACTACCCTTTCAAAACCCCTGCTTCTCTTCTCCGATCTCCATCTCCATACACTTAATTATCCTCCCATCCAGAACGCTCTCCAGCACCTTCATGACATGACTTATGAGCATAATGCCCCTGTACTTCCCCGGATCTTGAACATCGCCCTAGACCTTCCATATCGGCACAATTAACCCTGTTCTCCAATTCTCCGAATTGAACCCTCTCTCTGATGCATACATTCAACAGATTCTTCGGCCAACTGACTTCGACTTCTCCTGCTGCAATTATCATCTCTGTACACACATCACCAATGCCTGGTGCTCTTCCCTTCTTCATCCTCTTCAATGCTGTCTACACCCCCTCCTCCGTGATCTCCACCAACTTCACTTTCCCTTCTACATATAACACGGTAGCTCCAGCTCTATGTTGTTTTCTTCCCAGATCAACAGCTCCTTGAAATATCCTTCCCACACCTTCATTACTGCACCCTTTATCACGAGCCGCGCGCCACCATCCTTAATCACCACCCACCCCTTCATGTCCTTACTATTCTCATCATTGTCAAGCCTCACCATGAGCCAATTTATATATCAACTTCTTCCCAACATCCTCTTCCCACTTGTCGTACACCTCCTCTTCCATATCATTCCTCGCCCAATCCACCACTCTCTTTGCTGCTTTCTTATTTTTCCCATGCAGGTGCAGTGCCCTTGAATCCGGTTGCCACCCCTTCATACTTGATCTTCTCTATCCTCTTCCAAACCTTGTTTTCAACAACTGTTTTCACTACTTCCTCTGTCCATCATACCTGGTTTCTATCCTTCGACAATGCACCCTTTCCTGACGCCCTTCCACACAACACTTCTGCAATCCCCCGAAACGCCTTTGTATCACCTCCAGGTCAACCATTCCTATCATCCTCTCCAGTGCGTCCCTGAATTCCTGCTTCTCCACCCCAGTCCTTCCCATTTGTGGCCTATAAACCGACATAACACACACCATTTGCCTCTATCACCACCCGTGCTATGACTATCCATCCCTCCCATCTTCGCACTCTGATCACCTGCTTGGGTGATCTCTTCTGACACGATTATTCCCATGCCATTACTCCTTCCATCCCCATCTGTGTGCAACAGCTTGTGTCCTCCTACCAATCTCCTCGCCCTGTCTCCGTTCCATCTGGTCTCCTGCACACACAACACTTTTAACCTCCGTCTCGACATCATCTACACCACCTAAATAATGGGCAAAAAATATATCTGGATTTGCACTCCTTTCAGTCATTGATCCGTACCAAGAAAAACGTATTTAACATATTTGTTTTGTGTGAACACACCACAATAGTTTGTATTTGAACTTAGAAAATTCCGATTCATTTTCGTAATTACTCCCTTAATTGCATTCCTTAATTACTGCAGAAAATACTGTAGGTGTAAAATGTTGTAATCACTTAACAACCCTCTATAGTCTATACAGAAAAGTGATATTACCAAAAGACTCTGAATATCAACAACCTTGAAGGAAAATCAAATTGAAATGTGATGGACTTTTTGTCTGGATAAGAGCCCTTTCGAGTCATTGGCTACGTGAGAGTTGAGACACTAATTTGTATAGAGCTGTCATGTTGTTGTTGGATGTAACTATTATGTAATCATATCACCTATAGGCGCAGGAAACTGAAACCACACCTTGGTGGCAAAGCCAGTTCTTTGTGCGAGAACCTGTGCTATTTGGCACTTGGGATGGTGTCTTCACGTCCTGCTTGATCAATATTTTTGGTGTTGTCATCTTTCTGCGCACTGGCTGGATGGTGGTAAGTTATGATACAGACAGAGTTTACAAAGATTTTATTTAGGGTCCAGATGCAGATTCAAGTTATCAGTAGGATACAAAATGTAAAATGGTCAGTCTTATGGAGGTATGCGCTCTACCGAGTGTCGTTCTAGCTTGATTGGTACCCACGCCAGAGGAAAGGGTATTGCATTTGGGTCTGTTTGTTTGTCTGTTTGGCCGCACAGAATGTGAGTATGTGTATCCATTACATTAGACCCTTTAGAGCCCTAGGAGTTTAAAGACACGTAAGACCATTTCAGAACCTGTGCTGATGGAAACTACTTTGAGTCTGACGAAGACTGTTGGGTTATTACATTCTGTGGCAAGCAAGAAAATGCGCAGCGAGGCCCGCCACAGTTAGACACGATCTCTCGCATATGTCACACTAGAATCTGGCCGATGCCGCTTGGTCCGGATGTTTTCTCCTCAAGCGGACCTGGTGGATACGCTCACTTCTCGCCTCTGCGAATTATGTGATGGCTTTGTTGACAATTCTTCTCCAAGACGAGCGATCTGCAGTTTGGTGTTCCCACATGGCCGGGTCAATATCACAGCGTTTTATCTCAGCGCTGAGACAATCATTGTAGCACTTTCTAGGTTTCCCATTGCCATGTTTGCCCACAGCCAGTTCCCCATAAAATAACTGTTTCGAGATCCTTAAATCACTCATTCTTAAGAGGTGACCAGCCCATTGCAGTTGTCGTTTTTTGATGATACTCTCCACCGATACACAGCCAGATTTAATTAGCACTTCCAGATTGGAAACTCTTTCCTTCTATGTTATGTGCAGGGTTTTCCACAGACATCATTGATGTAGAGCTTCCAGCTGACAAATGTGGCGACTATAGGTTGTCCAGCACTCAGCACCGTACAGCAATGCACCCAGAACCACAGCTCTATAGACTGCTAATTTAGTAATCATTTTAATATCGTGACTGTTCCAGACTCTGTGGTAAAGACGGCCAAAGGATGTGCTGGTCTTTGCTATCCGCCGAGAGATTTCCCGATCCAATTGAACATCATCACACAAAACACTCCCTAGATAGGTGTAAGCATCCCTGTTCTTCAGTTGTTGACTGTCCACGAAGACTAGGTGGGGGCTGGGGCACAACACACTCCTGTACCTGCCTCTTAACCGATCCTCCATCGCCATTTGACCTTTCCCCAACTCCTACGCAAAATATATGTTCATGGTATTGTTGTGGGCGCACCGCGACTCTCGCACCCTCTCCTCCTCATCACCCGAATCTGGTGGCAAGCGTAGCAAGACAACCGGAGGTGTGTCGGACACGGTGGATACCAATTACCAGATGGACTGCAAGAGGCTCCATCTCTCCACAAGCATTACACTGATTTTTCGCAGTAACCCGATAAATGGCCTGGTTGACTCTGGCCTTTGTCCAAATAATTGGTTACCTGCCCAGTATCATGTGAGCAATCACTGTTGATCATTAAAAACGTCCGCTGGTGCACACATCCACCACACTAATGCCCGTGGCTTCACCGTTGCCTTGACAGGGAGGCAATAGGGAGTACTACTGCTTACCCAAGTCGGACCCTGTACAATCCTGTAGACCCCGTTGAACTCTATAGATCCTCAAGACCCCTTATACCCCTAAGACTCTGTAGATCTTGTTATACTTTTTAGAACACTTAGACTTCTAAGACACTCCTTTATACCCTTTAGAGCTTTAGATATTTAGACTCTCACACCTTTCAGACCTTGTAATAACCTGCAGATGTTGTTGGTAGCTTGGGTGTTGGCTTAATGGTTAAGGTGGCTGGCCTGGGATCTCAGGGTCCTAAGTTCAAGCCCAGTCCCCCATTGAATTAACACCATATGGGTTGACTCAACCTGTCATCCTTCCGAAGTCGCCAAAATGAGTACCAGCTTACTGGGATGAATGAGTCGTTCGAGTATCCTGCGTCGGAGTGGCGGCCCATCCAGGATTGTGCCCAATAGGCAAGAAACTGCTTCGGCAGCCCTATGCATCTGAAGATGCAAAAAGGAGTGGTCATCATCATCATCGGATGTCTTTGATCTTTATACCCTTTTTAGATGTTTTAAGACCATTTAGAACCCTTCAAACAATTTTGACCTTTTAGACCTTAAATTACACCGTTTCAACCCCTTCAACCTTTTCAGACCCTTTCGACTCTTTTGATTCATTTAGACCTTTCGACCTTCAGACCATTACAACTTGTCAGACCTTTTACCTTTACACATTTACAACGATACCATTTAGATCTTAATTTTCATTCAATGCGATTTAATTTCGTACATCCTTCCATTTATTTGCCACACAAAATAACCACACAAAACAAGTCCTGGCGAGGGTCTGCAATACCTCCAAGTCTGCAATCCCTCACCCAATTGCTCTTTCATGGTTTGTTTTGTTTTACACTGCTATTATTTTTTTTGTATCCAAAGTCAAGGCTCATGAAAGATCTAGGACATTGAATGGAGCAGAATACAACAGAACAAAGAGAACAGTAGAGAGAGAGAGACGGGGGGGGGGGGGGGGGGCGGGGGGGGAGGGGCAGGATTGAAGGACACTAACAGCAGGATTGAAGGACAAAGTAGAGGGAAACTTGGACAAATGAGGGATATGGGGAATGCATGGCGTGTACAAGATGGATATAGAAGCACAACACAACATTTTGATGGAGGTGTGTGTTTGAGGTGGGATGGGGGTGGTCATAATGGGAAGAAAAGATCATGGTTTTAGATGTGGGATGATATGAGATGGTGATGAACAGCTGTATTGAGCATCTGGAGGGAAAATGAGATTGAAGAGAATGTGGAAGTTGCTTCCGCACAAGTGGATAATACTGCAGATAAATCTCCCAATACCCAGTCTCATTAAAAGAAGCAGATAAAATACTCGCAGTAACAAAGAAAAGTAAAACTGTGAATACATATGAATAAGCATGGCAATCATAAGCATATAAATAAGTTCACTGACTTGGCTCTTATTAATGTGACATTTTAAAGACAGTTCTAAGCAAAACGCGGCAATACCCACTTTTAAGGTTATTGCGGCACATGTAACTAAATGATTGCATCTTTCTTGTGCTTTTTGCTATTCGTCAATGAATTTTAAATCTCATTTTATGTTTTCACTTTGATGAAGCATGCTCATGTCCTTAAGACTTCCACCACTTGTCGTCCTGCGCTTCCATGAGTCACAGAACTTCTGTATGAAAAGAAAATGACCATGTGAATTGTCTCGTTTAGTTAATAAAACTTGCTTTTTCTTCATTGTGTTACTCACAACATCTAACTGATTTACAAGACATTCTAAATCGATATTATGCTATTTATTGCTAGCCTTGTGAACTGTGATGTTGAAGCAAAGGTTGCATCTTGCACAAGTATGCTGTATTTTTGTATAGGGAAATGTAGGTGTGTTGCTGAGTGTCGTGATGGTCTTCCTGGCGATCATGGTTGCTCTTGTGACGGTTATGTCTGGTATTGGCATCTGTGAACGATGCAAGATTGGCAGCGGCGGAACTTATTACATGATCTCAATTGTTTTGGGCAGCCGAGTTGGAGGGACAACAGGCCTACTGTACGTCTTTGGCCAGGTGAGTACAGGAGAATGGAATAGTAATTGTCAGTTTTTCTTCAGAATAGTCTTAATAATGGAAAATAGATGAGATATGTGGCCATTTGCACTTTCTTTACTCTCAGAATGGCTATTTGTAGTATCAGTGAATGTCACCTTTGGACTGTTTTTTTTTTTTTTTTTTAATGGGATATTGCCTGCCACAACGCCAGAAGGGGCCACACGAGGTGGGGGCTACACAAAGAAAACAAAAGCAGAACAACCAGCCTCTTGGAATGAAACGAGACAAATGTAAAAAGTTGTCTCTTCTCAGAACAAAAAGGGCTGGGAGGGGTTAACTAGTCTGCTTTGAGACAACAGTGCCTCTACCCCAATTAAAGATGTTATTACTGATTTGTTGTCTAATTTCAGGTGACATTTTAGAGATTCTGTGTTGTTTCATTGAAGGATTTTCTGGTTTGGTTAAAAAGGTAGTTGAAGTTATCAATAAGTTTCTTCATTGTGCTAGATTGAGCCTGCTGCAATGTTTTCTTGCCCTGACCGATATGTGCAGTCTGTCGTCGGCGCACTCTATGTCACTGGCTTTGCCGAGTCGGTGCTAGCTTCATTTGATGTGACTCACGTGTGGGCAGTGCGTGGCTTGGCTGTTGGCGTATTGCTCGGCCTGCTGGCCATAAACCTGGCTGGGGTAATCTGGGTCATCCGTCTGCAGCTGGTTCTGCTTGTGCTTCTGGCTGTGTCCATGCTGGACTTTGTCACTGGCTCCTTCACACATCTTGATCCTGGTAAGTGGTACAGATCCAACTTGGGTGATTCCTACAATCCGTTGCTCTATTAGTTTGGAATGAGGGATATTGACACAAAGGCAATACAGTTTTTTGTGTTCTTGGTCATTACCTTTTCCACAAAAATAGATCTGATGATGTCACAAAAGGAGATTGGTTTGGTTGCCATAATAAAGATAACATTTCTATTCTTCTAGTAAAGCACCTTCTATCAAAGTATGACAAAAGGTGCTTTATTTAGTCTTCTTGCCTTTTAGCGCATGAATCAATTTTTCAAATGATCGGCACATAACAAGTCTGGTGTTGGCATCTATTTATCATGTGGCAATAATGTTGTTGATGCAAACCAGGAATTTAATTGGTCACAGGACACTGCCTTGACCCTTGAGGGACACTGGCCCTTAGAAAAGGCCTTGGGGGAGGGAAAGGGATCAACAATATCAACGAATACACATTCCATGCAATAATGAACAAATGCCACAAGCCAATCAAGAAGAAGACTCCAGTTACCCTCAGCAGAAAGTATAATCGCCATTATTACCCAGTTTTGGGCTGGGATTGCGTATTCAATGTTTGAACAACACAGGGTACCTGAAGGTAGACAAAAAAGCAATTTATTTCAACCACCGTAGACATACAGATGGTTGGCGATAACGTTAATAGTTGATGCGGTGACGTAATCCTTGCTACGTTTGTAATTCTACTCACAAAAATTATCAAAGCTGCAATGATGTAGCAATATAAGAAAAATGTATGGTTTATTACCATCAATACAATTGCCTTGTTATAATTTAATGTGACACCATGCAATAAATATCCTGTTAAGATCAGTCGGGAACGATTTGAATACAATTCACATTAACTGGAATGTTAAGTTGCGTCAGTATGGTTCGACTGGGCTACCGTAGAAATGTTCTCCAATATCAAAACTCCAGGAGGTCATAAAATATGCAAACATATGAAATAGCTTACATTAAGTACCGTACTTCTTTATCTTATGTAGAGAATGCTGTACAAAATCAGTTATTTATTCAGTACACTGTCAAGAAGCATATCCTGCACCAGGCTTTGTGTGGGGCCTATGTGATATGACAATGATGACACACACTAGCAGATGACTTTGCCCATAAAACTGATAAAACAACAAGATCTAAACAAGAAAGAGCAATCAGAGATTGCAGACCCTTGCCAGGATGTGTTTTTAGTGGTTTTTAAGGCGTTTATGTAAAAAAAAAAATGGCGGCCAAACCACAAACCGATGACGTCATCATTATTTATTTTCTCCACCAATTTATCCCGAGATGACGCTCAACAAATTTCATCTTGATCAGGATAAAGTGTTTTACTGGCCTGGTGTTGGGCGGACGCCTGGTGTTGCCTGGTGTTGGGCTAGCGGCTAGGGTGCCAGCTTAGGATCCAAGGATCCTGGGTTTGAATCCTGGTCGATCGCTGAATTAACGCCAGGGGGGTTGACTCAGCCTGTCATCCTTCCGAGGTCGGCTAATTGAGTACCAGTTCACTGGTAATTCCCTGTTTGTCGTAAAAGGCGATAAAAAGGGTTGGCGGCAGGAAGGGCATCCGGCCGTAAAACATTGCTTCAAAAAGGGGACCAACAAAAACAACAACAACCACGGTGCCCGAAAAAGGCCAACCCCCGCTTTGCGGGGAAAAATGGCCTCTAAAGGTGTTTTTTTTTTTTTTTTTAAATGGAGGCACCTATGCCATCATCATTGACATATGTTATTCCCCATGGAGAGTTCTTTACAATGAGCCATGTCTCAATTTTTTCTGTGCAGCGCTTTCAGAGATATAGAGGTGCAAATTTTTTCGATTTTTCCAAGATGGCGGCCGAACCACATGACCGATGACGTCATCATTGTTTATTTTCTCCGCCAATTTATACCTCAATGACGCTCAATAAATTTCATCTTGATCGGATGAACTTTTGTACTTGTCGAATTATGACGTCATAATGGAGGCACCTATGGCATTATCATTAACATATGTTATTCCACATAGAACGAAACTTTCTTCTGATTTTCGTTGAACTCGAGGAAGACTAAGAAGAAGACCTGTTGGTCGAAAGCTTGTCGAAAATAAAAGATCGACCGTCTTGAAGCTACGTGTCTTGAAGCTACGTCCGCAGCTTATCATTTCTTCCGATTATTTATTTTATGCAAATGAGGCACCCTGCTCGTATTGTGGAGTTTCTGCTATTTCTCACAGTTATATATATATATATGTTCTAATCCTGTTGGCCATTTGAAGAAATCAATTTGGTTTTTAAAATATTTTTGTGGGTGCATAAAACACTTCCCCACACCGACTCAGGAAAATTTATATTTTACATTATGTTAACACACACACACTATTCGGGGATAATTAAAAATCACCTTTCACGTAGCTACAAAGGCTCAGGCATCATAAAGCGATTTTTTAAAATCCCCAAAAGATCAATCTTTTTTTTTTTCTCCAAAATTTTCAATTTATTTGCACAAAATACTCCCAGACACTCACTGATGAACCTAAAAGTTTGACAAAGATCCGTTCAGCCGTTTTTGAAAATAGTGGTGACACAGAGGCAGACAAATATCTCTCTTATGGTATAGATACATATTGTTACGGAAACGGGGACGGCGCTCCCCTTAGCAAGGGGGGGGGGGGGGATTAATCCCCCTTCTATTTGCACTAGCCGTCTCCGATCCTGAAGCTACCCCGCTCCCCTGTGGGGTGGGATTGGCCACGGTGATTGGTCAAGGGATTCCCGTACACCTCCGCCAATCCCTCCACAAGGCAGGTGGGTAACTCCGCTCGAAACCACGGACAAGATGATATTTGCCGAGCGGGTTAGCAGTCCGAAGTTCGAGCCATTAACAAAGACTAACCCTATTGCGGAGCTTTGGCCGAAATCGCACCACAGGAACTCAATTGGGAAATCTCTAAAACGATCGGATGAGAAAGAAGAAATCAAAGAATGGAGGAACAGGTATTTATTAATTATTTACACAAACCACAATCAAAGAGAAGAAAAGAAATCAAACTAATATACGGAAAATGGAAGGAGCAGAAGGACACAGAGCAATTCCTTAAACAAGCTTAACTTATACCCAGACAACACAAAGGACAGACGACGGGCAGACTCACACGAATGGGGAATTGCAGGTTGGATTGGCTGGAGGGAGAGAAGGGTTCGTGCAGGACGGCAGGCTGGAGGTGAGCGGCCGCCGACTCCACCGCAATCTGGTCCACAGAACGGGCGACAGGGAGGTCCGAGGACCGCGGCACGACGTCGAGGTTCGCATGCCCGCACTTGTTGTTGTCTGTAGCCTTGTAAGTTTGCGCGTCTCCGCCTCATGCGTCTCCGAAGCTCTCAGCAGGACCGCCACCTGCGCAAGCACCTCCCCCAAAACTCTCTTGCAGAACTGCTTGCCACGGAACTCCTCAACTGAGGTGGGGGGCTCCGCGCGACGGGTTATATAGCGCCACACCCTGGAACGTTCGCGAAACTGCTCGATGTTTCTTGGTCACGCCTCTCAAGCCATACCCCTGATCTCTGGTTCGTCGTTCTGGGGCTCCACCCTTGATGACGAGGTGGGGCCACGCCCTTCTTCTCCGAGTTGGAGCACATGTGCAATGGAGGGTGAATGTAGTTGGCAATGAAGGCAATGCAGTTGGCAATGGAGGCAATGCAGTTGGCAATGGAGGCAATGCTGTTGGCAATGGAGGTTCTGGGGCCATCGAAAGGGGATCTATCTTATTTGATTTTGGTGCAACGTAAGATCGACTATTGGACACACAGCCTTATCTGAAACACAGACTAATGAAATAACTATAGAGAGGTTCTATGATTGGCTACGTGCTTGTACATGGACTAGCTAAGGTGCACTTATTTCAATTAACAGCCAATTAAGGGGAAATGTACACAGGAAATTTACTACTAAATTTACAAAGTGAAGGTTCTAAAAACCGTAACAATATATTTCTCACGAGCTCTCTTCCACCAGGGAAGAAAGTGCAGCAGAGAGTGTCTCTATCATACAACCTTCCCCCTTTAAATAGAAAAACACAAGTTCACATACATCAGCCATTGCCATTTTGCTGTAAATGTGCACCACCCCTAGATACCATGAATTATGACATTTTTATAACAATTGAGAAATTTTTACCTCAATTAAATATAATGGTCTCGTGTTCCGGATTTATCAACTTCATACATAAAACCTCAGATAGATTGACATATGATCATTGAACAAATTGAGGAGGGGAGGTATAAGGGTGTGGGTGGTTTCAGGGGGTAGGGGAGAATGAATGTGTTACTATGCAAAAATATTTAACCTCATCTCACACACTATTATATGTGAATGCATCAATGGAGTGATGGGTCGAATGGCAAAACACCACTGACCGGCAACATTATGTAACTAGAATGGCACTCGGTAGGGCACAAACCTCCACCAGGCTGAACAATGTGTTTCGTTTCCCACTGATAGGCCAGATCCTTTTTTGAAATATTGTGCTATATATAGTTTTTGTCCCCCACATCTCAATGGTGAAGAATTACTTAAAAAATTAAAAATTCTCGGATCTCAGTTTGCATTCACCAAAATACGGGTATAATCAATTTGTCCTTATTACACACTCAACATGTTCACCAAGATTCATCTAAATCCGTCCATAACTTTTTGAAATATCGTTGCAATATATCGTTTTTAGCCCTATCTTTCAATGCTGAAGAATCACATTTAAAAGTTATAGTATCTACATCCGGATCTTCACTGAAATCTAATCAACTGTTCCTTGGCACACAGCTAATCTATCCATCAAATTTCGTTCGAATCTGTCCATAACTTTGAGACATCCTACTCACAGACAGGCAAAAGACAGACAACCAGACAGCGGTGATTACTCAACAGAGGTCCGTCCACCTTTGGTGGTGGAGGTAATTAGCATTATGAGGTGATGAGCTATTATAAGATTATACACATTTTAATAATTATTACAGAATAGAGACAGTCATATAAGGGCATACAATAAATCTGAGCTCTTTCCAAATATGTACTAAATATGTCATTTGATTTTTTTTTTAACCTTATCAAAATGTCAGGGAATATATGATAAAATATAATGCATCAATGACTCAGATTCATGCATACATTTCCCATGCAATCATCCCCCCCCCCCCCAACCCTATCTTGTTATTTCGCATGCAGCACAAGGCTGTGGGGTAGCATCACCTGCAGAGGGTGTGGCTGCGGCATTGATGCAATTGCGGTGCTGCCAATGCCGCTGTGTCCTCTGTTTTTTGGGGCAGGAATTTGTAATTTTACCATGGTGTGAGTGATAGCTCACCTCCTCTTTGTGAAGGACACCGTGGCATCTTTAACGTCCACCAACTAATGCCGGCAGACTGGACGCCTAGTTTAACATGCATCGAGGAATGGCAGAACACACAATGATGATTAACCCTGCCTGTGAAACACTGGGATGACCGTTTTTTAGCTGGGTCGGGATTCCAACCCTGATTTGAAACGGCTTAGAGGCGAGTGTGTGCGTACCTCGAGGCCATCCTGCCAAACCACGCATATCAGTGTCAGTCTGAAACCCTCCCTTTTTAAAATAAAAATAAATATATGTGCATTTTTTTGTCTTTTCAGAAAACGGCTTTGTGGGCTACTCGGAGAAACTGCTGAGAAACAATACATTTCCAGAATATTTGCCAGAACAAAGCTTCTTCACCGTTTTTGGCATTTTCTTTCCAACAGCAACAGGTAAGCAAAGCAAATCGAGCACGTATCCTGAAAATTTTTGAGCAAAGGAATAACGAAACTCTTATAATAGGCTAGCAATTAATGCTGCACATGTTAAAATCCAAAGTTTGGGTTTAATCCCACACCCTCTCCCCCCCTCTCTCCCCCCCCTTCCCCACAGAAAGAAGTACATTATGAATTCCAAGAAACATTATTCTAATAATTTAACTGAAAAAACTATGCAATGAACAACAATGAGGCCTTTTGTCAGCTAGTATACAATCTGTGCTTTGTAACATTGTTTCTTTACTTTCAGGGGTCATGGCCGGGTTCAATATGAGTGGAGATTTGAATAAACCATCGCTCAGTATCCCTGTGGGTTCCCTTTGTGCTATCGCCATAACGTAAGATGTTACACTTGTCTATTGAATGATACACTGTGCAAATCAATTTGAAATTATTTAAACGTTACTAAAAGGATTAATAACAAGGAACTTGGTATAGGAGGAGCTTAGGCCATTCAGCGCATAACACCTGCATGACAATCACCTTTACTACTTGCATTTAATACTTGAATACAAACTCCATTTTCTTCCCAAAACTTTTGGAACAGCAGCTCCAAACTCAAAAGAACTCTCCCAACCCTATTTTGTCTATTTTTCCCCACAATGCTTTGCAGCTACTTTACAAAGGTGTGCATCGAGTATTGAAGCTCGTTTATAATCAAAATGCCATGCGATAAAGAGTGAACTGGTGTTTATCATTAAACATTCTGCGCTCCTATGGTGAAAATTCCATGTGCATCAGACTAACAGTTGCAGAGAGAAAAAAATTCTGATCGGATCAAGCGCTGTACTTGTCGAATTATGACGTCATAATGAAGGCACTTATGACATCATCATTAACATAACTTATTCCCCATGGAGAGTCATTGACCATGAGCCACATTTCAATTTTTTTCCATGGAGTTGTTTCAGAGATATAGAGGTGCAAAGTTGTTTCAAGATGGCGCCCATACCACGTGACATATGACGTCATAATTATCACTAAAATTCTACAGGAGTAGGTTGCTCCTATGGTGAAAATTTCATGTCCACTGGACCAACAGTTGCAGAGTAAAAAAATTATACTGATTGGATCAAGCGTTGTACTTGTCAAATTATGACGTCATAATGAAAGTACCGATGACATCATCATTAACATATCTTATTTCCCATGGGGAGTATTTGACAACGCACCATGTTTCAATTTTTTCCAAGGAGCGGATTCGGAGATAGTGATGCAACGTTTTTTGGTTTTTCCAAGATAGCGCCTGTACCACGTGACCTATGACATCATAATTACCAATAAAAATTATAGTGGAGGAGGCACTCCTATGGTGCAAAATGTCGTTTCAATCGGATTAACGCTTGCTGAGAAATTGAATTTTAAAAACGCCGACATGTACGCATGCAACCGATCGCTTAACCCCACTTTTCACTTTGCGAGCGCAGGGTAATTACAGTCGATTAGCGTGAGTGTTGAATGAGTGTTGATGTCCCATCTGACCAATTGCGAGGTAGGGTAAGAAGTCAGGTGGTTCTGGGAGTTGGACTGTTTGGCGTTTCCATCTGACCACTTGCCTTATGAGGCTGTGACCCCAGGTTGATGAACACTGCTTTTTACGCAACATGGATCTTTATTTTTTTTAAATCCAAATTTTTGTTTCTCTATGCGAGGAATAAAACTTGCTCAGCTCAATTGTAAAATTCAAATGCACAATGTCCCATCACTGCAGGTTAAACATGTGTTAATTTTCAAAATCAACACCTTCAAATACTCCACAACATTGGGATCTACCCATGCACATGGATCTACCCATGCAAACTGGCCTAGACAAAGTCTACTATTCCTCTGCTATACATTCTGAATTATTTGTTGTATTTGCAATTTATCAGCAAATATCATATTTTTGGATATTACTTTTCAAATCTGTCTTTCGTGGGGGGTTGGAGGTTTACAATGTCGAGGCTCGTGGAGGAGCTAGATGCTAGAACATAGAACGGATCAGGACATAACAGAACAAATGGAGGTGTGGGTCACAGCAGAGATGAGGGATAGGATAGTTGGAGACTCGGATAAATGAAAGGATGTGGGAGAAGAATGAGGGCTTGTGGGGAAAGAAGATGATGATGATGGAGAATGATGTGGGGGAAGAGGGCTAGTGGAGACACAGGAGTGTATCAATGGATACAGCTGTAAACTCGTAGGAAGGGGAAACTGGAAGTTTGGAATAGGTGGGTTTGGGGGAGGAGGAGTTGCAGAGGTTAATTGAGGGAGGGGTTGGGGTGGGGGTGCGGGTAGAAGAAATCATGATTGTGGATGGGGGATGATCTGAGATGGTGGTGAACAGTTGTCTTGAAGCCCTGGATGGGATAATGAGACTAAAGAGAATGTGGAATTTGTTTCCACAGATGGTGGAAAAAAAAGAGGAACAAATATGAGTGAAGGTGAGCAGTGATTGTGGACAGTAAGACCACGGACCTGTCTGCGATGTTAAAGTGAAAGGCTCATAGATGCAGCTTCATCATGCGAGATTCCAATATTATTGAAGATCTTTGTTTCCACAGCATCAAGCTGAGAAAGATGTGAGGCAGGTGCACCAGCCCATAGGGGGGAGCAGTACTCCAGCAAGCTGTGAATGAAGGCCTTGTAGGTGGATAAGTGTTCAAGTGTGCCAAGGAAGGACTTCGCACGATAGCGGATGCCCAGTCATCGACTGGCTTTGGAGACCAACTTAGAAGTGTGGTTTGCCAAATAAAGATAATAGTTGATAGAGAGGCCCAAAAATTGGAGTGTGTTGCAGGTGTGGGAGAGGGCATCCCACCTACCTACGTACTTTGTGATGCCTTTATAATTCGTGTGGAAGTCGTGCCCATGTCTCCTGATGTCATTGTGTTCCTTGTAAAAAAAAAAAAAAATTCCCTGCTGAAAGAATAATGTGACATCTTGAATTGTATAGTTAGTCTATTGCTTATGAGGAAAATTTAAAAAGACCTTATCGTAAAGGTTGCTCATCCCAAGCCGAATGTAGGTGGGTTTCCTCTCCCATACCATACCTGCATCTTTGTGTCACAATATGCTGCAGATTGACTCCAATTACACCAGAACACCAGTTGCAAGCTTGAGGCCACAGACTCACCTTTACACCTGATCCAAAACAGCATTCCAGTTGGACATTCAAAGTCTATTTCTTGTAACCCATTCATGAATCCAGTACATACAGTAGTGATTGGTCGATGAGTGATATAAACTAGTGGGATGACACACATAACATTTATTGGGACCAATGCTGCACTGACATCCCCAACAGCTTCACCTTGAATCCAGGAGCGCTCGTTCACAAGTTAGTACTGAAAAAGGGACTCCGGGTTTCTTACCCGTGGTGTGTAGTTACGTACCAGTAAGCAGGACTTGAGCCCTCGGTCTACTTTTCTCAAACTTGTAGGTGCTAAAGTTGACATGTATCACTAGATCTTTGTCATTACACTTCATGTATTTCCATCATTCCATGTGTATCAAAGTAAATCTCTTTGCTTGTTTCTTTTTCCAGGTTGTTTCTTTATTTGGTATTTGTTCTTCTGCTCGGATCGACCTGTACACGTGATGCTCTACACACTGACTTCATGATCGCTGAAAAGGCAAGGCCTGAGACCCTTGCTTATCAACATACCTACACTTGTGAAATTGCGTTTTGTTTTCTTTATTCCAGTTTTCCAGAATAAGTAGTTTCCTTTTTATCCACCAAGATATTCCTGCTTATCTAACAGTGGGTGCCTTGTGTGTTGCAGGTATCCCTGGTTGGTTTCTTGTTCCTCATTGGGCTTTATATCTCCTCGCTGGGATCTTGTATGACTTCGCTTTATGGAGCTCCACGCATATTGCAGTGCATCGCAGAAGAACACGTTATTCCTGCCATTTCTTTCCTCGCAAAAGGGGTATGGGTCAAGCTTTTCACAGAGGGAATCTACAGAGGTTTCATTTGCATATTTGAATAAGTGTGTCAAGGAATCTTGAATGACAATAGTCTAGTAGGAAGACTAGGTCCCCCTGCACCCCCCGGAGATATACTTCTAATCAGTGTTTCTAGATTGGAAAAAATGTGTAGAAAATGACTAGCTATGGCCCCAAGCTGAAAAAATGTCCCACATACCATTTTTATGCAAATTACTGCTGCAAATTTTATGCAAAATTATGCAAATTTTATGCAAATTTTTGATGAGGAGTAGAGTTGAGGGGTCTTTGAGGGCTTCATCGAGGTGCTCTCGGTTGCAAGACTGGGTCATTCTGAGAAGCACAGCAGGGTCAGAGATCATGATGTTCTCCTCCTCAGTGAATCTCTCCATCAACAGCCTCTCCATTGCCTCACACACTGTTTTGAGGCAAAAGAGGGACTTTGCGTAGGCCTTTCCACTGAGAACACCTTTGAGAGATCCACTTGTTACTAGTTGTGCCTCAAAGAGAATCTCTGCATATCCAGAACCACGCATCTTGTGTCCAGTGAGCATCCCGATGTAGTTCATGGATGTGTGGAAGGGTCCAATCGTTACTACATGACTAGCAAATTCATTTGGCCAGCGCCAGATGATGGGAAGGGCTTTCATGCAGACACCCAGATCAAATGTATTCAGGACCCATCTCTGACCCACCTCAGCAGTTGCTGCCTCGGAACGCTTCAGTAGCTCACGAACAACTGCGTTGTCTGTGATCGGTTGGTGGATAGGCGTGCAGTAGTCGACTGTTGATTTGCTGGGTGGGGGAGAACCAGTTGCAGAGGTGAAACCCCCTAGCCCAGGCACAGGCTGCAGGCCATTGCCATGCCATGCAGGCACCAGGCACAGACCGATCACAGACAACGCAGTTGTTCGTGAGCTACTGAAGCGTTCCGAGGCAGCAACTGCTGAGGTGGGTCAGAGATGGGTCCTGAATACATTTGATCTGGGTGTCTGCATGAAAGCCCTTCCCATCATCTGGCGCTGGCCAAATGAATTTGCTAGTCATGTAGTAACGATTGGACCCTTCCACACATCCATGAACTACATCGGGATGCTCACTGGACACAAGATGCGTGGTTCTGGATATGCAGAGATTCTCTTTGAGGCACAACTAGTAACAAGTGGATCTCTCAAAGGTGTTCTCAGTGGAAAGGCCTACGCAAAGTCCCTCTTTTGCCTCAAAACAGTGTGTGAGGCAATGGAGAGGCTGTTGATGGAGAGATTCACTGAGGAGGAGAACATCATGATCTCTGACCCTGCTGTGCTTCTCAGAATGACCCAGTCTTGCAACCGAGAGCACCTCGATTAAGCCCTCAAAGACCCCTCAACTCTACTCCTCATCAAAAATTTGCATAAAATTTGCATAATTTTGCATAAAATTTGCAGCAGTAATTTGCATAAAAATGGTATGTGGGACATTTTTTCAGCTTGGGGCCATAGCTAGTCATTTTCTACACATTTTTTCCAATCTAGAAACACTGATTAGAAGTATATCTCCGGGGGGTGCAGGGGGACCTAGTCTTCCTACTAGACTACAACGTTTAAGTATGAGCAAAGGAAATTCAGCCCTTCATGCTGCATTTTCTGAAATACAAAATTAATTTTAACATATCACAAGTCGTAAGAGCAGGGAGCGAACTGGTTGGCGTCATGAGAAGGTATGGCAGTGGATCACATGACTGTTTTACAAAAGGAATACACACACACACACACACACACACACACACACACACACACACACACACACACACACACACACCACTCCTGCATTCCGTCTTCATGATGCCTCAAATGTACTATTGCCTGTGGAAAATTTGGACTTCCTGTTCTCTCCAGTGACGAGAGGCAATCAAACTGGGTTCTGAGGAAGCGTGTTGAAAGTCACATGATAATTACTGCAAGTTGGACACCCACACATTGAGTTATGCCATAGCAATATGCTTAAGCTGTGTTTTCTCAGACTTGCCTTGAATGACTCTTCCACAGTCTCCGATGAATTAACACCTCCCAAGTTTTGACATACAGTACTAACTTGCGTTTAAAGAGGCCTCAGCTCTAAAAACATTGGATCCACTCCATATTAACCTTTCTGTAAGAGCACACCTATACAAGAATATGATGGTCAATGGGACAGCCAACTTTGTCCTCTGGAAGAATCTGATTAACAAAAATATGACTTATTTTATCTTACATAATAGTATAAAGTCATTTTCATCTGTAACATCTTAGGACCTGTTTGATTCTATTCTTCTTCTTCTTCTGCTACTACTACTACCACCACAATTCTTATTCAATTGCGCCAATTATTCAGACATTGCGGAGTTGGCTAGATAACGGGGGGGGGGGGGGGGGGGGGGGCTAGATAACGTCCAGACGTTCACCTGACAGGAATTTGAAATTTGGACAGGATCATGGTGATTGTTCTCATACTCTGCGAAAGACATTGTGGGGTACTTAACATCCCGTGCTATGACCAGATCGGCCGAGGGGTCCTCCAGCTTGAAAGACAGTGCACATATTTATATGAATCGTGTTACGTGTGAAACACCAGGATGGCAGTGTATAGGTGGGCCAAGGTTCAAAGCCATGCTCGATAGCTTCTCGGTGAATGCTCTAAACCTGTAAGCCTTAGAACAAACTAATTTCACAAACATTATAGCCATTCAATCTTACAATGCAGTTGCACTTGTCCAGAGTGGATGCTTACTGATGGAAATTTACACAATCCAGTCGTGTTTCCCTGATGCCATTATTAAATAATTTCTGCTTTATCAAACAATATTATACCAGGAACCCTTCCAAAAACAGCTTAGATGTAGATGAGTGGCTCATATTTCACCTGGACCAGAGAAAGAGGATGGAGATTCGTCCGTGAACAACAACACAACAACAACATGCATTTTAAAGGCCATTTTCCCTACTAGAGCGGGGGTTAGCCTTGCGGTCCCCATGACAATCTTCTCCATTTTGCCCTATTTTCTGCATCTCTCCTTGTTAACCCCCTTGCCCGCATTTCCTCTTCCACCATCTTTAGCCAAGTCTTTCTCGGTCTTCCCCGTCCTCTACTTCCTTCTATATTCATTTCCATCACTCTTCACTCTTCTCAACCAGTCACTTTCATCCTTCCTCAACACATGACCAAACCATCTCAACCTGTTCCTCTTCACAGCATCAATCACAGGCTCTATTCCCATCATCTTTCGCAATTCATCATTTGTCTTCCTCTCTCTCAACGATACTCCGCACATCCATCGAACCATTCACATTTCCACCCATTCCAACCTTCGTTGCTGCTCTCCGTTCATTACCCATGTCTTGCTCCCATAAATCATAACACTTCTCACACATGCAGCATACACCTTTCCTTTCAGCTTCAACGACACTCCCCTCATCATCAGCACGCCACTCAGTTCCCGAAACTTCTTCCATGCACATCTCACTCGAGCAACCGTTGCCGAGTCTGATCCACCTTCTCCATTCAGCATGTCTCCGAGGTAGCAAAATGTTTTCACACCTTCCAGCTTCACGCCGTCTCCAAGATCCAACTCAACATTTCCTCCATCTGCAGCTCCCTCTGTGCACACCTTACATTTGAATGTAGCTGCCACACTGGTTAATGACCCTCTCAGACCACTACATTTTTGATGAACCCACTCAGCGCACATTGTACATTGAATGGAGTTCACTCCGACACCCTTCCTACACACAGCACAGGGCCACTTCCCAGTTCTTTCCACCTCACCACATGCTTTACCACTTGCCATCACCTTCGTCTTTCCGATATTCACCTTCAGACCATTTGTCTCCATACATTCCTTCCACTTGTTCATCTTTTCCTTCAGTCCATCCATACTTTCCGCAATCAACACCAGATCATCTGCATACAACAACTCCCACGGTAATCCCTCCTTTACGTTCTGAGCCAGCACCTCCATCACAGCTACAAATAGTAGTGGACTTAGTACCGACCCCTGATGCACTCCCACATTTACCTCAAACTCACCACTGTTCCCGTCTTTCGTCCTTGCGGTGAACTTCGTCCTTCGAACTTCGTCCTTCGTCCGTGAACAATAAATACATTATCTTTAGGAAACATAAAACAATACTCAATATATCTTTGTTTAATACAAAAGCATGTTTTTTTTTTACCACATTTGAAAAGCCCTTGTTTCGTATATAAATTGAATTATGATTCATCAATCCAAGACTTTCATCAATCCAAGATTGCTGATTGGCCGTTTTAATTGGCTGGTAAGTTTATCTTTTCTGATCTTGTGGTGACTTAAAACCCAACAGACTTACAAATTTGAGATTTCACATTCATTCACCAGATTATTCTGCCAATGTAATATTTTGAACAAACATACAGTAAGTACTCAGGTGTGAGAATCCTACGTAGAGTGATCTTGGCTGCTCTAAATTCACATGATTATGGGGATGCAAAAATTAAATTGATGGAGAGCAGCTCAATTCCTTTATTAAGTCCTTGGAGCAATTATTTTTTGTCTGCATTACAAATTTCCACGAATTTTTATAAATTATTGCTTAGATCATCAGCAGCTTTATAAATAGTGTCCCAAGCGGTCTCAAACCCATAAGGACGTAAATACCAAAGACCCATCTGTTTTCTCTTAATTTTAATTTTGATTTACAAAAAATATTTGACACCAAATAATCAACCAGGAAATAAAAACGTTAGAAAAGGGAAAATTATTTAAATAAATAAATAATTACACTATTGGATGATTGGGGTTCCCAAAACCCTTATTAAAGGTATTTATTTGGAGAAACTTCAGCGAACACAAAACATTAAATCATCTGGTCAAATGTGCTGAACCCTATTCCAAATTTCATACAATTCGGAATTTCTGTTAAAATCTGCTCTATACCTTGTAGAAAAATATCAAACTCCAATTGTTCTCAGCTCATTTGAGGTGGTTGATGGAGGATTGTTATCCTCAGTTCGAACTATGGTAATTAATGAGCTAAATAGTTTAATATCCTACGGTGTCTTTCATGAAGAGTAGGAGAGTTATCGGCAGCACCCTGAACACGTTACAAATTCCTGCCACCTTCAGTGGTTCATGAGATTCCATGCCAACGTCAGGCCTGGCCAGCTCATCTGTGAGACGTTTAAAAAAATACATCACAGGGGAAGGGTCGAGCCCAAAACTAAGAGGAGCCCTCTGTGTGAAAAAAAACAAAAACAAAGAAAGATAGGAATATGAGACAATTAAATGAGATCGAGGCGATTGATTCGTGACTTGAATTGGTGAAAGTTTATATAAGTTGGGAACACTGCTGGGGAGGCTGTTCCAAAGAGAGGGAATGCAGGAAAATAATGAGGAAGCATGGTGATTGGTATGGAGAGAAGAGTAGGGGGAACACAAAAAGGGTGAAGTGTAGAAGGTGTAAGGGTTAGGGTTAGGGATATTGCTAACAGAGTGAGGAGGGGGAGGGACGGAAGCCAAGGGTTTGACAGGGCACTGACTGTGGTAGTTGTAGTAGGAGAAGCACAGGGAAGAGACCGCTTGACAGTGGGCCAAAGGTGGAGGTGGCTAGACAAAGTAGGATGGTTAATCAGTAGGACGTTATCCAGGCTACCGCTGAAGAGGGTGCGTGGGTAACGGGTTAAGAAGTGATCACTTGAAAGTGCAGCCCTTGGCCTTGCTTTGTAAATAGAGTGCACAGTGTGCAATTGGGGCTCGGTGAGGAGACTTTTCACAATTGCTTTGCCGTGGGTGATGAGGCATGGCCATTCTTAGTTGGTGGAGCAATCCGTCTGGTTGATTCCGACAATGAGCGAGACTTCTGATACACTAACTAGTCCCGCGACCCTAGTGTGGCCGGCAGACTAACTTCTTAGAGGGATGAGCGGCCGCAAGCCGTGCGAGATTGAGCAACAACAGGTCTGTGATGCCCATCGATGTCCGGGGCCGCACGTGTGTTACACTGGACGTGCCAGCATGAACCTTGCCCTTCGCCGTCAGGCTCGGGTAAACCGCTGAGCCCCGTCCGTGATGGGGACTCTGGCTTGAGACTGTGTCCAATGAACGAGGAATTCCCAGGAAGCACGAGTCATCAGCACGCGTTGATTAAGTCCCTGCCCTTTGTACACTTGGTCGCTACTACCGATCGGACGGTTTGGTGAGATCCTCGGATCAGCCCCTGCACGAGCCGTTCTCGCCTCGTGCCAGTGCGCCAAAAAGATGAGCGAACCAGACTGTCTGGAGGAAGTAAAACTCGTCACAAGGTCCTTTTTTTTGTTCTATTTTTTTGTGGAACGACTGGATCTGAGAGTTGGGAATGAGAAGAGGAGTCTAGCGTGGCTGTGTTGATTTTGCTGGACATAAGGAGACTTAGTCCAAAACCATTTCTGGGCTGACCCCACAAGGTGAGAATAACCGAAGTAGTAGTATTCATTTATTCATTTCGGTTTATTGAAATCATTAAACACTGGACAAGGCAGTCCGACGACTGAAATTTGTCAAGTTTACAATAATAAAATAGTATTTCATAAAACCTACAAATGTATATAAAAATAATAATAATCATATAAAATGACAATAATATACATATCATGTATCAAAATAATTATCTGGAATAAACAAACATACATAATTAAACAACAATAAAAATATAACAAATTCGACAAACAAAATAACCTAAAATAGCAGAAAACTTAAGAAGAACAACAAACAGATATGATGCATGTAATTGATTTTATGCACATACATCACAGAATTAAGCATTTCAGTCAAAAAAGGAATTGTTGAATTCTCGTATCTTTGAGTCTTATAATGAGGTAGGTCAAGATGTTGAGCATTTCTCAGTTGCATATTATGTTACTTGTGTTATTTTTTCATAACATAGTAAAAAAAACAGTAAACAGTGCTTGTTAAGCATTTTTTGATACAAAGTATAATTTCCCTGAATGTGGGACAATGAAGATTTTTATTATTAAGATCATTAGCTAGCTGATGAGATTGGTCAACAAAAGCAGGATTATAGGACTGCTTCTTCATTCTGGTCAATAATCTGATCTGTCTATGCCATTTTCCAGGCTCTGATCTTTTAAGGTATTCGACTTGTTCTGAAAGTAAGATACCTTAGCCTTTCTGATATGACGCTGAACTACAGACTTGGCATTTAATATGGAATATTTTTTTTTCTTGACGGGTTTACTTTCTTAACTCAGTATATCAATCTGGTGAGTTTCTTTTACACTTTGGTGATTTATTTGTTAAAAGAACCATGTCACTGATTGTCTGTCGCAGCAAGAAGTCAACAACAGGATTATATCACAGGTGGCGTGGCAAAATGTACGGACAGGTGCATTTGATGATTGGCTTCACAGTCAGGTATACAAGGGTTGTTGCGTTCTGTATTAGTGGAAAACAACTGCTGCACGTCTCCAAAAGTTATTGCCGCTTCCTCTGGAGATGGTCCGTCAACTCGACAATGCTGTTTGTCATGGGGTGGTGGCTTTACAAAATTACGGCATGAAACAGCGTGCTATTGCTCGGCAGTATGGCACCACTCAAGGTCAGGTGTCACAGATCCTGAAACGAAATGCTCAGAGGGGTGTCCCTACTCCAATACCGAGGCCAGGACGTCCCCGCAGAACCACAAGGAGGGATGATCGCCAGCTGCACCGGTTAGTCTGCAATGGCCGTACCAAGTCAGCTAATCGGCTTAGGGCTGAGTGGCAGCAACTGACAAATGTGCCTGTATCCAGAAGGCTAGTCAACCAACGACTGGTTCAAGCAGGCTATCGTGCCAGGCGTCCCCTGAGAAAGCCACGCCTGACCAGACAACACCGCCAGCACCGATTGCAGTGGGCCAGAGAGCACCGTCAATGGCAGCCAGGACACTGGAATCACGTGTTCTTCAGTGACGAGTCTAGATTTCTGGTCTATCGTCAAGATGGCCACGTCCGAGTGCGCAGACAAGTGCATGAAGCCTACAACAAAGATTGTATAGTGCCAAGAGTCCAAGCTGGAGGTGGTGGGGTGACCGTTTGGGCTGCTTTTCATGCAGGGGGCAAAACTGACCTGGTTGTTTTGAATGGAAACCTGAACCAGTTCAAGTACAGGGCCATTCTGGAAGAAACATTGCTTCCATTTGCTCGTGCAGCCTTTCGAGGAAACTTTGTCTTCCAAGATGACAATGCACGGCCTCGTCATGCTCGCATGATCCAACACTTTCTTGCTGACCGTGGTGTCGAGCATATGGATACCATGATACCATACCATATGGATACCATACCATGATACCATACCATGATACCATGCCTGCCATGTCTCCGGATATGAATCCGACAGAGAACTTGTGGGCAGAATTAACGCGTCAAATCGACCACTTGGACCAGCAGCCGACCTCTGTGCGTGAATTGCAGCAGGCTATTGTCACTGCATGGCAAGCGATTCCTGTCCAAACCTTGGCAAATCTCGTGAACAGCATGCCTCAACGTGGACGTGCTCTCCTGAATGCTCGTGGGGGTTACACGAAGTACTGAACTGTAATTTTACTGTCCGTAATCCCAGTCGTAATTTAACTTTTGTTTTTGTTAAAAAAATTTTTGGCAAATGTGCAAAATAAAGAGATACTTCTGGAAAACGTACAGAAGTTTAACACAGTACTGTCCATGAATTGAGTTCGATATCAGTTTACATCACTTTCAAGGATCAATTTATTTGTTTCGAAATGTCAAATGTGGTTTTTGTTTCTTTTAAAGGCCACATTAACAAAATCTAGAATAATTTCAACATAATTCCAATGAACTTTTGGTTCTAAGACATCTTGAAAAGTAAGTTCACCCCCACAAATTTTTTTTTCCATATTAAATGCCAAGTCTGTATATTCCTTCGTTGACGGTATCTAACAAAATCACCGATATCATGTGCAGCATCCCATTGTACTATTAAACGGCAAAGATTGTCGTTGAACCATGGTTTGTCCTTAGGTTTCCACTTAATCACCATCTCTTGAAAGCATCGTTTGTATTGCATCATTAGAGTACTGTGTCAAATTTCTACCATCTTATCAGGATCATCGGTAGAGTTAAAATAGTATTGTGGAGGCATGCATTTCCCATGAGCCTCGACCTTGGATAGAAAAAAACATAAAATAGTTTGAATAGATCTTTAAAGACTGCCATCATTAGTCTTGGACAAGGCACATTCAGCTTATGAAGTGCTAACCAAATTGATACTGTCTTTCGAAAGAACGCTAAGCTCGTTGTACCATCTGCCAGCACTGCTGCTTGGTGGACGTTCATGATACCATGCTGTCTTTCGCTAGGAGCAGTCAAATTTTTGCTAGCACCCTGAAAAACATAGCAAATCCCTGTCCCGACCTACAGGGGGAACTATTTCAGCAGCACATCCATGCTTCCTGTAATGATGCAAGCCCACAAACTCATACTGCACATGATTGAATTAATCACATTGCCTCTGTTGATGTCTCTAACATGATGGTGCATTTGCTGAAGGTTTATTTATTACCTCCGCCACCAAAGGTGGATGGAGGTAATGTTTTCACTCCTGCCTGTCTGTGAACAAGATATCTCAAAAAGTTGTGGACAGATTCAAACGGAATTTGGCAGAGAGGTAGTGTATGTGACGAGGACGAAATTATTAGATTTTGGTTTAGATCCGGATTCTGATCCGGCTACTATAATTTTTTAAGTGATTCTTCACCATTGGGAGATTGGGACAAAAACGATACATATCAGGATATCTCAAAACGTTGTGGACGAATTTGGATGAAACTTGGTGGAGAGGTTGGGTGTGTGACAATGACTAATCGATTCGATTTTGGTGGAGATCTGGATGTGAGTTTCATTACGACAATTATTTAATTATATAAGTGATTCTTCACAATTGAGAGATTGGGTGAAAAGCAATATATAACATGATATGTTGGTTAGGTGACAAGAACAAGCCAATTCGATATTGGTTGAGGTCCGAATCCAGATCCGGCCTATCAGTGGGATAGAAAACATAAACTGTTCAGCCTGGCGGAGGTAATGCGCTCCACCGAGTGCCGTTCTAGTTACCCTCGCCGGAGAAGAGGGTATTGCATTTGAGTCCGTCTGTTTGTCTGTTTGTTTGTTTGTCTGCACAGAATAAATATGATTTTCTCTGCAACCGTTGGTCCGATTGACAGGAAATTTTCACCAAAGGTGCAACTCCACCTGTATAATTTTTAATGATAATTATGACGTCATAGGTCACGTGGTTCGGCCGCCATCTTGGAAAATCGAAAAACGTTGCACCTCTATATCTCGGAAAGCGCTGAATAGAAAAAATTGAGACATCACTCATTGTAAAGAACTCTCCATGGGGAATAAAATATGTTAATGGTGATGTCATAAGTGCCTCCATTATGACGTCATAATTCGACAAGTACAAAACTTCATCCTTTCAAGATGAAATTTATTGAGCGCCATGTCAGCATAAAGTGGTGGAGAAAAAAATAATGACGACGTCATCAGTCACGTGTTTCGGCCGTCATCTTGGAAAAACCAAAAAACTTTGTACCTCTATATCTCCGAAAGCGCTGAATATAAAGAAATTGAGACACGGCTCAATGTAAAGAACTCTCCATGGGGAATAAAATATGTTAATGATGATGTCATACATGCCTCAATTATGATGTCATAATTCGACAAGTACAAAACTTCATCCGATCAAGATGAAATTTATTGAGTATAATCTCGGAATAAATTAGTTTAGAATTTTTTTTAACGATGACGTCATCGGTCACGTGTTTTGGCCGCCATATTTGTTTTAACACAAAAGTCTTAAAAACCACTGAAAATACATCCTGGTGAGGGTTTGCAATCTCTGATTGCTCTTTGTCTTGTTTTAAATGTGTCAGCAATCTCCAATCGCTGCACTCTAGTTACCAGCTGATTTTAGTCTCATGGAGCGCAATCTAATGTCATGAGTGTTTGATTTTTATGTGTTAACGAGGATGACACACGCTTGTTTATCATCCTGTTTGTTAACATTATTATGACAGTTTGGACCCAACAAGACACCTACGTATGCCATCGGGGTGGTTGGAGCAGTCACTGTAATATTCATCTTCATCGGTGAAGTGGACATTCTTTCTCCAATTGTCACCATCAACTTCCTCATCACCTATGCCACTGTGGCCTACGCTTACTTTGCCCTGGCAATGAGTTATGATTTGCAGCAGATGGAAGGGATGCGTTGGGCAACTGGAGGACCCTCGATGGGAAATAGCAGAACAAATGGCGACCAGCGAGAGGGCTACAAGCCTTTGATAAACAAAGGCAAGGATGAGTCTGAGAGTGGTGAAATAAGTCGGAGTCAGGAGGGATCATTAGAGGAGTTTACTCGAGATATGAAAATGATTTTTCCCAGCCAAATGCCAAATGGCAAGACCGGTGGAAGCAAGAGACCGGAGCAGGACGTCCCTCGGGGTAAACGGCACAATGTGGCCAAAGAGAGGCTGCAGCACAGCTTCATGCTCGATTCAATTGGCAAGAGGGACCAGCAGAATCTCGATGGATCACTTTCCGAGGACAGCGCTTCAATTAATGGTCAGGCCATTGGACTGGATGACCAACCGGAGCCTGTGATCTCTGCCAATGGTGAAGAAAAACCAAAGGAGCGAAGACACGGAACGTTTGAGACTTCCAGCAGGAAATCTAGCAAAGCAGAGACTGCAACTGGTGAGCAAGAGCCAATGCTTGTTTGCTAATTTACCTTTATTTGTGTGAATTATGTAATGAAATCTCTTGTCTCCTCCCCTCCTCCCCCTCTCCAGTGTATGTTGATCCACTTGTTGTATCCCCATATTGTTCCATCATCCGCCCCTCCTCCCCCTCTCCAGTGTATGTTGATCCACTTGTTGTATCCCCATATCGTTCCATCATCCTCCCCTCCTCCCCCTCTCCAGTGTATGTTGATCCACTTATTGTATCCCCATATTGCTCCATCATCCACCACCAATCCACTCCAATTTGTTCTCTTGTCATGCTGCATATATCAAGGTTGCGTTACGTGTGCAGTAGAGTCTGAAACCCGAATCCTATCCAGGTTACAACTGTTGAACGTCCATCCGAGGGACGGCACACACATTGATGCCTTACGCAGCCTGTGAAACCCCAGGATGTCAGCTTATAGCTTGGCCAATATTCAAACCAGGGCTAGACAGCTCAGAAGCAAGTATGCATAACTCGATGTTGTCCTACCAGCCCATAGTGTTTATTTATATACCTAAATTAATTAAGTTGAATAATGCGATTTCATGACATGGGACTTGACCAAAGCATACCTGCTTTACACGATTACACTACTCCATATTTATTTTAGACATAATTACACTACTGCCACTGAAATTTGACGATAATGCACCAATTGCTTCATATAAACCTCTAGCCATGGCCTCTGCAGACTAAACCAGGTATGCTTTGTAAAGGATGTGTTTCTTATCAAGTTTTTCCTCTCCCTTGTAAGATTTGTCTCATCACAAGAATCCCTGGGAATTGGAAATTTATCAGATGTCAAATTCCTTCTATTCTAAACTCTGCAATCGCTGGATATCCCTAATTGGTGTAAGTATGCTTCCCACATTTTAAGATTGTGAATGAGGAATTGGATTTACTATCAAAATGCATCAGAATGACAGCAACCCTTGTTTTTCATCATACTGCCAGAACACTACTGTAATATGCATTTAATTTACCTATTTTGATCAGATGCAATATTGTGCAGCCGCCATGTTTGATTATTGACTGATGCCATTGTATTCCTGTAACCAGGCCGGAGTATGCCTCGTCATCATGTTTATTATCCACTGGATCTTCTCCCTCATCACCATAGCTATGGCCTTGCTTCTGTTTTTGTACATTGGGCAGGCCAGCCCTGGTCTTCCACCTGGTCAGTACCCAGATCAAATCACCTGTCCTTATTTCGCGCCAGGAGAGCTACTCGACAGTGATTCGGTTCACTTTTTAGCAATCTTGCAGGGGCGCAATGTATGTTATGATGTACCTGCTAAATAATAAATGAAATGAAAATTTAATGGAACATGGATCATGCTGTTTGTAATCCCTTGAGCAAGATTAATATGAGGAAGTCACCAAACTTGGATCTAGTTGTATAAATCAAGTTGCTCGCGAGATCACGGCGAGGTCACGTCTTTTCGAAGCTGTTCCATGCGCTCACGCTTTCGAAGCTAAGTGATCTTTCTCAATTGTGTTTTTGTCGAGACTGTATCTATCTTTCGGTGTATGTACCTATAGCGTATCTTTTGGAAAATTTTCGGTGCTAATTTTTCGTACATGTATACACAATCGTCGGTTAATGCGTATCGAGTATTCTGCGGCCTAGTACTCGTAGGCTTAGGCTACCGTACCGTCTCCGACCTTGTGGTTTTGTTTTTCTCTCAGCGATTCGTCGAATGCGCTGCAATTATTTTCGTTCTCTGTTTCCTCCCAGTCGTTCACCCCATACCTCCTTGTTTAATATCTCTACTCAAAAAAAACAAAACCCAAAAAAATATTTCCTTCCCAGGTCTTATTCGTTTATTTGTTGTTCTTATTTGTTCGTTCGTTCTTCGTTTGCGATCACGCGATCACGTGGTTAGAAATGTATAATCTCTCCCCTGAACAACTATTTTCTCTCATATATTATAACACCCTTTTCTTCTTTTCCTACAAAAGGATGCTTTCGTCTTGCTCACCAAATCTATTCATTCCAAAAAATATATACTGAAACGCAAAAGAAACTTACCACCTTTGAAACCTTTAAATATCAACAATAACACTGCGTGTAGTAAATGTGTGAACTTATTTGTGGACAATAGTGTCCTCACTGTCAGACAAAACGGTCACGGATGGTCACTTGAACCTTCAATGGTCACTTCATAGCACAGCTGTTGAACAGCCGTTTTGACTGTCAGTGATTAGCTAAGGGGTACGGGATGATTTTAATGAGCTGCATGTGATGTCTTGATATTGGCTTTAAAAAGGCCAGTGCAAAATGGGCATTTCAATCAACATGCCACGATTGTCAAGGGATCAACGGCAGCGTGCCCTGGGCATGCTGCAAGGCGGACTGAGCTACCGTGAGGTGGCACGTCGCCTTGGCTGTTCACACCAGACGATATCGGCCCTGGTGGACAGAGACACCCTCCACAACTCTGCAGATGACAGACCTCGATCAGGGAGGCCAAGAGTCACCACTGCAAGGCAGGACAGGCAGATGGTCCGAAGTCACCTGCGGGATCGATTCCGTCCAGCATCCCGCACTGCGGCAGAAACTCCGGGGCGTGCAAACCCACGGATCTCCAATGATACTGCACGAAGACGACTGCATGACTATGGCCTGACTGCCAGAAGACCATACAGAGGCCCCGTGATGACGGCTGCCCATCGCCGCAACCGACAGAGATGGTGCCAGCAGCATCAGCGGTGGACCTTGGCGCAGTGGAACGAGGTCGCTTGCAGCGATGAGTCAAGGTTCTGTGTGGACAGTCCTGATGGGCGTGAGCGTGTCTGGAGAAGAACTGGCGAGCGATATGCCGATTGTTGCGTGCGTCAAGCCAACAGGTGGGGTGGCCCAAGTGTGATGGTGTGGGCCGCCATATCAGGCCGGTACAGGACGCCACTGGTGGTTGTGGATGGGAATCTTAACGCCCAGCGGTATGTGGATAATGTCCTGCGACCTCATCTGCTGCCATTCCTGCTGGACCACCCAGAACTGAGAACCTTTCAGCATGACAACGCTCGTCCCCATGCTGCTCGCTTTACCACTGCATTTCTCCAAGGCGAGAACATCAACACCATGCAGTGGCCTGCGCTCTCCCCTGACCTGAATCCCATAGAGCACCTGTGGGATGAGCTTGGGAGACGCGTAGTTGGCAGGGCCAGGACACGGGCAGAGCTGCTTCAGACATTGAGGACTGAGTGGGACAGAATCCAGCAGCAATCCATCCAAAGACTGGTAGGCAGTATACGCCGATGATGCACTGCCTGTATCCAAAACAATGGTGGCCACACACGCTATTGAAAGGGGACTGACATTGCACCCTCTGCTGTTCTGTACTGTAGAACAAACTGATGAGATGGTGTATCTTGGTCAAAAACTTGACATGTCATAAATAAAATGCCAATGTTTCAATTAGCAATTGTTGGTTTGTTTTATTTTGAACTGTTACAATTTTATTACATTTCAAACAAGTGGTAAGTTTCTTTTGCGTTTTCGGTCTTTTTGAAGTTGGTCAAAATGGTCAAATTTTTTGGTCAAAATGCCCATTTTGCACCGGCCTTTTTAAAGCCAATATCAAGACATCACGTGCAGCTCATTAAAATCATCCCGTACCCCTTGGCTAATCACTGACAGTCAAAACGGCTGTTCAACAGCTGTGCTATGAAGTGACCATTGAAGGTTCAAGTGACCATCCGTGACCATTTTGTCTGACAGTGAGGACACTATTGTCCACAAATAAGTTCACACATTTACTACACGCAGTGTTATTGTTGATATTTAAAGGTTTCAAAGGTGGTAAGTTTCTTTTGCGTTTTCGGTCTTTTTGAAGTTGGTCAAAATGGTCAAATTCTTCGGTCAAAATGCCCATTTTGCACTGGCCTTTTTAAAGCCAATATCAAGACATCATGTGCAGCTCATTAAAATCATCCCGAACCCCTTGGCTAATCACTGACAGTCAAAACGGCTGTTCAACAGCTGTGCTATGAAATGACCATTGAAGGTTCAAGTGACCATCCGTGACCGTTTTGTCTGACAGTGAGGACACTATTGTCCGCAAATAAGTTCACACATTTACTACACACAGTGTTATTGTTGATATTTAAAGGTTTCAAAGGTGGTAAGTTTCTTTTGCGTTTCAGTATATTGTTGCGGATATGGGATTTGCATCCATCCATATCTGCTTGTAAATATTCCCCTATTTCCTCAATACTTCCCAACTATCCCCAATCCCCCATTCCCTAGTCCCATTTTCTGTAAACAACACTATGTAGACCCGACCTCCCCCTATTTCCCCCCATTAAATGTCGCATCCAGGTCCACCGCATCTCACGTAGACAACTATAGGACATCTTGCTAGTTATTCTTAGTCTATGTCAGTTAAGGATTCGTTTCCATTAATTCTGACCCTTCGTTGCACCAGAATGTGATTGTATGGCACCGTTAGGAAGTTTAGGACCTCCCAATACCTCCCCGCAGCTCTTCCTCACGGTTCAGAAACAACAACAACAGAAACGGCGGCGGCGTGCACAGGGAGTGCGCGTCCTCACTCCGGCTTGGTTGGTAGGGGGTGTTGGGAGGGCACGAGGCCTTCCCCACAAGCCGCCATCGAACATGTGCTCGACGGGGTTACCAAATAGGGGCTCCCTGTCAGCTCCTCGTCAAGGGCGGAGCCCGGTAACCCCCGCACCCAATGGAAGCGGCGGACCGGTCCCATCTGGGGCGGAGCCAACCAGCCGAGGGCGTGTCACTCCCCGCTGAGCATGCGCAGGAAGAGGGAGGTGACGTCAGATGCGTGCTGAGCTTGAAGCAAGAGAGACGTCCCTTCCGAGCGCTGTGAGGCCTCCCTGCATCTCTTGGACCGTGCTTGATCCTGTCCCCGAGCCAAGGTGCACCTTGTGCTATCGAACTACCTGTCCTTCCCTGCCATCAATCCCTGTGTAAGTCAGCCTTGTCCCGTTTGTGTGTGGTCTGTCTGGGGTAAGATAAGATTGTATCTAAGTGCCTATCTCTTCTGTGCCTTTACCTCACTACGTTGTAATCTACCCCTTTTCTCCCCCACTGTAATTATATCCTCCTCTGGAGGTCTTGAGAACTGTACCCCTTGCGTCGTTTCATCTATCCCAGTCGTTGTGTCCTTTCCATCATTGATTTAGCATAGCGCGATTTGGTCAACGTTTGGGTGGAATCGGGGTCTAGTCGGGGAATAACTGTTAGGTCGCGGTAATACACCACCGCTCGGTCGAAATAACATCTAACCGCGATCCGTAACAATTGGTTGTCAGGAGTTGGGATTCGAACCTGGGACTAAATTTATTTAGCCCAAATTTTGGACACCAATTGTGTTATTACCGTAACAATTGGTGTCGAGGAGTGAGATTCGAGGCCCGAACCAAATTTTAAAAAAAACATCTAGGAAAAAATTTGGTCAAAATTATAAAGACAGCGAAATTTGATTTTGTTTTACAAAAAAAAAAAACCCGAATTTTGAAAGTCGCGCTATGGCAGATCAAGACGGCTGGGTTCCGGTAGAGGAGAGTGAGGCAGGGTCGATCCAGGACCAAATTGAGGGACATGAGGAGAGCGAAGCAGTGAGGGCGGCAGGTTCACAAGATGGCGCTCTCGCGCACGAGGTTGCGGGCGCGCAAAATGGCGCCTCGCACATGGCTACGGCGGCCGCACCCGCTGCACAAGTGGGAGGGATGGCCCAAATGCAGGCCCTCATAGAGCAATTTATGGTACAAATGCAGGCGTTCCTCAACCTGCAGAAGGACGAGATGAGGGCTAATAGTCAGCAATTGGGAAACCAGATGGATGCTCAGAGTGAGCAATTAAGAGACGGGTTAAACAATATGGGAAATAAATTTGAGGGATTAGACAATGGGATAGAAGGGATGAAACATGGGTTAACGGGGGTGGAAAATAGAATGGCTGCCCAGGAGAATCAGATAGAGGGAGTGAAAAATAGGTTAGAGGGGTTAGAAAACAGTATGGAAGGCAAATTGAGGGACATGAGGGACCAAGCGGAAAGGGAAGTTAAAAAAATGGGGCAGCAGATAGAGGGGGTCAGAATGGGGGTAGAAACTAAATTGGATGCTCACAGGGAGGAAATGGAGCAGATGAGGGTGGCATCTGGGCAGGAGATGCAAGTGATGGGAGAAGAGATCAGAAGAGGTGTGAGTGAGGAGGTCGGAGGAGTGCGCGAGGAGGTGAGGCACTGTAAGGAGCGCATGGAGAAGGAGGTGAGAAAGGGGACTGTAAAATTGCAAGGTGGTATAGAGGAGTTGACGCTGGGAGTAGAACAACTGACAGTGGGACAAAAGGAGTTCGGGGACCAGGTAAAGAAGAACACAGCGGTAATAGAGGGTTTAAAATCGACACAGAAGGAGATGAAAAAGGACGTAGGGGTAATTAAAAAAGAGTGTCAGACGGTACATGAGGACCTGACGAGGAAAATGAACAAGGTGGTAGAGGTGATGGAGGTTAAAGAGCGGGAGGTGCGGGAGCACATAGAAAAAAATAAGGTGGAGTTAGAGGAAGAATTTAAGGGGGCGCACGAGGAGATGAAGGAGGTGAAGCAGAAATTAGAAGAAGTGGAAGAAGGGGTGAGCGAAATTAAGAAGCGACAGAGAGAGGATAAGAAAGAGATAAAGGAGGAAGTAAAAGAATTGGTCCAAAGTCTGTGTTCGGATCGTGATGATGTGCTCATTAACCGGATGAGGGATTCGCAGGTGATGGAGGAGAAGCGAAGAGAAAGAGGACCCGGTGTAAGTGGTGACCAATATGGTCGTGCGTATGATGCGCCAGGTGATTTAATAAGCTTGGGGGTCGAGATGGACCCGGATGTTCGTGAGAGGCCAAGAGTGAGGTGTATGGCTGGTCCGGAGGGTATGGAACGAGGGTGCGAGCGAGAGGGTCCGGTGATGGGAGAGGTGCGAGGTGTGAGTGAGCAAGGTTGTGGTGGTATGGAATGGGTAGCGGGTTGCGGAAGTGTGACCCATGCATCGACACCAACAGGGGTAGTTTTTAGAGGGACAGGCGAGGCACGGGAGCCCCTTGGGGGTAATGTACTGTGGGGGCCCGGCCGGTTCGGCCCCGCGCTGACCCCGCAAGGGGCGACGCACGGGGTCCGGCAGGCGGGCAGCGACTCACATACGAGGTGGTCCCACAAAGTCCAACTCGCGCCGTATGACGGTGGGTAAGGGTGGCATCCCTGCCACCCTTCCCATGAATGGGGCAAATGCGCTATAGATTATGGGGTGTATGGCAGTGAAAACTAGCCCGGGTGGGTTAGGATATTGTGTGTAGGGATCTAGCGAAGATGACATTAGGTGACGTTAAGGTTTAGATAGTGACTGATACCTGTAGAGGGGACGCAGGTAGATTAGAGTGGATGATAATGACGAGGGAGCGCAATAGTTTAGAGGGACGACTGGGAAGCGCAAGTTTCAGAGGGGAGTAGTTAGATGAGATGATGCTGTGTGAGAACTGGACAGGTGTGTGGAGCAGTGTATGAGTAGTGAGTGTTGTGGATCAGCGCGAATGCGCTTGGGGGAGAGAAGGGTGCAGGCGGCACCAAGTATGAGAGCACAGGTATGCAAGTACAGGTGTGTGGAATATATGGAGCAGAGAATGAGTGGTGTGGAGAGAGTTGGAGTAAGTGGTACGGAGTGGTGTGCATGGTGCGAAGGTGTGGATGGGGGAAGAGTGGACCCCTTTTCACGAGTACCCGGGGAGGGTAGTTTAAAGAATAGTTAGAAGGTATAGGTAAATTGTGGTTGGATATTGGCATTTGTGGTTTGGTTGCAGAATGGTATTGTGGATGGGTGCATTGGTGAGGTGAAATTGGCTGGTCGTGTGGCCTGTTAGTATGAGTGTGAATGGTTGGGCACTCCGCCACTGTTAGATGTCGGCCAGGTGAGGCCGCAGGTGGGCTCTGGGAGCCGTTAGTGTCAGTGGGTGCCTGAGGATCCCGGGTGTGGATCGGGCAGGCCGTGCCAGAGAGGGCACTGAGGGGGTGAGAGTGCGAGAGGGCCTTCCCCAGTTAGTTAGGTTAGGGTGAGGAGCAGGTGAGCTCGGTAGGCAACAACAGTGGTGGAGGTGTGCAGGTAGGCGGACCAGCTGGGAGCGTCACACGACCCAGCCACCGAAATTGTGCGGGGGCACCGAGTGATGAATCGGGGGAGTGAGACCCCAACTTGAGAAGCACCACAGTTTGGTCAATGGGAATTGGTTTTTAGAACCCATAGTGTAAGTTGGCCAATGGATTGGCAGGGAAAGACCCCGGGTAATGTAAAGTTGTTAAAGTCATTTAGGAAATAGTTAGGATTGATGAACCTGTCGCACCATACACAGCCACTTACCTGAGGTGGTGATGATGACTCCACACCTGTGTTCCTTTGTTCTGTGTTGCAGGAAAGGAGAATTGCTGTGTGGATTTGTGAGACGCATCACGACGTGGATGAGACATTGGGGTGATTCCATCTCTCCCTCCTTAGGAGGGACTGATGATGAATTGGTGATGGCAAATTTTGATGTTGAGTTGGAGATGGCAAATTTTGATGAGAGTTGGAAATGGCAAATTTGATTGGTTAGGAGGGAGAGAAGACGAATTTGGTTTATGGGAGGAACGGGGAAGACAGTAGGGACGTTTGTTGATGTGTAAAGTAGATGTTTATGGGTAGTGTTGTGTTTTGTGGATGCAGTAAGGGGTAAGGGAGGGGCAATGTAGGTTACCTGGTGGGGGGGGAGGGGGGCGTACGGAAGGAACGTACCTGTCTCACCTGGTTCCCATGTGCCCCCAGTGTGCATTACCTTGAATTGCGTGCACTTTTGCGCCCTTACCACCTTACTCACTTGTCTTCTTTTGTCTCCCACCTCCGAGGATCTGGCTTTGGGGCAGAGAGAGAGGAGAGAGAGGTGCTGGCTCCGCAGTTGTGGGCCTGTACTTCCGCTGCTTGCTGCCTGGATCGATACACCATATGGACCGCAATTTTTGTGGCCGCCCACAATGGACCGCAGTTCTTTTGCGGTCAAGCACCACCTGTGGATGGACCTCTGGGTCAACGTGGCACCTATGCCATACAGGTGAACCACTTTTAGTTGGCCCCCCTGACGGCCACAATTTAGAAATGGACGCGGTTGGCGCCTTTCTTTATTTCTAAAGAAGCCAGAAGGCCAAGTGCACTCCATGAAGGCAAGACCAGCGGCAGAACATCGGCCGGCTGCGACACCACCGGTGACCATGGACACTTGATTGTGCATTTATTATTGAACACTTTATTGGTGCACCGGATGGTGCTGACTGTGCATAATGGGGTGGTGCTTTTGGTGCTTGGACGGGGTGCTCTGCACATTATTAAAGGCCGTAGGGCCACAGGGCACTCGTGGGTTGGTGTATCGATGCTGGCATGCGTGCTCTCCCTATGCATAACATCTGCATGTGTTCCTCAAAGAACAGGTCCTGGATCGTAGTGTAAATATCAGTCTTGTATAAATGATGCTCCCTACCGGCTGTATGTTTAGTTTGAGGATGCTTTCCGCGACTCGGTTATCCTGTGGGTGTGTTTCTGTTAGGAGAAGGGTGCAACGTCGCAGGGGGACATATTTACTCATTTGTGAACATCTGTAAAACTGTCGCACTCAGGGTTGAGTTAATAGTAGAGGGAACTACATCTGAGTGCCACACTAACGTAGGTAAAAATGTATCGGGTCGGGACGCCCCGAGGTAGAGAAGGGTGCAATGTTGCGGATATGGGATTTACATCCATCCATATCCGCTTGTAAATATTCCCCTATTTCCTCAATACTTCCCAACTATCCCCAATCCCCCATTCCCTAGTCCCATTTTCTGTAAACAACACTCTGTAGACCCGACCTCCCCCTATTTCCCCCATTAAATGTCGCATCCAGGTCCACCGCATCTCACGTAGACAACTATAGGACATCTTGCTAGTTATTCTTAGTCTATGTCAGTTAAGGATTCGTTTCCATTAATTCTGACCCTTCGTTGCACCAGAATGTGATTGTATGGCACCGTTAGGAAGTTTAGGACCTCCCAATACCTCCCCGCAGCTCTTCCTCACGGTTCAGAAACAACAACAACAACAACAACAGAAACGGCGGCGGCGTGCACAGGGAGTGCGCGTCCTCACTCCGGCTTGGTTGGTAGGGGGTGTTGGGAGGGCACGAGGCCTTCCCCACGAGCCGCCATCGAACATGTGCTCGACGGGGTTACCAAATAGGGGCTCCCTGTCAGCTCCTCGTCAAGGGCAGAGCCCGGTAACCCCCGCACCCAATGGAAGCGGCGGACCGGTCCCATCTGGGGCGGAGCCAACCAGCCGAGGGCGTGTCACTCCCCGCTGAGCATGCGCCGCAGGAAGAGGGAGGTGACGTCAGATGCGCGCTGAGCTTGAAGCAAGAGAGACGTCCCTTCCGAGCGCTGTGAGGCCTCCCTGCATCTCTTGGACCGTGCTTGATCCTGTCCCCGAGCCAAGGTGCACCTTGTGCTATCGAACTACCTGTCCTTCCCTGCCATCAATCCCTGTGTAAGTCAGCCTTGTCCCGTTTGTGTGTGGTCTGTCTGGGGTAAGATAAGATTGTATCTAAGTGCCTATCTCTTCTGTGCCTTTACCTCACTACCTTGTAATCTACCCCTTTTCTCCCCCACTGTAATTATATCCTCCTCCGGAGGTCTTGAGAACTGTACCCCTTGCGTCGTTTCATCTATCCCAGTCGTTGTGTCCTTTCCATCATTGATTTAGCATAGCGCGATTTGGTCAACGTTTGGGTGGAATCGGGGTCTAGTCGGGGAATAACTGTTAGGTCGCGGTAATACACCACCGCTCGGTCGAAATAACATCTAACCGCGATCCGTAACAATATATAATACCATCTCTTACAGTTCCTCCTTTCTACATTCCCTAAACTATCGAGAACTCCACCCCTCCTCCAGTGTCCTCAAACGTATTTTTGACTCGAAGGTCTCAAACTCATTTTGCAAAAAATGTTCGTTTCCCATGAATCATACACTTTTCAAAATCCAATCTCACCCCTCCCCTCCAAATCCTCCCCATCACCCATCCCTTTCAAATCTCCCCCCTTGCCCCTTCCCTCCCCTCCCTCCTAAACTCCCCCCACACCCCTCCCCTCCGAGACTCTCCCTCGCTCCTCCCCTCCTAGACTCCCCTCTCACCCCTCCTCCTCAAAGCATCTTCCCTGCTTCTTCCCCCTTACAACTTTCACCTTCATCTCCCCCAACCTTCTGCCTCGCTCTTCCCCCTCCTCAAATAACACCTCACTGTGCCTCACCCAATCTCCATCAAACCTTTTGTCCGCCCCATTCTTCCCTTTCTCCAAGCGATTCTGAAATCTCTGACACACCTTCAACAGCTCTCCCTACCTCTTCCTCCTCTTCCACATCTTACCCTACCCCTCCCCCCACTGTTCTGGACCCGATGCTCCCCCTTCCTCTTCATTAAGGGTATGGACCTCAAACATCCGGGGCCTTCGCTCAAACTTGACTGACCTCTCCATACAGGTTGCTTCTGACAAACCAGATGTGATCTGCTTAACAGAAACTTTCCTCCTTCATGATGTCTCTGATGCCTTGGTATCTCTCCCAGGTTACTCCCTCCTCCGGTATGATAGACCTGAGCCTCGTCCTGGAGGTGGGGTTGCTATCTTTATAAAAAACTCTCTTCCTCACTCGCCCTCCACTGCCCTCTCTCCACCTCACCCCCAGGAATACCTTTGGCTGTGGCTTCCCCTTCGCTCCCACCTTTGGTTCATATGTGTGTTGTACCGTCCACCAAACAGCGATGACTCCATCTACATCTCGCTGTCTGATAATATGGACCAACTTCTATCTACCCATCCCAACTCTCTCTTCCTCATATGTGGTGATTTCAATTGTCACCATGCCAGTTGGCTGGGTGTGGGTACCTCTCTCACCAGCCATGGCTCTTCAGCAAAGGACTTCTGCGACTCACTGGGACTGACACAATCTGTCAATTTCCCGACCTGGATCTCAGTCAACGGAGCATCTTCTCTTCTGGATTTGGTTATGACAAACTTCCCTGAAAATGTCTGCTGCTCTTCTTCTGCTCCAATCGGCTCATCTGATCATGTGCTTGTCAAAGTGGACATCTCTCTGACCATTCTCAGAGAGCCTCCTCAGCGTCGACGAGTCTGGCATTTCACTCAGGCCAACTGGCACGGTCTTCAAGCAGCCATCAATCTGGACTGGTCTCCCATCTCTACCGCCTCTGACATCAACTCATCCTGGGAATTCTTTCAAAGTAAATTGCTCTCTCATGCACAGATTTATCCCATCTCGTCTTCAGTTGTCATACCCTTCCTCCTGTCCATGGTACACGGAATCTTGTGGTGAGGCTGTTGCCCTGAAACAACTTGCTTTCGTCTCCTGGAAAGCAAATCCAACGGAAGGAAATCTCATTTCCTTTCACAAAGCCCGAAACAAGTGTGTGTCCACCCTCAGGAGAGCCAGGAAACAATATATCACCGTTCTCAAGACCGAACTCTCTTATCTGTCTCCCTCTTCCAAATCCTGGTGGCGTCTGGTCAAATCTGTTTCTGGTGTTTGTTCCCCCTCCATCCCCTCCCTCACCTCAAACGGCTTCACGGCTGACTCCGCACGTGAAAAAGCTGAATGCCTCAACTCTGTGTTTGCCTCTAAATCTTGTGTCCCAAACCCATCCCTCTCTGTACCCACCGTACCCAGTCGTACCCAGCTGCTCCTGGACTCTGTGTCCTTTCCTCCTGACAAGGTGGAAAAGTTTCTGTCAACCCTCGACTCTGATTCTGCAACTGGTCCTGACGGCATCAGCCCACGGGTCCTAAAATCATGTTCTTCCGCTCTTTCACTCCCTCTTTCTGTTCTCTTCACCCTCTCTTTTGCTCAAGGTCATCTGCCATCTGCTTGGAAATCAGCCAACATCACCGCTTTGCACAAAAAAGGTGCAAAAACAGATCCCAGCAACTACAGACCAATCAGCCTTCTCCCAATTATCAGCAAAGTCATGGAATCCATCATTGCTTCAGATATGAAATCTTTCCTCTTCTCCAATGGCTTGATCTCTGATCATCAATTTGATTTCAGACCTGGTCACTCTACTCTGGACATGCTGCTTCTGCTTTCTCAACAATGGATGGAGGTCCTCAACGCCAAACAGGAAATTAGAGCTGTCTCCCTTGACATTTCACGTGCCTTCGATACGGTCTGGCACCCTGCTCTGCTCACCAAACTCTCCTCCTTTTGTATCCATGGAAATCTCCACGCATGGCTGGCGGACTTCCTCTCTGGTCGTAGTCAACGTGTGGCCCTGAATGGGTTTCTCTCATCTCCTCTTCCTGTTCAGGCTGGAGTTCCCCAAGGTAGTGTTCTGGGCCCTGTGCTTTTTCTGGTCTTCATCAATGATCTCTCTGACTCTCTTGAAAATCCTCTCTATCTCTTTGCTGACGACTCTACTCTCTGTCGCTCCATTCCTCATCCCTCAGATCGGCAGTCTGCAGCCTTCTCACTCTCTGCAGACCTGGACAAAATCACAGACTGGGCAAACAAATGGAACATGTCTTTCAATCCTGATAAATCTCACACTCTTACGATGTCTCTCCGAAAAGACCGACTGGAAAACCCTCCCATCCACTTTCTGAATATTCCTCTCCAAGAAGTTCTGTCACTCAAGCTTTTGGGTCTCACTATTTGCCATGATCTTTCCTGGGAAAACCACATTTCAAATCTGGCCTCCAAAGCCAGTCGCCCGACTGTGCATCCTCCGTCGTGCGAAGTCCTTCCTTGGCACACCTGAACTCCTCACCACATACAAGGCTTTCATCCGCAGCTCTATGGAATACTGCTCTCCCCTCTGGTCTGGTGCTCCTGCCTCACACCTAGCCCGTCTTCACGCTGTTGAAACCAAAGCGTTCAGAATCATTGGAATCTCCCGCGATGAAGCTAACTCCAAAGGCCTTTCACTCACTCTCCTGGCAGGTTGGTGGTCTTTCCGTCTTCTACCGACTCCTCTCTGGCCTTGCCCCCCCCAGCCCTCTCTGGGCTCTGTCCCCCAAATATTCCTACAGGTCGCACAAGATCTGCCTGCAACCCTCTTATGGTTAAACTGCCAAAATCAAGACTTTCTGCTCACCTTCACTCCTCTTTTCTCCCGCCTCTGGAACAAACTCCCTCACTCTCTTCAATCCCACTCCACCCTCCAGGTCTTTAAAACAGCTGTTCACCACCATCTCTTATCCTCCCCCATCCAAAACCTTGATCTTTTCTACCCCCGCTAATTTCGGTCCCCTTGTGTTTTATACCTCTCCCCCCCCCCCCTCCCCCTCCCACGCCTCCTGCCCCCAAGCCCTCTCCCTCCCACACTTCTCCCTGCTCTCAAATGTTGTGGTTGTGTGCTTCCCCTTCTCTCCCCATCTTGTCTTCCGCTCCCTCTTTTTGTATATTTTGTTTGTCTGGTTGATTTGTTTGTGAAATAAATGTTAGCTCTTTCACGAGCCTCGATTCAGTATACAAAAAAAGTACTTTTTGCTTTGGCATTGCTGTTTAGCTATTTCTGGTACAATGTATAACACCATGTAACCTCTCCTATACCCGAACTCCTGTATGCACATAACTTTTGTGTGGCCCCTTAAGGTGTGTAAAGTGTGAGGAAAAGTGTGCGTTTTCAATTCTGTGAAACAACAGCATTTGCAGAGCTGTTTGTGCCTTTATAGGAAGTATTTTAACAACTGCTGCCGGTAATATAGTGAAGCTGTGCCATTATTATAATGTTTCATTAAACACTGGAATTTGACTGGCGTTTGTCTGGTCTTACCTGCAATTTGGTTGTTGTCGCCTGTCATCTGTCGGAGAGCGGAAAAATAAGGCTTGCTGGGAAAAGTGAGCCAGTTGAGTATCCTGTGCTGGAGTGGCGCTCGTCATGTGTGTGTGTGTGTGTGTGTGTGTGTGTGTGTGTGTGTATGTGTGCGTGTGCGTGTGTGCGGCCAGACTGCAGACTTTGGTGTGCTAAGGCCGACTGTATCACCTTCCCAAGCTGAATTGCTCTATCCACGTGAATTGCATTGCTATGTTAAAGTTCCCTTTCTTTCTTCCAGGCATTTCTGTTTGCTTCAACTTGTTTACATGGATTAAAGAACAATTGCAGAAGTTATGCAGGTAAGATAGAAAGTGCTTGAGTTTTGCTTCTCTATTCTGTTGCAGTCTGAATTTTTTTTTTCTGTGAATAAAAAGTGTTTAAATTTGTTAAATTAAATTTGGGCATGGAGATTTTTGGCAGTACTGCCTTTTCCGAGGTAGCATTTTAGTACCCCGATGCCATTAAGAGTCATTAACAAAGTAAATGGGCTGACACTATATAGAGAATAGACAAGGTAAGGTGGGTGCAGTTAATGCCTCCCTTATTTATGATCCTCAATGAGCTAGTTGGGATTTTGCAACATATGATAGCAACATGAGATATCTTCTGAGGCAGCTTGGTTTCCCAAAGCTGGGAATCTAAATTTTTAATACAGCTACCTTCAGCTGCATATAAGCTGTTTATACATGTGAGCATGGTGTTTGTTCAAGGTGGAAAAACCTCATGGGGAAGGGGGATAAAATTAGTATTAATATTATTTTGTAATAACCGTTAGTCCGATTGCCAATACATTTTCACGATAGGATCGCCTCCTCCTGTATAATTTTTCCATGATAATTATGATGTCATAGGTCACGTGGTATGGGCGCCATCTTGGAAAACGCGAAAAACTTTCCACCCTATAAATCTTTGAAACCGCTTCACGGAAAAAAAATTAAACATGGCTCATTGTCATGGTTGTCCATGGAAACCTCCACGCATGGCTTGCGGACTTCCTAACCGGTCGCAGTCAACATGTGGCCCTGAATGGATTTCTCTCATCACCCCTTCCTGTTCAGGCTGGAGTTCCCCAAGGCAGTGGTCTGGGCCTCTGGGCCCTGTGCTTTTTCTGGTCTTCATCAGTGATCTGTCGGACTCTCTGGAAAATCCTCTCTATCTCTCTGCTGATGACTTCATTCTCTGCCGCTCCATACCTCATCCCTCAGATCGGCAGCCTGCAGCCTCCTCACTCTCTGCTGACCTGGACAAATTCACAGACTGGTCAAACAAGTGGAACATGTCTTTCAATCCTGACAAATCTCACACTCTTACTATGTCTCTCCGAAAAGACCGACTGGAAAACCCTCCCATCTACTTTCTCAACAATCCTCTCCAAGAAGTTCTGTCGCTCAAGCTTTTGGGTCTCACTATCTGCCATGATCTTTCTTGGGAAAACCACATTTCCAAGCTGGCCTCCAAAGCCAGTCGTCGACTGGGCATCCTCCGTCGTGCGAAGTCCTTCCTTGGCACACCTGAGCTCCTCACCACAAACAAGGCTTTCATCCGCAGCTCAATGGAATGCTGTTCCCCCCTCTGGGCCGGTACTCCTGCTTCACACCTAGCTCGGCTTCACGCTGTTGAAGCCAAAGCTTTCAGAATCATTGGAATCTCCTGCGATGAAGCGAACTCCGAGGGCCTTTCACTCACTCACCGCAGGCAGGTTGGTGGTCTTTCTGTCTTCTACCGACTCCTCTCTGGCCTAACTCCCCCAGCTCTCTCTGGGCTCTGTCCCCCATATATTCCTACAGGTCGCACAAGATCTGCCAGCAACCCTCTTATGGTTAAACTGCCAAAATAAAGACTCTCTGCTCACCTTTACTCTTTCATTCCTCTTTTCTCCCGCCTCTGGAACAAATTACCACACTCTCTTCAATCCCACTCCTCCCTCCAGGTCTTTAAAACAGCTGTTCACCACCATCTCTTATCTTCCCCCATCCAAAACCTCGATCTTTTCTACCCCCGTTAATTCACCGCAGATCCACTTTTTTGAAATACCGACTTATTTCCTGGAAGTCCGAGCAGTGTCCATGTGTTTTATACCTCTCCCACCTCCCTCATCCCCCCCAAGCCCTCCCACAGATCTCCCAATGTCCCTGTTCTCTACTGTTGTACTTTTGTGCTTCTCTCTCTCTCCCCATCTTGTCTCCCGCCCCCTTTATTATGTTTTATGTGTCCATTTACGTTTTTTGTCATTAATGTTAGCTCTTGCATGAGCCTCGATCTTGTATATAAAAAAAATTGTGAAATACTCCCTATTGGGAACAACATATATTCATGATGATGTCATTGGTGCCTTCATCATGACATCATAATTCGACAAGTAGAACTCTTGATCCGATCAGTTTCAAATTTATTCAGCGTGATCTAGGGATAAATTGGGCGAGGAAAAAAATTGATGACGTCATCGGTCACGTGGTTCGGCAGCCATATTTTTACGGCGTATCCCGTGGAGTAATGCCGCCTGGAACAGCGTTTGTCTGTCTGTCTGGTGCATGTATGTATGTTTGTCCCTCACAAATTTCCAACAATCAGAGCTGAGGATCTGGTCACATGGCAGGGGGATAGCAGATCCCCCACTCAGCAGATACAAGACTAATGCTCTTGTTCATTCAATGCACATCAGTGCGCTCTTCGTTATTGTCATATCTCATTTATTATTTTATTTATCATATGTCACATTATAGGTAATTGTCACATCTCACACATTAGCTCTCACATGAGCCCTGACTTAGTATACAACAACATGCATTTTAAGGCCATTTTCCCTGCAAGAGCGGGGGTTAGCCTTGCGGTCCCCATGACAATCTTCTCCATTTTTCCCTATTTTCTGCATCTCTCCTTGTTAACCCCCTTGCCCGCATATCTTCTTCCACCGTCTTTAGCCAAGTCTTTCTCGGTCTTCCCCGTCCTCTACTTCCTTCTACATTCATTTCCATCACTCTTCTCAACCAGTCACTTTCATCCTTCCTCAACACATGACCAAACCATCTCAACCTGTTCCTCTTCACAGCATCAATCACAGGCTCTATTCCCATCATCTTTCGCAAATCATCATTTGTCTTCCTCTCTCTCAGCGACACTCCACACATCCACCGAACCATTCGCATTTCCACCCTTTCCAGCCTTCGTTGCTGCTCTACATTCATGACCCATGTCTCACTCCCATAAATCATAACACTTCTCACACATGCAGCATACACCTTTCCCTTCAGCTTCAACGACACTCCCCTCCTCATCAGCACGCCACTCAGTTCCCGAAACCTCTTCCATGCACATCTCACTCTAGCAACCGTTGCCGAGTCTGATCCACCTTCTCCATTCAGCATGTCTCCGAGATAGCAAAATGTTTTCACACCTTCCAGCTTCAGGCCGTCTCCAAGATCCAACTCAACATTTCTTCCATCTGCAGCTCCCTCTGTGCACACCTTACATTTGAATGTAGCTGCCACACTGGTTAATGACCCCTCTCAGACCACTACATTTTTGATGAACCCACTCAGCGCACATTGTACATTGAATGGAATTCACTCCGACACCCTTCCTGCACACAGCACATGGCCACTTCCCAGTTCTTTCCACCTCACCACATGCTTTACCACTTGCCATCACCCTCGTCTTTCCTATATTCACCTTCAGACCTTTTCTCTCCATACTTTCCTTCCATTTGTTCATCTTTTCCTTCAGTCCATCCATACTTTCCGCAATCAACACCAGATCATCTGCATACAACAACTCCCACGGTAGACCCTCCTTTACGGTCTGAGCCAGCACCTCCATCACAGCTACAAATAGTAGTGGACTTAGTACCGACCCCTGATGCACTCCCACCTTCACCTCAAACTCACCACTGTTCCCGTCCTTCGTCCTTACAGCTGTGCGCGCTCTTTTGTACATTGCCATCACAACTCTGATCAACCATTCCTCCACTTCTAACTTCCTCAATGCCCATGTCAATACTTTGCGTGGAACCCTATCGAATGCTTTCTCCAGATCAACAAACCCAAGAAACAACTTCTTCCTCTTCTCCATGTACTTCTCCTGCAACTGCCTTACAATAAAAAGCGCGTCTGTCGTTCCTCTTCCTGGCATAAATCCAAACTGCATTTCGTCGATCTTCACCTTCTTCCTTGTCCTCTCCAACACCCTTTCCAATACCTTCATTCCATGCTCCAATAACTTTATCGCTCGGTACGAGCCACACTCCAGAGGGTCACCTTTCCCCTTGTATAGAGGGACAAGGGTACTCAGTTCCCAATCCACTGGAATGCAGCCTTCTTTCACCACAAGATTACAGATCTCTGTCATTCTCTTCACACCCCAACTTCCTGCTGCCTTCAACATATCTCCCACAACTCCCGTCGGCCCTCCCGCTTTTCTACTCTTCATTGCTTTTATCGCTTCCTCAACTTCCTTCTCAGTTATCTTCTCTGCCGGTCCTAAAACTGGTTACTCTCTATGTTGCCATCCCATTCATTCTCTGTATTCAACAGCATTCCCATATATCTTTTCCATCTTCCTTTAATTCCATCTGGGTCCACAACAATTTGTCCCACTTCATCCTTCAAGCAACTCACCCCCATCACATCACACCTCTCTTTCGCTATCTGCTTTGCAATCCTGAATACCGCTCTCTGACCCTCTTCCGAATCCAAGCGTTCTCCGAACATTTTCCTACATGTCTCCTGCGCCTTTGCTTCCTCTTTCTTTGCAGCCTTCTTGGCTGCCTTATAACTTTCATGCTCTGCTTTTTCTGCTCCCGTACCCTTCGCCTTCTGCCACTCCTTGAACTTCTTCCTCTTCTTGTCAATCCTCTTTCCAACTTCATCATCCCACCACCATGTTTCCGAGTGCCTCGGTGGTCCTTTTGTCCATCCACATACCTCACCAACTGCTCCCAACAGACTATCTTTCATTGACATCCAACCACTTTCAAGCTCAACCACATCATCCTCGACCCGACTCAGCCTCTCTTTTAATACCTCCCTTTCTGTCACCTCTTTCAACCTCCACACCTTCATTCTCGGTTGGTACTTCACCCGCCGAGCTCTCCTCGCACCTTTCACCCTTATGTCGCAGACAACCAAGTGGTGCTGTGAAACAGCCTCCTCCCCCGGGATCACCTTTGTGTCCCGGAGGTGCCCCCTATCTCGCCTACGCACCATCAGGTAGTCAACAGTTGTCGTCGATCCACCTGACGTGTATGTAACAAGCTTATTATCCCCTTTCTGGAACTGAGTCTTACAAATCAACAAATCAGCTCCATCAGCAAACTCTAAAATCCTTTCACCTTCTCCATTTCTCACACCATATCCGTAACCCCCATGAACTCCCTCAAAACCATCCATACTCCTTCCCACATGTCCATTTAGGTCTCCTCCTACCACAACAACTTCCTCATCTTTCACGTTTCCCATCAGCTTCTCTATCGCACACCAGAACTTGTCCTTCTCTTCATCGTTCCGACCAACCTGCGGAGCATATCCCAAGATGATGTTCACCAAGAGCTTTCCAATCATCATTTTCACCATCATCAACCTATCACTCACTCTGGTCACACTCACCACACTGTCTACAAACCCGTCAGAAAACAGGACACCAACACCATTCACGCCCTCCGGGCACCCTTGCCACACAACCTTGTATTTCTGTCCCTGCCTACCCTTCACCATTCTCACACCACTTCCCTTCCATCTCGTCTCTTGCACACAACATATGTCCACTCTTCTTCTGGCCAATACTTCCACCACTTCTCCTGATCTCCCTGTCATTGTCCCTACATTCAATGTCCCAAACCTCAGAAACCGATCTCCACTTCGGGCTGTACCCTGCCCATATGTAGTTCTAATTGTCATGGTTCTCTTTTTGAGGCAATGTTTTTATGGCCGGATGCCCTTCCTGACGCCAACCCCCCAGTCGCCTCTTACGACACGCAGGGATACGGTGTACCTATTCTAACCAGGGTATACACCGTACACGCCGGTCCAAGTCAATTCATGTAAAACTAAAAGCACAAGGATGGCCGAGTCATCCTCCCAAATACATTACACATACAAGCTCCTCCACAAGCTTAAGATCACCATTGATAACAAAGAAAAGGTTCGTTTACACTGCACGTAAAGTATCTAAGATGGCCAGGCATACAGAATGTAAACGCAACACTTTCGAGGGTGATGATGCACAAAAGAAAATGCTTGATGCTTGATGAAATGAAAATGAAAATGCTTGATGAAAATGCTTGGTGCACGAAAAAACGATCAATAAACTATATTCCCAAATGGAGCACTCCCAAACATACCCAAATACAGACAAAGGGAAATCCAACTGAAAAACAAAGAGGTGTGATTTAGTGGGCACTTAGTCTTAAATCGGCTGGTGTATCTCCTCAGGAATCGTCAAAGATCGTCCGAGGCCCTGGCGTCTTTGCGCATGAAACACACTCCTTGGCGTGAAGTAGGCCTTCCGCGTGAAGCGAACGGCCTTGGCGTGCAGCTCGCTCTTCCCAGCCGTGCTTGTCCTCACGATGTCTGCACGGAAACCACAACTCTCCGCCAACAGTTCCCCTCCTCACGACCGACCCCAGCAAGACGTCAGAAGACGACCGCTCCTGATGAAGCCGGGACTCGAACTCGCACGACGTGAGAATGTCTTGCCTGATCGATGTACCTCCAAATTGGCTGGTGTATCTCATCAGAGATCGTCTGAGGCCTTGGCGGGAAAATGTGTTCGTTGGCGCGAACTCGGCCTCGCTGCGTGTCCGCTCCACGCACAGCTTAAAGAAGGTCCGCAGGACGAACCGCCGCTTCGAAGTCAGCACGAACCAGGACGCACAGCTTAAAGAAGGTCCGCTGGACGAACCGCCGCTTCGAAGTCAGCACGAACGACGATCTCTAAACTTTGATGCCGTGGAGAGCTCGAAAGTACGATTCCTCGCTCGAAGGGTATACAAAAACAAAGTATACAAACAAAAACAGCTCAAAGTATACAAAAACAGTATACAAAATAAAAATCTCTCCCTACTTCTACAACAACATGCTCATCTGATATTTTCATCTACTTCACAGTCTATTCCCATTTAGTCATCCAGAGCCTTATTATGTTTTCGGTTAATTTAATTAATACGTTTTAATTCCCTTCTATTCAATGCACCCTGCATATACATTCATGTATTCCCCGAGCATTATGTGCAAAAATGAATTGGTTACGGAAAAGTTTGCTGTCTGATTGTTTCATTTACTCACCTTGTACTCCTGTTAATTGTGTTCCAGGAAAGGACCAGCACCTACAGAGCAATTTGTTGTCACACCTTCATTTGTTCCTGGAGGGATATCCACAACCCAGTTGACTGAGGAGAATGAGGACTTTGCCTTGCGTGAACGCTTCCACCGTTCATCCACTGTTACACCAGCTGCTCTAACCACACAGGATCAATGAGGACCTCTGAAACGCTTTCCATCAGTCTTTGTGCTCCATATTTCACAAAGAGGAAATATGCTGGAAATTGTAGACGAGGAGAGACATACAATGGAGGAGACGCACACTCGATCCCTGGTGAATTTTGGACTGAACGTTTACGTCAAACCTGAAGGTCGATTCTTGTTGCATCAAAACCGTCGATGATGCACAAAACTACCATCCTTTCCAGGTGCAAAATTTCACAACTACCAACAACAAAATTGCACTACTATTTATTAATGCGTGTACCTCATGCCACAAACACACTTCAGTAACGTGGAGAGTGAATGGAAGATGTTCAAGTATGTATTAGTATATCACTGAAAAAAATTGTAACTTATAACTATGAGGGTAATTCAAAAGATTCTAGGAACGAAATTATCACAATCGTCCAGAATGCCAAGTTTTTGTATTTTTCAACATCATTTCCATACTTTCCATTCCACAGCATAGTTTTTTGACTTCATTGCACTTGCTCCATTTTTCCTTCAAGCTTTTTATTTTAGTAAAATAGGTTTCAGATTGTTCGTTCAGCCATCTCTTAGTTGCTTCGGCCGGTTGGTCATAGTTGGTGAATCAATGGCCATGCAGGTGGGACTACCTGCAAAACCATCGAGCAGCCTCTGAGGCCAGGGACAGGCTGTACGGAGGGTGATCCACCGCTCAAAGTCACAGTGATGGATGGTGGGCAACACTGCACTTGTAAACAGGCATGTTCTTATTAGCGAGGAGCATTAACCACTTTTTTGTCCTTGGTGTAACATTCCCCTGTGATTGTAGTTTTGCGAGGTGTATAGCTCATCGGTCGGATTCCCTTGACATCCTAAAACAATGAAGATCATGATGTCATTGGGTGAGGGTTAGGTGTGCTATTTATCGGGTGGTGTGGATTATTTGCTCTTTAATTGCACCAAACCAATTTGGTATTAAGGTCCTGGGAGTGAATCCATGTTTCGTCATCAGTAAGTCGGTGAAAATTAAAATTGTCTGAATCTGTGTTTAACGGTTCGAGAAGCATCAACCCTTATCAGACGTATCTTCGTTTCTCTTAAGCATCATTGTGTTTCATGCAAACTTGTATACAGTAGTTATAACTTTGTTCCATGGAGTTACTTCTTTGTTTTTTCAAATGCTATTCCACCCCATTCCCACCCCTCATGGGCAACGGAGGTTTTTACTTGTTTTCTTGGACAAGTGTGCTCGTAATATGGTCTTAATTAAACATTTGTCTTTGGCTAGAGCAATAATGGTTGGCGCCAACACTAATAAGGGTTGATGATAAATGTTAGGTGATAAAAAGGGATCTTCACATGTATTAAAATGGTATTCATGCACAATACAACTACCTTCTAAAAGGAAGGTTAAAATGTATTGAATCTTAATTGTAGTTTCCTACCTTCGTGGTCGACGTGTTCCCTTGAATTGTTTGTTTTGGATCATTTTTATTCTGGATGGTATTCTTTATGTTCAACCCTATAACGTTGGGATGAGTTTATTTTGGTTTGAAATAAAAGCAATCTTTCCCACGAGATAAGTTAATAAACTTGCATCAATTTATTGAGCCAATAAACAATCCATTTTGGGTAACTGGAGTGGTTATCATCATGGTACGGAATCTATCCGAATGACTTGTTTGTTGTGACACACACGGAAATTACGTTACCTAAATGTTTTATAGTTTGCAATGCATGGAGTGGCTGAGAGAGCCAAATGTTTTTATGACTGCGATATACTTGGAAAGCAGAGCTTGAAGTGCCATTCAGACTTTCATGACACTCCTAATACTTGGAACGGCTCCAGTTATTCTCACTTCCTTGTGAGGTCTGCCAGGAAACGTTTTTAGCACAAGTCTTCAACTGAACTGGCTGGCCAGGCCTTCATTGGAGTGAAGGTGGCAGCAATTTGGAGTTTGGCCAGCTTACTCTTTGCTTTAACATCCGACATATCTTTAACATCTTTAAAGGGTGGGATCTTTAACATCCAACAGCAAATGCTGGCAGATTCCCAATTTAACATCCCTCTGATTAATGACACTGTTCACAAAGCACCAAATCCCAGTCTGTAGTCGGGATAATAATCTCACCAAGATGAGAGCACGAAGATAAGTGTTCTACCTCTGCACCGCACTGTCAATGTACGTGTCTACTAATCAAACTGCATGTGATAATTTGAGAAGTGTCTCTACCTCTTATATCTCTTCCTCCAATGGGGGGGGGGGGGGGGGGGGGACAAATATATATATATATATATATAAATATAAATATAAATATATTGTTGTGGATCTCGAGCTCGTCGACGTATTGAGAAGGGGTTAAGCCCTGCTCCCCCTCGAGCTTCGAGTCCACGAGGCCGCCCCCACGCTATACTCGTGGAGGACGGATTGCTGGGCAATTCCAGCCGCCGAGCCCACAGCTAACGCGTGGAAGGGTTTCCGGTCACAACCCGAGTACCTTCGACACACGCCGCCGCAAGAACGGGGGCTGAACGTCACACGAGTCACGCGGGTATGGTACACCCGAGCGGTTTGTGCGTCGCGTAACTCGTGCCGTTAATCACTATGAACCCCATCGAGCAGTTTTAAGTCGTGCAATGTGAGGCCAATGGTGAAGGGAAGAAAACGGCCAAGTTGGAAACAATCCACAGGATTTATTCACAAATGTACAATGGTGATAGAAAAGGGACACAGAGGAGAACCTTAACAACCTTACTTACGTTTCCCAGACAAGGGCCCTCAGACTCGTTCGGGGAGGGGGAGGAAGAGGGGGGCGCGCACAAAGCGCGGCCGCTTGATGCAGTTCGCCTGGATGGCTCGTTGGGCGGGTCCCCCCGAGGATGTTCGCGGCAGGGACGTCGATCTCAGTCGTGCACGTAACGGGAATCCACGCAGCATGTCCCGAAGCCAGCGAGGCAAAACGCACGTGCAGGGAGTCCAGGCAGAGGTCGTCAGGGTTCCAGGGCCAGAGAGCAGAGAGCGAATCCAGAGAGCGTCCAGAGTCCAGAGAGCATCCAGCCTGCGAATCTCGAGAGCGGCGAATCCAGAGAGGCCAATCCAGAGAGATCGCCCTGCCAGAGAGTTTGAATCCAGAGAGATCGTCCTGCCAGAGAGTTCAAATCCAGAGAGATCGTCCTGCAAGAGAGTTCGAATCCAGAGAGATCGTCCTGCCAGAGAGATTGTCCTGCCAGAGAGATTGTCCTGCCAGAGAGATTGTCCTGCCAGAGAGATCGTCCTGCCAGAGAGAGAGTTCGGGGGTCCAGGCCGGGTTTTATATCCCCCGGAGTCCCACTAGAATGATCCACGGCCCTCCACTGGACGCCAGGAGTCACGTGTCGTGACAGCCCTGTGCTTTTTGACAGCCCTGTGCCCTGTGCTTTTTCTGGTCTCCATCAATGATCTCTCTGACTCTCTTGAAAATCCTCTCTATCTCTTTGCTGATGACTTCATTCTCTGCCGCTCCAAACCTCATCCCTCAGATCGGCAGCCTGCAGCCTCCTCACTCTCTGCAGACCTGGACAAATTCACAGACTGGTCAAACAAGTGGAACATGTCTTTCAATCCTGACAAATCTCACACTCTTACGATGTCTCTCCGAAAAGACCGACTGGACCACCCTCCCATCCACTTTCTCAATAATCCTCTCCAAGAAGTTCTGTCACTCAAGCTTTTGGGTCTCACTATCTGCCATGATCTTTCCTGGGAAAACCACATTTCAAATCTGGCCTCCAAAGCCAGTCGCCGACTGGGCATCCTCCGTCGTGCGAAGTCCTTCCTTGGCACACCTGAGCTCCTTACCACATACAAGGCTTTCATCCGCAGCTCAATGGAATACTTCTCTCCCCTCTGGGCTGGTGCTCCTGCCTCACACCTAGCTCGTAAGCGTTTTTTTTTTTTGTATACTGAATCGAGGCTCGTGAAAGAGCTAACATTTACTTCACAAACAAATCAGCCAGACAAACAAAATATATAAAAAGAGGGAGGGGAAGACAAGATGGGGAGAGAAGGGAAAGCACACAAACAACATTTGAGAGCAGGGAGATGTGTGGAAGGGAGAGGGCTTGGGGGGAGGAGGCGTGGGAAAGGGGGGGGGGGGTGGGAGAAGTATAAAACACAAGGACTTCCAGGACAGAAGTTGGTATTTCAAAAAAGTGGATTTGGGGTGAAATTAGCGGGGGTAGAAAAGATCAAGGTTTTGGATGGGGGAAAATAAGAGATGGTGGTGAACAGCTGTTTTAAAGACCTGGAGGGAGGAGTGGGATTGAAGAGAGTGAGGGAGTTTGTTCCAGAGGCGGGAGAAAAGAGGAATGAAGGAGTGAAGGTGAGCAGATAGTCTTGATTTGGGCAGTTTAACCATAAGAGGGTTGCAGGCAGATCCTGTGCGACCTGCAGGAATATTTGGGGGACAGAGCCCAGAGAGAGCTGGGGGAGTTAGGCCAGAGAGGAGTCGGTAGAAGACAGAAAGACCACCAACCTGCCTGCGGTGAGTGAGTGAAAGGCCCTCGGAGTTCGCTTCATCGCAGGAGATTCCAATGATTCTGAAAGCTTTGGCTTCAACAGCGTGAAGCCGAGCTAGGTGTGAAGCAGGAGTACCGGCCCAGAGGGGAGAGCAGTACTCCATTGAGCTGCGGATGAAAGCCTTGTATGTGGTGAGGAGCTCAGGTGTGCCAAGGAAGGACTTCGCACGACGGAGGATGCCCAGTCGGCGACTGGCTTTGGAGGCCAGCTTGGAAATGTGGTTTTCCCAGGAAAGATCATGGCAGATAGTGAGACCCAAAAGCTTGAGTGACAGAACTTCTTGGAGAGGATTATTCAGAAAGTAGATGGGAGGGTTGTCCAGTCGGTCTTTTCGGAGAGACATCGTAAGAGTGTGAGATTTGTCAGGATTGAAAGACATGTTCAACTTGTTTGCCCAGTCTGTGATTTTTTCCAGGTCTGCAGAGAGTGAGGAGGCTGCAGACTGCCGATCTGAGGGATGAGGAATGGAGCGGCAGAGAGTGGAGTCATCAGCAAAGAGATAGAGAGGATTTTCAAGAGAGTCAGAGAGATCATTGATGAAGAACAGAAAAAGCACAGGGCCCAGAACACTGCCTTGGGGAACTCCAGCCTGAACAGGAAGAGGAGAGGAGAGAAACCCATTCAGGGCCACACGTTGACTACGACGAGAGAGGACGTCTGCCAGCCATGCGTGGAGATTTCCATGGATACCAAAGGAGGAGAGTTTGGTGAGCAGAGCGGGGTGCCAGACCGTATCGAAGGCACGTGATATGTTGAGGGAGACAGCTCTAATTTCCTGTTTGGCATTGAGGACCTCCATCCATTGTTGAGACAGCAGAAGCAGCATGTCCAGAGTCAAGTGACCTGGTCTGAAACCAAATTGATGATCAGAGATCAAGCCATTGGAGAAGAGGAAAGATTTCATATCCGAAGCAATGATGGATTCCATGACTTTGCTGATAATTGGGAGAAGGCTGATTGGTCTGTAGTTGCTAGGATCTGTTTTTGCACCTTTTTTGTGCAAAGCGGTGATGTTGGCTGATTTCCAAGCAGACGGCAGTTGACCTTGAGCAAAAGAGAGGGTGAAGAGAACAGAGAGAGGGAGTGAAAGAGCAGAAGAACAGGATTTTAGGACCCGTGGGCTGATGCCGTCAGGTCCAGTTGCAGAATCAGAGTCGAGGGTTGACAGAAACTTTTCCACCTTGTCAGGAGGAAAGGACACGGAGTCCAGGAGCAGCTGGGTACGGTGGGTACAGAGAGGGATGGGTTTGGGACACAAGATTTAGAGGCAAACACAGAGTTGAGGCATTCAGCTTTTTCACGTGCGGAGTCAGCCGTGTGGCCATTTGAGGTGAGGGAGGAGATGGAGGGGGAACAAACACCAGAAACAGATTTGACCAGACGCCACCAGGATTTGGAAGAGGGAGACAGATAAGAGAGTTGGGTCCTGAGAACGGAGAGATATTGTTTACTGGCTCTCCTGAGGGTGGACACACACTTGTTTCGGGCTTTGTGAAAGGAAATGAGATTTCCTTCCGTTGGATTTGCTTTCCAGGAGACGAAAGCAAGTTGTTTCTGGGCAATAGCCTCACCACAAGATTCCGTGTACCATGGACGGGAGGAAGGGTATGACAACTGAATACGAGATGGGATAAATCTGTGCATGAGAGAGAGAAATTTACTTTGGAAGAATTTCCTGGATGAGTTGATGTCAGAGGCGGTAGAGGTGGGAGACCAGTCCAGATGATTGATGGCTGCTTGAAGACCGTGCCAGTTGGCCTGAGTGAAATGCCAGACTCGTCGACGCTGAGGAGGCTCTCTGAGAATGGTCAGAGAGATGTCCACTTTAACAAGCACATGATCAGATGAGCCGATTGGAGCAGAAGAAGGGCAGCAGACATTTTCAGGGAAGTTAGTCATAACCAAGTGGAGAAGAGAAGATGCTCCGTTGACTGAGATCCGGGTCGGGAAATTGACAGATTGTGTCAGTCCCAGTGAGTCACATAAGTCCTTTGCTGAAGAGCCATGGCTGGTGAGAGGGGTACCCACACCCAGCCAACTGGCATGGTGACAATTGAAATCACCACATATGAGGAAGAGAGAGTTGGGATGGGTCGATAGAAGTTGGTCCATATTATCAGACAGCGAGATGTAGATGGAGTCATCACTGTTTGGTGGAAGGTACAACACACATATGAACAAAAGGTGGGAGCGAAGGGGAAGCCGTAGCCAAAGGTATTCCTGGGGGTGAGGTGGAGAGAGGGCAGTGCAGGGCGAGTGAGGAAGAGAGTTTTTTATAAAGACAGCAACCCCACCTCCAGGACGAGGCTCAGGTCTATCATACCGGAGGAGGGAGTAACCTGGGAGAGATACCAAGGAATCAGAGACATCATGAAGGAGGAAAGTTTCTGTTTAGCAGATCACGTCTGGTTTGTCAGAAGCAACCTGTATGGAGAGATCAGTTAAGTTTGAGCGAAGGCCCCAGATGTTTGAGCTCCATATTGTCAAAGAAGAGGAAGGGGGAGCATCGGATACAGAACAGGGGGGGGGGGGGCGGGCGGTAGGGTAAGATGTGGAAGAGGAGGAAGAGGTAGGGGAGAGCTGTTGAAGGTGTGTCAGAGATTTTAGAATAGCTTGGAGAAAGGGAAGAATGGGGCAGACAAAAGGTTTGATGGTGATTGGGTGAGGTGCAGTGAGGTGTTATTTGAGGAGGGGTAAGAGTGAGGCAGAAGGTTGAGGGAAATGAAGGTGAAAGTTGGAAGGGGAAAGAAGCGGGGAGGACACTTTGAGGAGGAGGGGTGAGAGGGGAGTCCAGGAGGGGAGGAGCGAGGGAGAGTCTCGGAGGGGAGGGGTGTGGGGGGAGTTTAGGAGGGAAGGGGCAAGGGGGGAGATTTGAAAAGGATGGGTGATGGGGAAGATTTGGAGGGGAGGGGCAAGGGGGTAGATTTAGAGGGGAGGGGTGATGGGGAAGTTTTGGAGGGGAGGGGTGATGGGGAAGTTTTGGAGGAAGGGGTGATGGGGAAGATTTGGAGGGGAGGGGCAAGGGGGACGATTTGAAAGGGATGGGTGATGGGGAAGATTTGGAGGGGAGGGGCAAGGGGGATTATTTGAAAGAGGTGGGTGATGGGGAAGATTTTGAGGGGAGGGACAAGGGGGTAGATTTGGAGGGGAGGGGTGATGGGGAAGTTTTTGAAGGGGAGGGGTGATAGGGAAGATTTGGAGGGGAGGGGTGAGATTGGATTTTGAAAAGTGTACGATTAATGGGAAACGAACATTTATTGCAAAATTAGTTTCTTGAGACCTTCGAGTCAAAAATACGTTTGAGGACGCTGAAGGATGGGTGGAGTGCTGGAGAGTTTAGGGAATGTATGAAAGAGGCACTGTAAGAGATGGAATTTTTTTTTTGGGATGAATAGATTTGGTGAGCAAGTCGAAAGCATCCTTTTATAGAAGAAGAAGAAAAAGGTGTTATAGTATATGACAGAATACAGTTCTTCAGGGGACAGATTAAACATTTTTTTAACAACGTGATCACGTGATCACGAACAACGTGGTCGAAGAACGAACGAACAAATAAGAACGAACAAACAGATAAGAACAGAGAAGGAAATTTTTTTTTTTTTTTTTTTTTTTTGAGGAGATTTTAAAACAAGGAAGTATGGGGTGAAAAGACCGGGAAAAACAGAGACCAAAAGTAATTGCAGCGCGATCGAAGAACCGCTGAGACAAAAACAAAGCCTCAAGCCAAGGTCTGACATGGTAGCCTACTACACTAGGCCTCAGAATACGCGACACGAACTAACCGGCGATTCTGTACACAGGTATGAAAAACCAACACCGAGAATCCTATTAAAGACACACCAATAGGTGCATACACCGAAAGAAAGATACAGTTTCGACAAAAACACAATTGTGAAAAATTTCTTAACTTCGAAAGCGTGCGCGCATGGAACAGCTTTGAAGAGACGTGACCTCCAATCTTGCGCATGCGCGTTCAGAATCATTGGAATCTCCCGCGATGAAGCTAACTCCAAAGGCCTTTCACTCACTCACCGCAGGCAGGTTGGTGGTCTTTCCGTCTTCTACCGACTCCTCTCCGGCCTTGCCCCCCCCGCCCCAGCTCTCTCTGGGCTCTGTCCCCCAAATATTCCTACAGGTCGCACAGGATCTGCCTGCAACCCTCTTATGGTTAAACTGCCCAAATCAAGACTATCTGCTCACCTTCACTCCTTCATTCCTCTTTTCTCCCGCCTCTGGAACAAACTCCCTCACTCTCTTCAATCCCACTCCTCCCTCCAGGTCTTTAAAACAGCTGTTCAACACCATCTCTTATTTCCCCCCATCCAAAACCTTGATCTTTTCTACCCCCGCTAATTTCACCCCCAAATCCACTTTTTTGAAATACCAACTTCTGTCCTGGAAGTCCTTGGTGTCCTTGTGTTTTTTACTTCTCCCACCACCCCCCCCCCCCTTCCCACGCCACCTCCCCCCAAGCCCTCTCCCTCCCACACATCTCCCGATATCCCTGCTCTCAAATGTTGTGTTTGTGTGCTTCCCCTTCTCTCCCCATCCTGTCTTCCGCTCCCTCTTTTTATATATTATGTTTGTCTGTTTGATTTGTTTGTGAAATAAATGTTAGCTCTTTCACGAGCCTCGATTCTGTATACAAAAAAAGAAAAATTTCCCCTTAGTTCATTCAATATACATTCACATATATATATATATATATATATATATATATATATATATATATATATATATATATATATATATATATATATATATATATATATATATATATAATAACCACCTTTAGGTACATATAGGTTTAGGTATATATATATATACATATACATATATATATACATATACATATATATATATATATATATATATATATATATATATATATATATGTATATATATATATATATATATATATATATATATATTACGGTTTTTAGAACCTTCACTTTGGTAAATAATAACCCTTGTAAATAATCCCCTGTAAATATTCCCATTTTTGGTAAAGGTCAAATGTCGCACCCTAGCTAGTCCATATTGCAACACGTAGGGCACATAGAAACCTCTATAGTTATCTCATTAGTCTATGTTTCAGTTAAGGATCTGTTCCCATAGCTTGACTCTGCGTTTGCATTAATCAAATAAGTTAGGCCCCTTTCAATATCCCAATCTCTCTCTCTCCGGCCACCAAGTAACACCTGCAGTCGGGGTTGTTTTTTCCATGCTCTCCCCTGCCTTTGCTGGCCACGCTTTTGCTGCACCAGACGCCATTGCGCACGCCGTCAAGTCCGGAGAAGAAGGGGGGAGGAGCTATCGAGCGAGGCGGATCCCTGTTAAGGGTGGAGCCAAGGAGCCCTCATCACCCAACCAGGGCCGAGGCCAGCGCCTCGGTGGGCGTGTCCACATGAACCGCGGCTTAATACGCGAGCGCATGGTATAAGCACTCGTGTGGGACTGCTTGCAAGGTCGGTGCAGAGCGTGGTGGTGAGCCAAGCAGAGAAAAGCAAGGGTTGGAGAGCTTGAGAGAGTTGAGGAGAGAGTGGAGTGGTGGTGAGAGAGACTGCTTCGTAGCAGAGCTGTATATTCGTCCCCGCATATATTCCGCTCGCGGTCAACGGCATACCAACCGCGCTGCCTGCCGGAGTTTCGCCGCGGCACCAAAGACCGGACCGGAGTGAACGTGAACCGGAGACGTGAACCGGACCGGAGCCCCCGCTGCCAGCGGCTGGACCTTTCATCCCTGCCATTCCATCCTTTTGTGTAAGTGTGTTTGTTCTGCCCTGGGCGTGTTAATTAAGAGTGTATAAGGTTTGCCCTGTGTGTCTGCTTCTTCTTCTTCACTGTACATTCCCTTTCGTTTCCTCTTTAGTATTGTACATAGTTAATAAACCTGTGTTCTTTCCTTACTTTTGGTTTCCTCTCCATCCGGTCGCTTTATTCTTTTCCCAATTGAATACCTGTGGCACGATATAGGAACCGCTCAGAATCGGGTTAGTCAACCGCTAACGGCTCGGACCTCGGATTGCTAAAACCGCTCGGCAATTTCCATCTTGTCCGGGTGGTCCGAGCAGGGAATTATATCCCTGCTTTGCGGAGGGATTGGCAAAGGTATCTGGGAACCCATTGACCAATCACCCTGGCCAATCTCACCCCGCAAAGGAGCGTGTAATTTCCAGGACTGGGGGAAATCGGCCAGTGTAAAAGACAAGGGGATTAGCCCCCCCCCCCTTGGTAAGGGGAGCGCCGACCCCCGGATCCGCAACACTTGGTGTCCGGGAGTGGAATTTGGGACCCAAACCAAATTTTATACCATCGAAAAAAATTTGGTCAAAAAATTAGGAGCGGCCAAAATTATTTTTAACATCCAAATTGAGTCGTGCCATGGATACTCAAGGTGATCGGATGCCGGTGGGGGAGAATGAGGAGGTAGAGGAAGAGTTGGAGGCAACCCAGGACCCCAGGGAACAATTGGGAGTAATGGAGGAGGTTGAAGAAGGTGGGGGTAGAGGGGGTTGCAGGTGCGCAAAATGGCGGCACCTTGCACGTAGTCACGGCAGCACAAAATGGCGGCACCTCGCACATTGCGACGAGGGCCGCTGCGCAAGCAGGAGGGATAGATATGCAGGCCCTCATGGCACAGCTACAGGCAGTTATACAAATTAAAATGGGAAACCAAATTGGGGGGTTAAGTAGAGAGATGGGAGAAATGAGGGCCGATAATAAACAAATGGAAAATAGACTGGGTGAGCAATTGAGAAATAAATTTGGGGGGTTAGGAAGCAAATTGGAGGGCATAAATGGCCAAGCCAAAGAAATTAATGAGGGGCTAGCGAGGGGCAGGCCCGGTATGAAGTGAGGGAATTGGAGAGGGAGAGAAACCGCAGGTCGAGTGGGAGAGGCACACGGGTGCACGACGAGGTAACGCGGCTAGAGGAGCGCGGGAGAAGCGAGTTGGAGCAAGGCACAGCCGGGTGGACCGGGATAGAAATCGCGACTCAGGGTGTGAAAAACCTGACGGCCGCCGAATTAAAAGATTTTATTTTATTGGCGCCAGCGGTCGAGGAAAAAGAATATAAAACCGAACCAAGAGTGGAAATGGAAATTGGAAAGACACCGGACTTAGAAGTGCACTCGCGGGGTGAAGAAATGGAATATGCCCAAAGTCCATGTCCACATCATGATGCCGTGCTTATTAACCCCAATGAAGATTTGCAGGTGCGTGTGGAGAGAAGAGTCCCGAAGGTGAGTCGGGCTGTATATGGTACTAAGAGGTTTTGCGGGAAGGTGTTTGGCGTGAAAACAATTTTCGCGCGCTTGGGATCCCAGCGTACCGCAGGCGTTTGTGGGAGGTCCGTGGTGCGCTGTGTGAGTGGAAATGGCGCGCGTGTGCGAATGGCGCCGGAGCGAGAGTGTGTTACCGAGTGCGAGCGTGAATGCACATCGGAGTGTGATAGTGGGAGTAGTGTGAACAGGAGTGTGAGTCGGATGAGGAGCGTGTGCGAGGAGGCACACCTGAGTTGGTGGTGGAGCGCGTGATTGGGTGTGCGATAGGGGATTGCACACCCATGGGTAGGTGTGCGCTGAGTGGGTATGTGCAAGAGTGCACACCCACGAGTGTTACGGAGGACGTAACGGAGGAGAGGTGTGGAACAGAGGTGTGCGTGATAACAGAGTGCGCGAGGAGAATGGATGCGCGAGAGGAATGCCTGGAATGCATGAAGTGTATGGAAGGCGAGAGGACAACTTGGTGTGCAAATGTGAGTGTAAAAGGGATCGCGTATGCGTGTGAGCATGCAAGTCAAGCATCGACGTTGACCGGGGCAGCGGTTAGGCCGACGTATAGCCGACGCGAGCTCTCGGTGCGTGGTGTTCGTTTTGTGCTGCGGGAGCCGGCTGGGATCGGTGTCGCGTCGCTCCTGCTCGGAGCGCCCTGCACGATTCAGGCCGGGCCCCGCCCTGCACGGTCGAATCCGCGCTTTGCCAGGCAAAGCGACCGGCCCGGTTCGAGGGGAGGTAGGAGGGGTCGGAACGGCGCCCCCTTGCGGTGGCGACGTTTCGGCCGGGCAAGGCTGGGCCATCGCTCATGGGAGCGCAAGGCGTTGCGCCGGGATGGTGCCTGGTGCCTTGGCCCAACCAAACCTCCTCCCCTGAACCGAATACCGGACGGACTCAACCTACAGTAGACCAAACCACCCGTATGCATTGCTCGGCTTTGCGAAGCCGAGCTTTGATAATGCAATGACGCACCAAGGAGGCTCAAGTGTAGCGGACTGTTGTGATGATGACAAATTGTGTGGAATTAATAGGGATTTGAAATTGGAATTGGCTTGAAATTACTAGTGATTCGACATTGGGAATAGTGATGGTTGGAAATTGATACCCAGTGTCAGGGGGTGGTATCCCTACCATCCCTCACACTTTTGGGGCACATGAGCAGTAGTTTTATGGGGATTGGCAGTGCAAACTAGCCCGGGAGGGTTAGGTTATGGATTAGGGATTTAAAAATGACCATAGGTAACGCTAGATTTAAGTAGTGACTTTTGTATACCTGTAGTTGGGGACGGAGCAGATTAGATGGATGATAACGATGAGGGAGTGCCTAGTATAAGGGAAGACGGGGAGCACGAGTTTCAGAAGGGAGCAGTTAGTTAGATGATGCTGTGTGTGTGTAGAAAGTGCATGAGCAGAGTATTGAGAATGGATGTGATTGTGCATTGGGTGATTGGCTTGCAAGGTGTGCAAGTGCAATACAGGTGTATGGAGAATGGTTGGATGGAATAGATGGTCTGGAATGAATGGAGTACGGAATGGATGGTGTGGAGTGAGTAGTGTGGAATACATGGAGTGGAGTGTATGGTGCGAAAGGGTGAGTGGGAAAGATGGACCCCTTCACGAATACCCGGGCAGGGTAGTTTAAAAGTAGGTAGAGGGAGTAGGTAAATTGTGGTTGGATATTGGCATCTGTGGTGCGAGTAGTTGCACAGAAGTGTTGTGTTGGGTGTATTAGTGGAGTAAATTGGCTGGGCGTGTGGCCTGTTAGTGTGTATGGTTAAATGGGCACTCCGCCACTGTTAGTCTGTCGGCCAGGTGAGGCCGCAGGTAGGCTCTGGGAGCCAGTTAGTGAGTTGTTCAATGGGGCCCGAGGATCCGGAGGACGGACCCGGGTAGCCCGACGCCAGAGAGGGCGGTAGGGGGTGAGAGCGCCAGAGGGCCTTCCCCAGGTAGGTTAGGGTAAGGAGCAGGTAAGCTCGGGAGGCAACTACAGTGGCGGAGGTGTGCAGGCGATCGGACCTGCTGGGAGGGCCACACGACCCAGCCCGGAAATTGTGCGAGGGCACAGGGAGTAGAATCGGGGGTGAGAGACCCCAAATTGGTGAGCACCATGGTATGTTCAATGGGAGTTCGGTTCTTAGAACCACATAGAGTAAAAGATGGCCAATGGTTTTGCAGGGAAAGACCCCGGGTAGTGTAAAGTGTGTTAAAGTCATTTAGAAGGTAGATAGGATTGAAAGTCTCTTCGCACCATCCGCATCCACTCACCAAGGTGACAGGACTCCACACCACGGTTTTTGAGCAAATGTTTGGATGTAAGACGCATCATGACGTGGGGTGACATTGTTTATATTCCATCTCTTCCTCCTGAGGAGGGATTGATGAGGAATTGGAATTGATGGCAAATTTGGTTAAAAGGGATTCATGACGAATTTGGATTAGGGGAGATATGGGGAAGACAGGACGTAGCGACGAATTTGTAAATTGTGTAAACATGGGGTAGGGGCAAGGGTAGATTAGGTGACAAGGGGGGGAACGTACGCTAGGGATGAGCTTTCTCCGCTCGTTCTCCAGCGCACCTCACCTTGCATTGCCTTGTTTTAACGTGTACTTTTGCGGCCTTGCCCCGCTGCTTGCTTGTCCTCCTTCCCCCACTCACGGACCTGTTTGTTTTGGGCCTGGGGGGAGTGCGCAGGTGGCCGCAGTTGTGCACCCGTGCCTTCTCTGCCTCCGGCCTGCACTGATGCACCATATGGACCACGCCAAGCACCACTTTATGGACCGCACGCTTTGCGGCCGAGCACCACATTATGGACCACAGGTTTTGCGGCCGAGCACCCTTCATGGACCACACGGCTGTGGCATGGCTTCGCTGCTGGGAATCTTGCTTGCGGACCACGGTTCAGGTGGCACCTATGCCAAGCAGGTGAACCACTTTTAGTTGGCCCCTGCTGGCCCTAATTTTAAAAAAGCAGATGCGATTTGTGCCCTTTTTCATATAAGATGAAATAGGCAGCAAGTGGGAAGTCACCCAGAAACATCGGCCCAGCAGCCATCGGCCCACCCGAGAAGACATAGGACGCCTTTGGTATTATTATTGTGCTTGAAATGTATTTGGTGCATTTTTTTTGTGTTTGGTGCTTTTGGTGCTTTGGGTGCTTATTGGTGCATTTTGTTTCTTGGTGCATATGGTATGGTGTATCAGTGCAGTGCATGGCAATTTTCTTCTTCTCAAAACTTCTGCTTTTGTTCCCAAAAAGACAGGTCCTGGGTGTTAGTTGGAAATACCAATTCGTAATAGTCTTTCTAAATATGCCCCCACCGTAAATGTGTAGTTTGAAAATTAATTCCGGACGTGAATCCGGAATTAATTCGGTTAGTCTGTGGGCGTGAATCTTCCAGGTAGAATGCAATGCAGCAGGCGGGACATATCTAGTTTTTAAAAATGTTGCACTCAGGGTCAGATTAATAGTAGAGGGTGTTTACATCTAAGTGTCACACTAATTGTTAAAAGATATCCCTTGTGAAATGGCCCGGGACGGGCCTGAGAAGAGGGAGGGTGCCGTGTTACGGTTTTTAGAACCTTCACTTTGGTAAATAATAACCCTTGTAAATAATCCCCTGTAAATATTCCCATTTTTGGTAAAGGTCAAAGGTCGCACCCTAGCTAGTCCATATTGCAACACGTAGGGCACATAGAAACCTCTTTAGTTATTTCATTAGTCTATGTTTCAGTTATGGATCTGTTCCCAATAGTTTGACTATGCATTTGCATTAATCAAATAAGATAGGCCCCTTTCAATATCCCAATCTCTCTCTCTCCGGCCACCAAGTAACACTTGCAGTCGGGGTTGTTTTTTCCATGCTCTCCCCTGCCTTTGCTGGCCGCGCTTTTGCTGCACCAGATGCCATTGCGCACGCGGTCAAGTCCGGAGAAGAATGGGGGAGGAGCTATCGAGCGAGGCGGATCCCTGTTAAGGGTGGAGCCAAGGAGCCCTCATCACCCAACCAGGGCCGAGGCCAGTGCCTCGGTGGGCGTGTCCACATGAACCGCGGCTTAATACGCGAGCGCATGATATAAGCGCTCGTGTGGGACTGCTTGCAAGGTCAGTGCAGAGCGTGGTGGTGAGTCAAGCAGAGAAAAGCAAGGGGCGGAGAGCTTGAGAGAGTTGAGGAGAGAGTGGCGTGGTGGTGAGACAGACTGCTTCGTAGCAGAGCTGTATATTCATCCCCGCATATATTCTGCTCGCGGTCAACGGCATACCAACCGCGCTGCCTGCCGGAGTTTCGCCGCGGCACCAAAGACAGGACCGGAGTGAACGTGAACCGGAGACGTGAACCGGACCGGAGCCCACGCTGCCAGCGGCTGGACCTTTCATCCCTGCCATTCCATCCTTCCGTGTAAGTGTGTTTGTTCTGTCCTGGGCGTGTTAATTAAGAGTGTAGAAAGGTTTGCCCTGTGTATCTGCTTCTTCTTCTTCACTGTACATTCCCTTTCGTTTCCTCTTTAGTATTGTACATAGTTAATAAACCTGTGTTCTTTCCTTACTTTTGGTTTCCTCTCCATCCGGTCGCTTTAGTCTTTTCCCAATTGAATACCTGTGGCACGATATAGGAACCGCTCAGAATCGGGTTAGTCAACCGCCAACGGCTCGGACCTCGGATTGCTAAAACCGCTCGTCAATTTCCATCTTGTCCGGGTCTGAGCAGGGAATTATATCCCTGCTTTGCGGAGGGATTGGCAAAGGTATCTGGGAACCCATTGACCAATCACCCTGGCCAATCTCACCCCGCAAAGGAGCCGACCCCCGGATCCGCAACAATTTATATATATATATATATATATATATATATATATATATATATATATACACACAGACTTGGCATTTAATGTGGAATATTTTTTTTTTCTTGGCTTGGGTTTACTTTCTGAACTCAGTATATCAATCTGGTGAGTTTCTTTTACGCTTCGGTGATTTCTTTGTTAAAAGAACCATGTCACTGATTGTCGCAGCAAGAAGTCAATAACATGATTATATCACAGGTGGCTTGACAAAATGTACGGACAGGTACATTTGATGATTGGCTTCACAATCTGGTATATAAGGGTTGTTGCGTTCTGTATTAGTGGAAAACAACTGCTGCACGTCTCCAAAAGTTATTGCTGCTTCCTCTGGAGATGGTCTGTCAACTCGACAATGCTGTTTGTCATGGAGTGGTGTCTTCACGAAATTACGGCATGAAAGAGCATGCTATTGCTCGGCAGTATGGCATCACTCAAGGTCAGGTGTCAAAGATCCTGAAACGAAATGCTCAGAGGGGTGTCCCTACTCCAATACCGAGGCCAGGACGTCCCCGCAGAACCACAAGGAGGGATGATCGCCAGCTGCACCGGTTAGTCCGCAATGGCCGTACCAAGTCAGCTAATTGGCTTAGGGCTGAGTGGCAGCAACTGACAAATGTGCCTGTATCCAGAAGGCTGGTCAACCAACGACTGGTTCAAGCAGGCTATCGTTCCAGGCGTCCCCTGAGAAAGCCACGCCTCACCAGACAACACCGCCAGCGCCAATTGCAGTGGACCAGAGAGCACCGTCCATGGCAGCCAGGACACTGGAATCATGTGATCTTCAGTGATGAGTCTAGATTTCTGGTCGATCGTCAATATGGCCGCGTCCGAGTGCGCAGACAAGTGCATGAAGCCTACAACAAAGATTGTATAGTGCCAAGAGTCCAAGATGGAGGTGGTGGGGTGACCGTTTGGGCTGCTTTTCATGCAGGGGGCAAAACTGACCTGGTTGTTCTGCATGGAAACCTGAACCAGTTCAAGTTCAGGGCCATTCTGGAAGAAACATTTCTTCCATTTGATCGTGCAGCCTTTCGAGGAAACTTTGTCTTCCAAGATGACAATGCACGGCCTCATCGTGCTCGCATGATCCAACACTTTCTTGCTGACTGTGGTGTAGAGCATATGGAGTGGCCTGCTATGTCCCCGGATATGAATCCGACAGAGAACTTGTGGGCAGAATTAACGCATCAAATCGACCACTTGGACCAGCATCCGACCTCTGTGCGTGAATTGCAGCAGGCTATTGTCACTGCATGGCAAGCGATTCCTGTGCAAACCTTGGCAAATCTCGTGAGCAGCATGCCTCAACGTGTACGTGCTCTCCTGAATGTTCATGGGGGTTACCCGAAGTACTGAACTGTAATTTTATTGTCCGTAATCCCAGTCGTAATTTAACTTTTCTTTTTGTTAAAAAAATTTTTGGCTAATGTGCAAAATAAAGAGATACTTCTGGAAAACGTACAGAAGTTTAACACAGTACTGTCCATGAATTGAGTTCGATATCAGTTTACATCACTTTCAAGGATCAATTTATTTGTTTCGAAATGTCAAATGTGGTTTTTGTTTCTTTTAAAGGTCACATTAACAAAATCTAGAATAATTTCAACATAATTCCAATGAACTTTTGGTTCTAAGACATCTTGAAAAGTAAGTTCACCCCCACAAAAAAAAAATCCATATTAAATGCCAAGTCTGTATATATATATATACAGTATATATATATATATATATATATATATATATATATATATATATATATATATATATATATATATATATATATATATATATATATATATATATATATACACAAAGAATTAAGTTAAGCACCCCCCCCGTTTTTTTACAACCTCGCACATTACAAGTTTGTTGTCGTCACAACAGTGTAATATACCCATGATATTGCTATATTTTCTGGATAAGTGATATTATGGTCACATAAAAACATAACAATCATGCCGTTTTCAATATTTTATTCTGAATAATTTAAGGTGAAATTTTTTGGGAATTTTAGGCATATTTTCACCTCAATTTAAGTATGGAGCTATAGGTCCATCACGGACAGTGTGGATGACGTTTATGTTTTCTAACGTACAGTCATTGTTCTGAGAAGACCTCTAGCGATCTTTGCGTCAATAACGTGTGTAGGACCCACGTGATCGGATCACTGACTCGATGGGCGTCACAGATGAGTGCACTCATCTGCATTTCATCAATGGATAATTGCTAATGTCATACCAATCATTATTTGATCTCACATACCTTAGAATATATGCCAATGTATACATATACACAAAGAATATATATTAGGGGGTGCTTACCTTAATTCGTTGTGTAGGGGTGCTTAACTTAATTCTTTGTGTATATATATATATATATATATATATATATATATATATATATATATATATATATTCATTCAATATATATTTACACATACATTCGGACAAACATTGTTCTCGAAGGCTTTGCCCTACGGGCTACGCTGTAAAAAATTTCACCACACAAACATCCTTCAGGTTTTATTGACAGCATTATACTTTATTTGGCAAATAGTGCACATACTCCATCCATCCGAAGGGTGGGTAAACTGCAACTAAATAAATAATCTAGAAGTTGTGTTTTGTGGAGATGGCAACGTGTATATAAATAAATGAACAATGGTCCCCAAAAGCATATACAATCCTGTAACTGCTCTTCCATAAAAATACAGTAGTTTACATAAATTCCCAAAATTCTACATCGATTGTAATCCCAAAAATCATTTAATTGTCTCATCCCCAGATATTACTGCAATAATGTGCTGAATGTGAAATAACTGCATCATTATCGAGTCGAGGGTCCAGATGGATGGACAGACAGAACCCAAAATAAACTATTAGCTCCATGTGAACTGATGCCTCGTTCGGGGCAAAAGAAAACAACCGTTGAATGAAGAGTTTTTGTGAAAGAACGAAATGTACATTGTACGACATGTGGGAGGCCATTTGGAGGTAGTACCACGGATGTCATTGATTTGCATAGCAATTTAATATCGAATTTGCATTGTACATTGTGAACTTTGGTACCGTAAAATGGGTTGAATAGGGACAGCAAGGTGAATAGGGACACAAACTGAAAAAAAGTTCGGAAACTTTTTTCGCTGAAAATTGATAACCATACTCATTTGTTGATATTTGGGTTGAAAGTGTTCGCTTGTTTTTTTTTAAAAGCAACTTATACTATTAACCCCTTTTTCTTTTTTTTTCTTCTTTTTTTGGATACAGAATCGAGGCTCGTGAAAGAGCTAACATTTATTTCACAAACAAATCAAACAGACAAACAAAATATATAAAAAGAGGGAGCGGAAGACAAGATGGGGAGAGAAGGAGAAGCACACAAACACAACATTTGAGAGCAGGGAGATGTGTGGGGGGGAGAGGGCTTGGGGGGAGGAGGCATGGGAAGGGGGGGGGGGGGTGGGGGTGGGAGAAGTATAAAACACAAGGACACCAAGGACTTCCAGGACAAAAGTTGGTATTTCAAAAAAGTGGATTTAGGGTGAAATTAGCGGGGGTAGAAAATATCAAGGTTTTGGATGGTGGTGAACAGCTGTTTTAAAGACCTGGAGGGTGGAGTGGGTTTGAAGAGAGTGAGGGAGTTTGTTCCAGATGCGGGAGAAAAGAGGAGTGAAGGTGAGCAGAGAGTCTTGATTTTGGCAATTTAACCATAAGAGGGTTGCAGGCAGATCTTGTGCGACCTGTAGGAATATTTGGGGGACAGCGCCCAGAGAGAGCTGGGGGGCAAGGCCAGAGAGGAGTCGGTAGATGACGGAAAGACCACCAACCTGCCTGCAGTGAGTGAGTGAAAGGCCCTTGGAGTTAGCTTCATCGCGGGAGATTCCAATGATTCTGAACGCTTTGGTTTCAACAGCATGAAGACGAGCTAGGTGTGAGGCAGAAGCACCAGCCCAGAGGGGAGAGAAGTATTCCATTGAGCTGCGGATGAAAGCCTTGTATGTGGTGAGGAGCTCAGGTGTGCCAAGAAAGGACTTTGCACGACGGAGGATGCCCAGTCGACGACTGGCTTTGGAGGCCAGATTTGAAATGTGGTTTTCCCAGGAAAGATCATGGCAGATAGTGAGACCCAAAAGCTTCAGTGACAGAACTTATTGGAGAGGATTATTCAGAAAGTGGATGGGAGGGTTGTCCAGTCGGTCTTTTCGGAGAGACATCGTAAGAGTGTGAGATTGTCAGCATTGAAAGACATGTTCCACTTGCTTGCCCAGTCAGTGATTTTGTCCAGGTCTGCAGAGAGTGAGGAGGCTGCAGACTGCCGATCTGAGGGATGAGGAATGGAGCGACAGAGAGTAGAGTCATCAGCAAAGAGATAGGATTTTCAAGAGAGTCAGAGAGATCATTGATGAAGACCAGAAAAAGCACAGGGCCCAGAACACTGCCTTGGGGAACTCCAGCCTGAACAGGAAGAGGAGATGAGAGAAACCCATTCAGGGCCACACGTTGACTACGACTGGAGAGGAAGTCTGCCAGCCATGTGTGGAGATTTCCATGGATACCAAAGGAGGAGTGTTTGGTGAGCAGAGCGGGGTGCCAGACCGTATCGAAGGCACGTGATATGTCAAGGGAGACAGCTCTAATTTCCTGTTTGGTATTGAGGACCTCCATCCATTGTTGAGAAAGCAGAAGCAGCATGTCCAGAGTAGAGGGACCAGGTCTGAAACCAAATTGATGATCAGAGATCAAGCCATTGGAGAAGAGGAAAGATTTCATATCCGCAGCAATGATGGATTCCATGACTTTGCTGATAATTGGGAGAAGGCTGATTGGTCTGTAGTTGCTAGGTTCTGTTTATGCACCTTTTTTGTGCAAAGCGGTGATGTTGGCTGATTTCCAAGCAGATGGCAGATGACCTTGAGCAATAGAGAGGGTGAAGAGAACAGAGAGAGGGAGTGAAAGAGCAGAAGAACAGGATTTTTGGACCCATGGGCTGATGCCGTCAGGTCCAGTTGCAGAATCAGAGTCGAGGGTTGACAGAAACTTTTCCACCTTGTCAGGAGGAAAGGACACAGAGTCCAGTAGCAGCTGGGTATGACTGGGTACGGTGGGTACAGAGAGGGATGGGTTTGGGACACAACATTTAGAGGCAAACACAGAGTTGAGGCATTCAGCTTTTTCACGTGTGGAGTCAGCCGTGTAGCAGTTTGAGGTGAGGGAGGGATGGAGGGGGAACAAACACCAGAAACAGATTATATTATATATGATTATTAATTAGAAACAGAAACAGATTATTATATACTAACCGAAACCCGTGGAACATCCACGGAAGGGAGGATGTGGTGTATGGATAGAGTGTACCATTATGGATGGCATAGGGGATTTGCTTGTCCGAGTAAGAGTTAGGAAGAAAGATGAGAATGAAGAGTGCGTATATGAACAACGATCGCCGACACCGGCACAAATGCATGCTCTGGATTGTCCACTCAGTGGACGGCTTGCTTTCGCCTTCGCCTGTCCAATCAGCGGACGGCTTGCTTCGCCTTCGCCCAGCAGACGCCAATACGATGGCGTCGTAAGATGGCGTCGTATCGGCAGTTAATCGGATGCTTTTGGGCCCCAACGTCAGCTAATTCAGATTTTTTGAGTGTGTCTGTACGTGATAAACAAAGAGAGCGGTTCGTAGATCGTAAATCCATTAGTGCCGTGGGCATCGGGTCACTGGGTGCGGCATAAAAGGGATAACAAAGTCGAGTCCTTACGCTATTATTATATAGATATGGGTTAAATAGGAATAAATAGGATTTTTATGGCTGTCCCTATTCACCCCGTTTTACGGGTGAATAGGGACAGTCACCAATTCAAAATAATAATAATCAATAAACAATCCTTAGTTTCCAACTTATTGCTAAATTGATAGCTCAGATGGATGCACATATTATATGCACCCATAATATAAACCGTGGTGCCAATGAAAAAAAATATGGGATAAAAAGCTTCTCCAAACTGTCCCTATTTCTTGATTATTCTTTTTTTGTATTAGTGATTGTCCCTATTCACCCGTAAAATGGGGCGAATAGGGAGAGCCATAAAAATACTATTTATTCCTATTTAACCCATATATGGGGTTAATAGGGACTATAAGTTGCTTTTAAAAAAAACAAGAGAACACTTTCAACCCAAATATCAACAAATCAGTATGGTTATCAATTTTCAGCGAAAAAAGTTTCCGAACTTTTTTCAGTTTGTGTCCCTATTCACCTTGCTGTCCCTATTCAACCCATTTTACGGTATAATGTAAACACCTTTGTTCACAAAATCACAGGTGAGAACCTAAATCCACAAAAACAGGTATACACTGCTTTGCACACATCCCATCCCGTATGTTTTAGTACCAGGTCAATGCCATATGGAAGACAACTTGTCACATTTTCGAGAATGTTTGAGATTCTTTGCTTGAACCACTTTGGAGTTTGAAAACGTGACATAGGACACCGGTAGAATATTATTTATGCAGTTTCATTCACTCTATCCCCCACACATGTTTAAAAACCAAATGTTGAAAATAACCAACAACAACAACATGCATTTTAAGGCCATTTTCCCTGCTAGAGCGGGGGTTAGCCTTGCGGTCCCGATGACAATCTTCTCCATTTTGCCCTATTTTCTGCATCTCTCCTTGTTAACCCCATTTCCCGCATTTCTTCTTCCACCATCTTCAGCCAAGTCTTTCTCGGTCTTCCCCGTCCTCTACTTACTTTTACATTCATTTCCATCACTCTTCTCAACCAGTCACTTTCATCCTTCCTCAACACATGACCAAACTATCTCAACCTGTTCCTCTTCACAGCATCAATCACAGGCTCTATTCCCATCATCTTTCGCAATTCATCATTTGTCTTCCTCTCTCTCAACGATACTCCGCACATCCACCAAACCATTCGCATTTCCACCCTTTCCAGCCTTCGTTGCTGCTCTACGTTCATTACCCATGTCTCGCTCCCATAAATCATAACACTTCTCACACATGCAGCATACACCTTTCCCTGCAGCTTCAACGACACTCCCCTCCTCATCAGCATGCCACTCAGTTCCCGAAACTTCTTCCATGCACATCTCACTCAAGCAACCGTTGCCGAGTCTGATCCACATTCTCCATTCAGCATGTCTCCGAGGTAGCAAAATGTTTTCACACCTTCCAGCTTCACGCCGTCTCCAAGATCCAACTCAACATTTCCTCCATCTGCAGCTCCCTCTGTGCACACCTTACATTTGAATGTAGCTGCCACGCTGGTTAATGACCCTCTCAGACCACTACATTTTTGATGAACCCACTCAGCGCACATTGTACATTGAATGGAGTTCACTCCGACACCCTACCTGCACACAGCACATGGTCACTTCCCAGTTCTTTCCACCTCACCACATGCTTTACCACTTGCCATCACCTTCAGACCTTTTGTCTCCACACATTCCTTCCACTTGTTCATCTTTTCCTTCAGTCCATCCATACTTTCCGCAATCAACACCAGATCACCTGCATACAACAACTCCCATGGTAAACCCTCCTTTACATTCTGAGCCAGCACCTCCATCACAGCTACAAATAGTAGTGGCTTAGTACCGACCCCTGATGCACTCCCACCTTTACCTCAAACTCACCACTGTTCCCGTCCTTCATCCTTACAGCTGTGTGCGCTCTTTTGTACATTGCCATCACTACTCTGATCAACCATTCCTCCACTCATAACTTCCTCAATGCCCATGTCAATATTTCGCGTGGAACCCTATCGAATGCTTTCTCCAGATCAACAAACCCAAGAAACAACTTCTTCCTCTTCTCCATGTACTTCTCCTGCATCTGCCTCACAATAAAGAGCGCATCTGTCATTCCTCTTCATGGCATAAATCCAAGCTGCATTTCGTCGATCTTCACCTTCTTCCTTATCCTCCTCTCCAACACCCTTTCCAATACCTTCATTCCATGCTCCAATAACTTTATCGCTCGGTACGAGCCACACTCCAGAGGGTCACCTTTCCTATTGTATAGAGGGACGAGGGTACTCGGTTCCCAATCCACTGGAATGCGGCCTTCTTTCACCACCAGATTACAGATCTCTGTCATTCTCTTCACACCCCAAATTCCTGCTGCCTTCAACATATCTCCCACAACTCCCGTCGGCCCTCCCGCTTTTCTACTCTTCATTGCTTTTATCGCTTCCTCACTTCCTTCTCAGTTATCTTCTCTGCCGGTCCTAAAACTGGGTTACTCTTTATGTTGCCATCCCATTCATTCTCTGTATTCAACAGCATTTCCATATATCTTTTCCATCTTCCTTTAATTCCATCTGGGTCCACAACAATTTGTCCCACTTCATCCTTCAAGCAACTCACCCCCATCACATCACACCTCTTTTTCGCTATCTGCTTTGCAATCCTGAATACCGCTCTCTGACCCTCTTCCGAATCCAAGCGTTCTCCAAACATTTTCTTACATGCCTCCTGCGCCTTTGCTACCTCTTTCTTTGCAGCCTTCTTGGCTGCCTTATAACTTTCACGCTCTGCTTTTTCTGCTCCTGTACCCTTCGCCTTCTGCCACTCCTTGAACTTCTTCCTCTTCTCGTCAATCCTACTTTCCAACTTCATCATCCCACCACCATGTTTCCGAGTGCCTCGGTGGTCCGTTTGTCCATCCACATACCTCACCAACGGCTCCCAACAGACTATCTTTCATTGACATCCAACCTCTTTCAAGCTCAACCACATCAGCCTCTACCCTACTCAGCCTCTCTTTTAATGCCTCCCACCTCTTTAAACCTCCACACCTTCATTCTTGGTTGGTACTTCACCCGCCGAGCTCTCCTCGCACCTTTCACCCTGATGTCGCAGACAACCAAGTGGTGCTGTGAAACAGCCTCCTCCCCCAGGATCACCTTTGTGTCCCGGAGGTGCCCCCTATCTCGCCCACGCACCATCAGGTCGTCAACGGTTGTTATCGACCCACCTGACGTGTATGTAACAAGCTTATTATCCTCTTTCTAGAACTGAGTCTTACAAATCAACAAATCAGCTCCATCAGCAAACTCCAAAATCCTTTCACCTTCTCCATTTCTCACACCATATTTGTAGCCCCCATGAACTCCCTCAAAACCATCCATACTCCTTCCCACATGTCCATTTAGGTCTCCTCCTACCACAACAACTTCCTCATCTTTCACGTTTTCCATCAGCTTCTCTATCGCACACCAGAACTTGTCCTTCTCTTCATCGCTCCGACCTACCTGCGGAGCATATCCCGAGATGACGTTCACCAAGAGCTTTCCAATCATCATTTTCACCATCATCAACCTATCACTCACTCTAGTCACACTCACCACACTGTCTACAAACTCCTCAGAAAACAGGACACCAACACCATTTACGCCCTCCGGGTACCCTTGCCACACAAACTTGTATTTCTGTCCCTGCCTACCCTTCACCATTCTCACACCACTTCCCTTCCATCTCGTCTTGCATACAACATATGTCCACTCTTCTTCTGACCAATACTTCCACCACTTCTCCTGATCTCCCTGTCATTGTCCCTACATTCCATGTCCCAAACCTCAGAAACCGATCTCCACTTCGGGCTGTACCCTGCCCATATGTAGTTGTAATTGTCATGATTCTCTTTTTGAGGCAATGTTTTTATGGCCGGATGCCCTTCCTGACGCCAACCCTCTTAGTCGCCTCCTACGACACGCAGGGATACGGTGTACCTATTCTAAACCAGGGTACACACCGGGAAACGTTTAAAACATGGAAAATCTGGGGCGGGGCGGTGTCAGCACCACGGCTGCGGGGGCCCTTGTCAGCACCACACCACGGCGGTCCGGTGTTATATATATATATATATATATATATATATATATATATATATATATATATATATATATATATATATATATATATATATATATACAGTGGTACCTCGGCTTACGAGTTTAATCCGTTCCGTGACGGAGCTCGTAAGCCAAATCGCTCGTAAGTCAAAGCAAATTTTCCCATTCAAATGCATTGAAATGCTATTAATCCGTTCCAGCCTCAAAAAAAAAACACCAATTTTTTTTGTTAGGTGCTTTTAAATAACAAAAATGTACTTTATAAATAACAAATAATGTATAAACAAGCACGACCTCGTATATACTGTACATAATACAAGAGAATGTAAAGAAATAAACTGGTTTTATTAAGCAGAGGAGAAGAGCATGCCAGGTGAGGTGTGCGTGTTGTCGACTTGGCGAGGCAGTACGATCGTACTCCTTCTACGATATGTACGATTTTGAAGCAGAAGGAGTCCATAAAGGCTATAACGCCAGCCAAGGGCGTTACGATTATTTCAAAGCTCCGGACCTCTATCCATGAAGATATGGAGAAGTTGTTGTTTGTGTGGTTGAAGGAGAAGCAGCTCGCAGGAGATACCGTGACCGAGAGCATCATGTGTTTGAAAAGATTGAAACTCGGATATCGAGCACGGACCACGAGGTGTTTTTTCTTTTTTCTTAATCTCGGTTTCAGTGAACTTTTGCTCTGTGCTCACGTGTACTGTACCTGTACCTGTAATGGTACGTCAGAGGATGGCACCTGTTGTCATCATATTAAGTGCAAGATGTTCTGCATCGTAAGTTGGTACACCGTGGTCTTTCGGCGGTGTTTAAGCCGGCCGTCTTGGCTTCTGTCACCATTGGCATTGAGTCTTTCGATGTAGGTAGGTCGTTGTGTGCCGGTGCCTTGGCCGAATTCCTTCATTGCTGCATTGTTAGCTCACCTGGTTTTTTATACCACATCTTTGGTTATCAGACCAGCGAATGACGTCATCTCCAAAGTATGGCTTATTCTCACTTGTCTTGGACGATCTTCTACTTCTAGCCTTCCACCGTGCATTTGGTGTCCACTGTACTTACTGTACAGTGCCTGGTAAAATTGATGTAATGGGTTTTTGACCGTCAACGCCATGAACCGTCATGAACCGTCATGAACCGTCATGAACCGTCAACGCCATGAACCGCTAACACTCAAAAGCCCATTTATCGCGCCTTATAAAGCAAAACGCAAACCGAAAGCCATGCCTCTCAAGCGAGGCGTGCTTCCGTGGTCACGTGATCCACAGGTGTAGCTCATTATACCCGCACGCGCGACACGCTTTGGCGGTCACGTGACCAGCCACTCTGGAGGCGGGGATCCCCGCCGATGACGTCACCGGCTGGAGCAAGGAGATTCCTCGCTCATGTATTTCGACGATTGCGTGTTTTATATCCAAGCAGAGATGCTTTCACGGCAAGATAACCACGTGACCGGAACCGGAAGCCACAACCGGAAAATTCAAAAAAATAAATTTTTTGAGCTCGTACATCGGATCTCGGCTCGTATCCCAAAGCAACAAACCGCCCGAGCGACGGCTCGTATCCCGAAAAACTCGTACGTTGGGGCACTCGTAAGCCGAGGTACCACTGTATATATATATATATATATGTTGAAATGTTGAAAATATCCAATATAATATCATTATATATATTGTTACGGATTCGTAACTTCCATTATTGTGGTTTTCACCCACTTGACGTAGTTCTGATATTATGTACTATTATTATCTTCAAAAGGCTTATTATTCAGGAACGGTTATTTAAAGTTAAAAAGGCTAACTTTAAATGATACAGGACACCGAACCGGAAAGACGAGAAGAGGAAGAAGTGGCGCGAGCAAAGTCGGAGAAGACGCAGGACGTCAGCGCTCCGGAAAGAGCAAGGTTTACCGACAGCCGTGAAGGGATTTTGAGTTCCTGGAAGGGACATCCGGCGATAAGAATATTCGCTGGAGTGGAGAAATCTGCGTAGACAGACTTGGGGCGCTGAGATTCCGACGAATCCTCGCCTCGTTGCATCGGCTCAAGCCAGAGCCGTCGGCCATCTTGCACCCCGTGCGTCGGACACCTGTGAAGGTTTGCTTCGTGTCATCTTCGCCCCAACATCCTACCGTCTGCCGGGGATGGGTGTGTGCGACCGCTTCGTCTCCAATTACGTTGCGGTTTGTTGAGGGAGCGGTGAAGGTGCACCTCTGGAGGGCGCCGTTGTACAGTTTGGCGGGAAGAGCACCCTTGCCCACTGTACACGCTTCGGAGATCGACTGGAGAACGAGATTCAAGCTTCGACCGGATTTCGTTCCATCGACCGCTGGAGCGAATCCCATTCGCCTTGGGAAAAGTCATAGAGACATTGAGGAGTGTCGTTGCACTCGCTGACCGCGCCGTGAGTGACCTGACTATATAAGAGATATATAGAGTGCACTCTTAATGGCCATTTGCTGTACCGTTATACCTGTGTGTGATTTATAATACAAGTTTGTTCATTTACAATCATTGGTGTGGTTTCACGATTGATTTTCAACACAGGGTAATATATTTTTCTGCCGGGGTTCCTCTCGGGGTTCGGAGGTTACCGAGACCAGGAGATTGTAGAGGACTCCGTTACAATATATATATATATATATATATATATATATATATATATATATATATATATATATATATATATATATATATATATATATATGTGCAGCGTCTGTCCTGTGTTGTCTTGTGTTGTGTTGTCTTGTCTTGTCACTGAACTACTTTCTCAAATTTTTGTGAAATCGTACCAAACTTCTGGTATGCACATATCTCTCCCGTCGGTATGTCCTAAGCGTATTTTTTTTGAAAAATTTTCCAAATGTTTTTTTTTTTTTGGGGGGGGAATTTTTTATTTCAACTTCAATTGTTTATAAAATGTGATATCACGTATATTACAAATACATTTTTGCAAAATAATTGTTTGAATTATGATTGGTTTAAACAATGACAAAACGGCAACTCGGGTACAGTCATTTATCTAGTATATATCTACACATCTGGGCAGTGTCTGTGTTGACACTTAACGACTCCCTCAAACTTTTGTTTCCGTGGTTGTGAAGTGTTTTTAATAACGTGGTGGTTTTGAATCACGTGGTGGTGAGGTATTTTGAATTATGTGGTGGTGAGGTGTTTTTAAATCACATGGTGGTGAGGTGTTTTTAAATCACATGGTGGTGAGTTGTTTTGATTTACGTGGTGGTGAGGTATTTTTAATTACGTGGTGGTGAGGGTGTTTTGAATTACGTGGTGGTGAGGTGTTTTGAATTAATTGGTGGTGAGGTGTTTTTAAATGACGTGGTGGTGAGCTGTTTTTAATTTCTTGGCTGTGAGGTGTTTTTTTTACGTATTTTATGGCTGTGAGGTGTTTTTATTCCGTGTATTATGGCTGTGAGGTGTTTTTTTTACGTATTTTATGGCTGTGAGGTGTTTTTATTACGTGTTTTATTGCTGTGAGGTGTTTTTAATTTTGTGGTGGTGAGGTGTTTTTATTACGTGTTTTATGGCTGTGAGGTGTTTTTAATTTCATGGTGGTGAGGTGTTTTTATTACGTGTTTTATGGCTGTGAGGTGTTTTTATTACGTGTTTTATGGCTGTGAAGTGTTTTTATTACGTGTTTTATTGCTGTGAGGTGTTTTTAATTTTGTGGTGGTGAGGTGTTTTTATTACGTGTTTTATGGCTGTGAGGTGTTTTTATTACGTGTTTTATTGCTGTGAGGTGTTTTTAATTTCATGGTGGTGAGGTGTTTTTATTACGTGTTTTATGGCTGTGAGGTGTTTTTCATTTTGTGGTGGTGTGTTTTTATTACATGTTTTATGGCTGAGGCGTTTTTAATTTTGTGGTGGTGAGGTATTTATATTACGTGTTTTATGGCTGTGAGGTGTTTTTATTACGTGTTTGATGGCTGTGAGGTGTTTTTATTACGTGTTTGATGGCTGTGAGGTGTTTTTATTACGTGTTTTATTGCTGTGAGGTGTTTTTAATTTCATGGTGGTGAGGTGTTTTTATTACGTGTTTTATGGCTGTGAGGTGTTTTTATTACGTGTTTGATGGCTGTGAAGTGTTTTTATTACGTGTTTTATTGCTGTGAGGTGTTTTTAATTTTGTGGTGGTGAGGTGTTTTTATTACGTGTTTTATGGCTGTGAGGTGTTTTTATTACGTGTTTTATTGCTGTGAGGTTTTTTTAATTTCATGGTGGTGAGGTGTTTTTATTACGTGTTTTATGGCTGTGAGGTGTTTTTCATTTTGTGGTGGTGTGTTTTTATTACATGTTTTATGGCTGAGGCGTTTTTAATTTTGTGGTGGTGAGGTATTTATATTACGTGTTTTATGGCTGTGAGGTGTTTTTATTACGTGTTTGATGGCTGTGAGGTGTTTTTATTACGTGTTTGATGGCTGTGAGGTGTTTTCAATTTTGTGGTGGTGAGGTGTTTTCATTACGTGTTTTATGGCTGTGAGGTGTTTTTATTACATGTTTGATGGCTGTGACGTGTTTTCAATTTTGTGGTGGTGAGGTGTTTTTAATTTTGTGGTGGTGAGGTGTTTTTATTACGTGTTTTATGGCTGTGAGGTGTTTTCAATTACTTGGTGGTGAGGTGTTTTTATTACGTGTTTTATGGCTGTGAGGTGTTTTAAATTACTTGGTGGTGAGGTGTTTTGAATTATGTGGTGGTGTTTTGAATTACTTGGTGGTGAGGTATAATCGTCCCAAACCTCCAGTCTGCACCTACCCCTCCCCTATGTATGTGCTGAGGGGTTATTTCTTGAAAAAAAAACATTCAACCTAAATCTTCAACCTAAATTGCCTATAAAACTGTTATATCACAAACACAACAAATACATTTGTGCAAAGTAATTGTTTGTATTATGATTGGTGTAAATCATGACAACACAGCAACTCAGGTACAGTCATTAGCCTCAGCTAAAATAACCCCTTTCCTCAGTAACGATGCTTGGTGAGGCGAGTGCAGCGAGCCGAGCCAAGCTAGTATATATATATAATATATATATATATTTTTATATATATATATATTGTTGTGGATATGAGAATGGTTTTTTATTTATTTTATTGTTGTGGTAAAATGTTGTTGTAAAAGGTTGTTGTAAAATATCACCCCTCCTCCCTCCGTTTGTGGTTGTATAAAGGTCAAAGGGCGTTCCCGTAGTTAGTCCATAAAACATACATGCAGGACACGATATATCTTTTTTGACAGTTATATCCTTATTATGTGTATTAGCGTAAGGCTGTGTCTTCCATTAATTGAAATACTCCATTGCACCAGTGAAAGAGAATAGATCCCCTTTCCTTCCCATCCCCAAAAATCTCCATTTCATATTACATCCCCTCTCGTCATTGCCGAGCCTCGATTGCCCATATTACCTCCCCTCCAATAACCGCCATTGGCCACGAGGCAGGGTTGGGGAAGAAAGGCGTGTCTCCACCTCGTCATAGAGGGGAGGAGTGAGCCAGCCCCACTCGACCAACCATGAGCCAGGGGTTTGGCTAGAGAGGGCGGAGGAAGAGCGATCGGGGAGGTTCGCAAAGGTTGAGGGGCGGGGGCCTATATAACCCAAGGCAGGGCGTGTCCAAAGGGAGATGCACTTTGAGCTGAGACAAGGAGGGTCACAAAGAGCTGGGTCATCAGAGCAAGAGCGCATGAGGAGATGGGAAGAGAGAAGGCTTGAGACCAACAGAGGTGATGAGTGCACAGCACAAGAGGGTTGCCTGACGCGAGAGATCGTGCCTTGCCTGAGAGGAAATCCCATCATTACTGAGAGAGCGAGAGGGTCGTGGCGTCGACGCAACCACGTTGGTTCCAGCGGTTGTCGTGTTCGCTTTAAACCACGACGCGAGGTCGGAACGGAACCTCGACGGCTGAACGAGCCGAACCGGCTGCCTTTGCCAGCTGAACGGACCACCTCCTGTCATTCCCCGCGTGAGTCAGTGTCTTTTGTTTGTTCTGTCCTGGGAATAAGTTAAGTCTGTATAACTACGTAGTGTGTTCAAAAAGTATCCGACCTTTATTTTTCATGCGTAAAAAAAAAGAAGCTAGGGAGGCGTTCATTGGTGCACATATGTAGGCGATCCTAATGCGCATGCGTGAATTTTTTCCCACCTGCAGAAGCTGTCATTCGACGGCAGACCGCCGATGAGTGAGGACATGTAAGTGAGCGCCGTCGGATTTTCGTTTTTGACAAAATTACGGAAAGACTTGAACAACGCTACTGCATCAAATTTTGTGTTTCATCAAACTTGCATCAAAACTGCAACTTGGTTTCTGGGTCGTACCCATAAACCCAGGACTCATCGCCAGTGATCACTGTGTTGAGGAAGCTGGGATCGCTGTTCACAGTCTCCAGCATGTCCTGTGCGATCTCCAAACGGAGTTGCTTCTGCTCAATCGTTAGCAGCTTTGGTACGAACTTCGCTGAGATTCTCCTGAAGCCCAAATCCTCCTTCATAATGGAATGAACAGTGTTGAATCTTGCGGATCGTTTCCACTTGGGAATCGCCAAGCTTTACACATAATTTGATGCAGTAGCGTTGTTCAAGTTTTTCCGTCATTTTGTCAAAAACGAAAATCCGACGGCGCTCACTTACATGTCCTCACTCATCGGCGGTCTGCCGTCGAATGACAGCTTCTGCAGGTGGGAAAAAATTAACGCGTGCGCATTAGGATCGCCTACATACGTACACCAATCAACGCCTCCCAAGCTTCTTTTTTTTTACGCACGAAAAATAAAGGTCGGATACCTTTTGAACACAGTAGTATAAGCTAGTATTTGCACTGTGTCACCTGCGTCTTATGTGTTGTAAATAAACCTTGATTGCTTTCTTTTTGCTTGTGTGTAAATAGCCAATAAATTCAGTCGTATTTCCAAACCTTTCTTGCCTTCTTTTTCCTCTTTGCATTCGTCGCCTTTGTCTTTTCCCTATTGACTAGCTGTGGTGCGACCCGGCCAACGTTTGGGTGGAATCGGGTGAGTCGGGGATCCTGTTAGGTCACGGCAATACCAAACTGCTCGGTAACTAACATCTTAAACCGCGATCTGTAACAATTGGTGTCTGGGAGTGGGATTCGAGGCCCGACCAAATTAAAAAAAAAAAAAACGAATTGAGGAAAAAAAAAAATTTGGTCAAAATTTGGAGCGGCCGAAATTTGTTTTGTTTTACAAAACCTGAATTTTGAAATCGCGCCATGGCTGGTCAAGGCGACGGGATGCCGGTGGGAGAGATAGACGGGGTAGAATCGACCCAGGACCCCAGGGAAGAAGTGGGAAAAGTGGTGGAGGAGAGTAAAGAAGGTGTGGTTGAGGGGGTATCAGGTGCACAAAATGGCGCTCTCGCGCACGTGGTTACAGCGGCACCAGATTTTGCCGCGCCCATGACCGTACCACTACCAGCGGGCTTTGATGTGGGGGACTTCATGGCGCAATTCACCGAGATGCTGAGAATAGAGGGGGAGAGATTGAGTAATAAAATGGATGCTCGGAGTGAGCAAATTGAAGCAACAATAAACGGAATGAGGGCCGATAGGGAGGAAAGGGAGCAGAGGGACAGAGACCGCAAGTTGGGCGAAAGGGTCCCAGGGGTGCACGAGGAGGTAAAGCGGGTCGAAAAGCGCTGGTTGAGCGAAGCGGAGGAAAGCACGGGTACAATGACGGGGGTAGAAATCGCGACCCGGGGTTTGGAAAAGCCGGCGACCGATGAGGTAGAGGGAATTTTATTAAAGCCAACGGTCGTCGAGGTGAACAAAGAAATTATGGGTATAGTTGAAATTGGAGAGACCGGGGACTTAAAGTTAAAAGAGCAACAATCGGAGGAAGGAATGGAAATTGCTCAAAGTCTAAATGCACATCCTGATGCTGTACTCGCTAATCCAAATGGAAGTTTGCAGGTTTTGGTGCAGGGAGGAAGAAGAACCCCTAAGGTGAGACGTGCTGTTGTGTATTGTGCGGGGAGATTTTGTAAATGGATGTTTAGCGACAAAATAATTGTCGCGCGATTGGGATCGATATGGCATCCGGGCGTTGGTGAAGGGTCCCGTGTGAGTGGAAATGGCACGCGTGGGAGAAAAAAGTGTGCGTCGGCGAGTGGGTGTGCTATAAAGTGCGAGTGTGAAACCGAGTGCGAGCGAGAATGCACGTCGGGGTGTACGAAGTGTGACACGGAGAGTAAGGTGGTGGTGGAACGTGTGCGAGGAAGCACACCTGAGTTGGTCATGGCGCGGGTGTGGGAGAGCCCATGTGAGCGCGTTAGTGGGTGGATGCAAGAGTGCACGCCCATGGTGAGTGTTACGGAGGACGTAACGGAGGAGAGGTGTGGACCAAAGTGTGCGCAAGAGTGTGCGCGAGAGGTGTGGTGTGTAACAGGGAGAGCGTTGGTGGAATGTACGGACGGCGTTGGAACGCCAGGTTTTGTGAGGGTGAAAGGGGTAGCGTATGCTTGTAAGCATGCAAGTAAAGCATCGATGGTAACCAGGTTAGCGGTTAGGGCGACGGATAGCCGATGCGAGCGCTCGGTGCGAGGGGGGGTGCTTTGTTGGGTGCGAGGCCCGGCGCGGGTCAATGCTGCGTCGCTTCTCTTCGAAGCGTCGTTGCCGATTCGGGCTTGGCCCCGCCCCGCACGGTTGAGTCCGGGCTTTGTCGGGCGAGGCGACCGGTCCGGTTCAAGGGCGAGTGGGAGGAGGCGGAACGGTGCCCCCTCGTGGGGACGGGGTTCCGACCGGGGGAGATTGAGCCATCGGGCACGGGACCGCAAGGTGTCGCGCCGAGATGGTGCGTGGAGCCTCGGTCCAACCAAACCACCTCCCTTGAACCGAAAGCCGGACGGATTCAACCTGCAGGCAACCAAACCACCCGAATTCATTGCTCGGCTTTACGAAGCCGAGTTTAATGATGTCATGACGCACCGAGGCTAGGATATAGCGGACTGTGATGATGGTGATCGTGATAGGATAGTGTTTTGGCCCCGAAATTAGAAAAAAGCGAAATTTGATGATGGTATGGGTAGAATTGGCAGTAAATGGAAAATTTTTGAATTGGTTGGAATTTGGACGAACAAAATTGATAGTGGAGAGACCCCCGATGTGGTGGGATGGCAAATCCACCATCCCTCACAGAGTGGGGCAAAGGAGCAATAGCTTATGGGGTGTATGGCAGTGAAAACTAGCCCGGGTGGGTTAGGATATTGGTAGGGATCTAGCGAAGATGACGTTAGGTGACGTTAAGGTTAGTTAGTGACTGATACCTGTAGTGGGGACGCAGGTAGATTAGTGTGGATTATAATGACGTGGGAGCGCAATAGTTTAAAGGGACGACTGGGAAGCGCAAGTTTCAGAGGGGAGTAGTTAGCTGAGATGATGCCGTGTGTGTGAGGATTGGACAGGTGAGAATGGAACAGGTGTGATTGCACAGGTGTGCAACTGAATAGGTGTGTGGAGCCGTGTATGAGGGAGTAGTGGTGATTGCGTGTTGTGTTGACCAAATGGTCCAGGAAGAGGAGGAGGGTGCAGGTGGCACCAGGTAGGATTGCACAGGTGTGCAACGACAGGTGAATGAAAGACAGGTGTATGGAATAAATGGTCTGGAGGATTGGAATGGATGGTCGTGGAGTGAGAATGGTGGAAATTGTGGAGTGGAGTGGAAGGTGTGAATGGGGGAAGAGTGGACCCCCATCACGGATACCCGGGGCGGGTAGTGTAAGTGTTAGGTAGAGGGTACAGGTAAATTGTGGTTGGATATTGGCATCTGTGGTGCGGGTGACAGAATGGTATTTGGATGGGTGCATTAGTGTTGTGGAAATGGCTGGGCGTGTAGCCTGTTAGTGTGTGTAGTTGGTTGGGCACTCCACCACTGTGAGGATGTCAGCCAGGTGAGGCCGCAGGTGGGCTCTGGGAGCCGGTAGTTGTGGGTGGGGCCCGAGGATCCCGAGGACGGACCCGGGTAGCCCAGTGCCAGAGAGGGCACCGAGTGGGGAGAGCGCCAGAGGGCCTTCCCCAGGTAGTTAGGTTAGGGTAAGGAGCAGGTAAGCTCGGAGGCAACTGCAGTGGTGGAGGTGTGCAGGTGGGTAGACCCGCTGGGAGAGGTACACGCCACAGCCCAGAAATTGTGCGAGGGCACCGGGAGATGAATCGGGGGAGTGAGACCCCAAATTGAAAAGCACCACAGTTGGTCAATGGGAATTGGTTTATAGAACCCATAGTGTAAGTTGGCCAATGGATTGGCAGGGAGAGACCCCGGGTAGTGTAAAGTGTGTTAAAATCATTTAGAGGATAGTTAGGATGAAGGATCTCCTCGCACCATCTGCATCCACTCACCTGAGGTGACAGGTACTCCGCACCATGCCATGTCTTATTATTTTTACTGTGCAAATGTTTGGATTGTGAGACGCATCATGACGTGGGTGTGACATTGTGCGTAATTCCATCTCTCCCTCCTTATGAGGATTGATGATGAATTGGTGATGGCAAATTTTGAAGTAGAGGGATTGTGGAGACGAATTTGGTATAGGGGAAATATGGGGAAGACGTGACAGTAGTGACGAATTTGTAAATGTGTAGATTTTTGTACATATGGGGTAAGGGCAAGGGTAGGGTAGGTGACAGGGGGGTGACGTACGGTAGGGACGAGCTTTCTCACTTCGCCCTCCGTACGCATTTCGCCTTGCATTGCCTTATTGATGTGTACCCTTGTGACCTTACCCCTCGCTCAATTGTCTTTCCCCTTTTGTCTCCCACATGACCTGTGCGCCACTGGGTGCCGAGGGGAGCGTGCGTGGGTCGGCCATTGTGCGCCCGAAATTCCCAGAACCAGCTGTCTGCATCGATGCACCACATTATGGACCACATGTCTGTGGCCGAGCACCACTTATGGACCCCATGGGTTGGGGCATGGCCCCTCTGCTGGAACCGGCCATGAGGGCCCGAAATCTTGCTGGCGGACCTTGGCCACAGGGCACCGATGCCCCACAGGTGAACCACACATAGTCGGCCCTGTGGGCCATAAATAAAGCAAATAAAAAGGACACATTGGGCACACTTTATTGAAAATAGGCCGCCAGTAAGCAAAGCAAAAGAATGACAACAACTGGAAGAAATAATAATAACCAGCAGAGGGAGCCGAAGAGCAAGAGCAATAACCTGCAGGGTTAGGGGTTGTTGATTTTATTTTTATTGAACATTGTTGAACAGTGATGACTGCACCGATTGGTGCTTGAGGGTGCATTGGTGCGTTTTTAGGTGCGTTCATGGTGCATTGATGCAGAGCAGACTGTCTCCCCCCCAGAAAGAACAATCACAGGTCCTGGGTTAGTTTTGTAAATAAAAATAGCGTCATTGTAAATAATGCTTCCCACCGTCAGTGTATAGTTTGAAGACCATTCCGCAATTCGGTTAACTGTGGGCGTAAGTCTGTTAGGCAGGGTGCAATGGAGCAGCGGGACACATTTATTTATGTTTTAAAACTGTCGCACTCAGGGTCAGGTTAAAAGTAGAGGGAACTACACCTACGTGCCACACTAAGGTAAAAGTTATAGGCCCGGGACGTGCCTAAGGGGAGGAGGGTGCAGTGTTGTGGATATGAGAATGGTTTTTTTATTTATTTTATTGTTGTGGTAAAATGTTGTTGTAAAAGGTTGTTGTAAAATATCACCCCTCCTCCCTCCGTTTGTGGTTGTATAAAGGTCAAAGGGCGTTCCCGTAGTTAGTCCATAAAACATACATGCAGGACACGATATATCTTTTTTGACAGTTATATCCTTATTATGTGTATTAGCGTAAGGCTGTGTCTTCCATTAATTGAAATACTCCATTGCACCAGTGAAAGAGAATAGATCCCCTTTCCTTCCCATCCCCAAAAACCTCCATTTCATATTACATCCCCTCTCGTCATTGCCGAGCCTCGATTGCCTATATTACCTCCCCTCCAATAACCGCCATTGGCCACGAGGCAGGGTTGGGGAAGAAAGGCGTGTCTCCACCTCGTCATAGAGGGGAGGAGTGAGCCAGCCCCACTCGACCAACCATGAGCCAGGGGTTTGGCTAGAGAGGGCGGAGGAAGAGCGATCGGGGAGGTTCGCAAAGGTTGAGGGGCGGGGGCCTATATAACCCAAGGCAGGGCGTGTCCAAAGGGAGATGCACTTTGAGCTGAGACAAGGAGGGTCACAAAGAGCTGGGTCATCAGAGCAAGAGCGCATGAGGAGATGGGAAGAGAGAAGGCTTGAGACCAACAGAGGTGATGAGTGCACAGCACAATAGGGTTGCCTGACGCGAGAGATCGTGCCTTGCCTGAGAGGAAATCCCATCATTACTGAGAGAGCGAGAGGGTCGTGGCGTCGACGCAACCACGTTGGTTCCAGCGGTTGTCGTGTTCGCTTTAAACCACGACGCGAGGTCGGAACGGAACCTCGACGGCTGAACGAGCCGAACCGGCTGCCTTTGCCAGCTGAACGGACCACCTCCTGTCATTCCCCGCGTGAGTCAGTGTCTTTTGTTTGTTCTGTCCTGGGAATAAGTTAAGTCTGTATAACTATAAGCTAGTATTTGCACTGTGTCACCTGCGTCTTATGTGTTGTAAATAAACCTTGATTGCTTTCTTTTTGCTTGTGTGTAAATAGCCAATAAATTCAGTCGTATTTCCAAACCTTTCTTGCCTTCTTTTTCCTCTTTGCATTTGTCGCCTTTGTCTTTTCCCTATTGACTAGCTGTGGTGCGACCCGGCCAACGTTTGGGTGGAATCGGGTGAGTCGGGGATCCTGTTAGGTCGCGGCAATACCAAACCGCTCGGTAACTAACATCTTAAACCGCGATCTGTAACAATATATATATATATATATATATATATATATATATATATATATATATATATATATATATATATATATATATATATATAAAATATATATATATATATATATACTAGCTTGGCTCGGCTCGCTCGGGTATATATATATATACAGTGGGACCTCTAAATCCGAATTTAATTCGTTCCAGCGGCAGTTCGGATTGGGAAAAGTTCGGAATTAGAAACTATTTTCCTCATAAGAAATAATGGAAAGTGAATTAATCCATTCCTGGACCCCAAAACCCCATTATCAAGACACTGTTAACTGCAAATACACATGATTCAAGGTAAAATAAGATGAGTAAATGCCCTAAATATCAAATAATAATAATAATAAAAACAAGAAATAAATGTACTAACATGAAAATAACTGCATTTACCTTAGTGGAGAGTTCTGATGGTGCATGTGGAAGCTGGAGAGGAGGAAGGAGGGAGAGGGTTTTATTGCTTGGAAGGTGAGGCACCTTCCAAGCTAACATCAGATGACTGTGCTTCTGGTGTTTGCTCTCTTTGTCTCTTAACACCACTTGTAGAGGGTTGGGGCTCACTAGGCTTGCTTTCTTTAGAGAACCACCTCTCCAAAGTTGCCTGGTGTTGGCGACTTTTCTTAATTTTTCTGAAGTGGTCAATGACATTGTCACTGAACAAGTTAATGCTCCTGTTAACCACTGCTTTATTAGGGTGCCACTTTTCAACAATGGCCTGTGTTTTAGACCAATGGAAGCACAGTTCTTTAATTTCAGCACTGGAAATGTTACCACTAGCTCCCTCTTCCTCCTCTGAAGAAATTTCCACTGCCACTTCTTCTTGCTGCATCTTGTGGAGGTGCTGAAGTTCTTCTGTGGTGAGTTCCTTGTTGTGATCCTCCACTAACTCCTCCACATCCTCTTCACTCACCTCCAAGCCCATGGACTGACCCAATGCTACAATAGCAGGCACAATAGGTTCTTCAAAGCCTTCAAAATCTCTCCCTGCAACACAATCAGGCCAGAGTTTCTTCCAGGCAGAGTTCATTGTTCTCAGAGACACTCCCCTCCATGCTTTGTCAATGATTCATAGGCAATGGAGGATATTATAATGATCCTTCCAAAAGTCTCTGAGGGTCAGTTCAGTCTCGTTTGTCACCTCAAAGCATCTCTGGAACATAGCCTTGGTGTACAACTTCTTGAAATTTGAGATGACTTGCTGGTCCATGGGCTGGATGAGAGGAGTGGTATTGGGGGGCAAGAACTTCACCTTGATGAAGCTGTATTCTTCCTCCAAATCTTCTTCCAAGCCTGGAGGATGAGCAGGAGCATTGTCCATCACAAGAAGAGCCTTCAGGGGTAGATTCTTCTCCTCAAGATAAGCCTTCACAGAAGGGGCAAACTCCTCATGAATCCACTCAGTGAAGAACTGTCTGGTAGCCCATGCTTTCACGTTTGCCCTCCACATAACATTAAGCTTGCTCTTAATCACATTGTTCTTTTTGAACACACGTGGATTCTCTGAGTGGTACACAAGCAAAGGCTTTATCTTGCAGTCTCCACTAGCATTAGCAAACAACAAGAGAGTAAGCCTATCTTTCATTGGATTATGGCCTGGTACAGACTTCTCTTCCTTCGTTATGTAGGTCCTCCTTGGCATCTTTTTCCAGAAGAGGCCTGTCTCATCACAATTGAACACCTGTTGTGCCACATACTTCTCAGCGTTCACAAACGCACTAAATTTATTCACAAAGTCTGCTGCTCCATCCTTATTCGAACTAGCAGCCTCTCCATGCATAACAACACTGTGGATCCCACTTCTTCTCTTAAACTTTTCAAACCACCCCCTACTAGCCTTAAACTCATCACCATCAGCACTACTTCCAGGCAAGTCTTTTATAAGGTCACCGTGCAGGAGCTTCGCTTTCTCACAGATAATGCCCTCAGAGATGGCAGCACCAACCAACTGTTTCTCATTTATCCAAACTAAGAGGAGTTTTTCCATCTCCTCCATAAACTTCGATCTCCTAGGGGTCAGAGTCGTAACACCTTTTGCCACATCAGCTGCTTTAATCACTTCCTTATTTTTCAAAATCGTACACATGGTCGATTTCGGCATCTAGAACATAGCAGCGAGATCCATCACACGCATACCGCCCTCATGCTTAGCGATAAGTTGTTTCTTCACCTCAATTGTCGCTCTCACCGCCTTCCTCTTATTCTTATTGCCTTCACTGCTCTTCTTAGGTGCCATGGTGAATGGGTAAGGGTTATCTTCAAAGAAAAAAAGCACAAATCAAGGTGAAAACACGAGGTAAACTAGCGACGAACACACGAGAGATGCTGCCAGAACTAGTACAACCGACGAACTGAAGGAACAAAGCGACTTCCGGATTGTGCATGCGGGAGCAGGCGTGGGTGATGCTGCGCGAAGATGCGCGGGAAATATGAACGACGCTCGCGGCGGGAAATATGAACGACGCTCGCGGCGGGAAATATGAACGACGCTAACGCTATGTTGGCGGTTCGGTTATAGAAATACATTCGGAATTAGGGACAACATTTTCTCAAATTTACGGTTCGGAATTAGAGTAGTTCGAGATGAGGGGCGTTCGGAATTAGGGGTCACTACTGTATATTGTCGTGTGGCCGCCTTTGATTAAAATCAGATGGTCACGGAAGCCGATTGCGAAGGCATTAGCTCTCGAGGCGAAAACTCAATGGCGGACTCCAAAAACAAAAAGCTACACAAAAGTGCGCGGGATGGAGGGGGGCGGCGCAAAAGCCCTGCAGTCTTACCTGTTAAATAAACCACACGGAAACTGTGTTCAGATATATATATAGAAAAATAATACAAGGGTTTATTCACAAGGATGGTGGGACAGGAAAAGCACGCGCCGGTACTAAATGTCCTAATCGGGACGTCCCCACACGACAGATTTTGGATACGAGACGAGGGAATGAATCACGAAAAAAAACGTTCGTTATGTTTCGTGTATGTGGTATGCGGTCTTATCTGTCCGTCGTCTTGTCCCCACGTGGCTCCAAGCTCCGGCGCGAAGAAACCCTTCATCCGCTTGCATGCTCCGCCAGTCCGCGATGCGACTCGCTCCGCTGCACACCACGAGGTCCCGCCCGCTCAGCACCGCGAAGGGCCAAGCACCGCTCCAAGCACCACGAAGAACGCGATCTCCAACACGAGCACGAACTCAGAACGAAGAGCGAAGCAGAGAAGAGCAGCCCCAAGAGAGCAGCGAAGAAGAACGGGCCAAAAGGGAGAGAGAGCAAGGGGAGAGCAAATGCGACTGCACGCTATGAAAACCCAGAGCCAAGAGCGCGAGGAAGCCACGAGCGTGAGGAAGCCAGGAGAGAGCTGCTCAAATGTCGTGCGGCGCTTTTATATCCTGGCCTGTGACGTCGGTCTTGGCGCGCCCCCCAATCAGTGCCTCGTAGCTTCCCGCCATTCACCGAACCTTCCAGCGCCTTCCCTCCAATAAACAACCTCTTCCTCAGTTGCGTCTTCGCGCCTCCCGCCCTGATTGGCTGGAGGTTCGCGCCTGCCACGCCAACCAATCACACGTTCCCTGTGGCGTGGTCACAGCTCATCTTTACGCGATGTTGTCAGGCCAGCTGGTGGTGCGGCCGGTGGCAGCCACCCGGCGGTGCCCCGATCTGGCTGCCTGCCTGTCTTCCACAGTCTTTGTAAGGCAAGGGGATTTAATTACTGTGTGCACTAAAGGGCCTATCTAAGTGTTTACAGGAGTGCGTTGCCATAAGGGACAAAGGAATGATTACCAGGTCTGACACACAAGGGGTGTTATCTTATTCCCTACACTATTTAACACCCGAACATCCTGGTATGTTCACAGGTATACTCTTATTCCGACAAACCGCCTAAAAACACAGAACTTATTACAAGGTTGATTCCCTATCGTGACAGTCGAATACCTACCTACACAGATCTATCTGGCTCTAGATATTCCTTTACCCCACCGACATAAATATATATATGTAACATGTAATTATATAATGCATTAACCTTTGAATGAAGAGTTTTTGAATTATGAACGAATTCTATTATGTGTTGTCATGTGACTGGTTAGTACCAATTTATTTATTGCATCTGAAACTATTTTGGCAATATGAACCCACCTCCACCTGTGAGTCAACCTCCTCCTGTGACCCCACCTCCTGCCTTTGGTATGGACTCCTCTCCCAACAGTGCCATGGTGACACCCTACAGCAGCAGTTTTTTTTATGGTGAGGTTGGAAATACATACTCATACTCTGGATAGTTGGTTATCTTAACAGTACTTTTTGTTTTGAAGCTGTTTCCTCCAACACGTCATTACAAAGATAAGGTTTATATGACAGGGAGTGGCAGTACACCGGCAAGGTCCATGGTACACCTGCACACAGACAGATCAAAGTCTACTTTTGTTTTAATACCACATGTAACCACCACTATAAAAATACCTCCACAACAACCTCAAATTATTACACGTGATATATATATATATATACTTAACAGTTAATAGTTGTCAGATGTTTTTAAATAATTGTTATGCGATTTTCACAAAACTTGAGTCCATCATACTTCACTACACGTTATATTGACCCAACTCGAGCAACTTAAAAGACATTATTTGTGAATCATTTACCATGCTGCCTTATAAAGCCCCACCAGGTGAGCGTTCGCACTTACCTGGAGGCTTCGACGAAAAGAAAAGCAGATTGTGCTGTTACTCAACAAAATGGCGCTCCGAGGTGTTTTCTTTTCTCTTTTACTCTGCTTCGTTATTTGTGCAGCTCCGGCGGGTGAGTAAAACAACATATTACATCGTGTTATTGTTTTTTAATATACTGAAATAAACGAGGAACACAATCACATCGAAGGTTCGAAGGTAAGGTGAATTTCTTGAGAGAGCGTACATTTTAGCAGCTACAAGAACATTGAGATAACATAAAAAATAATAAAATTAACTTGATTTTTCAGGTGCGGGTATTGTTGTGTTTGACTGTGTGGAAAACAAAACTGCTTGAAAAATGATCAAATGATATTTAATATCGCTAATTTTTGTTGATTTCAGTTATTACTTCCGCCAACAAAGGTGGACCAATGTTATGTTTTTGCCCCATTCTGTTTTTGTCTGTGAGCAGGACATTTCAAAAAGTTATGGTGAAGTTATCAAAAAGTTATGGTGAAGTTATCAAAAAGTTATGGACGGATTCGGATAAAACTTCGTGGACACGTTGGGTGGGTGACAAGGACGAATTGATTCGATTTTGGTGAAGATCAGAATTCGGATACCAGAATTTTTAAAGTGATTCTTCATCATTGAGAGATATGGCGAAAGACGATATATAGCTCGGTATTTCAAAAAGACATGGACAGATTCGGACAAAACTTGGTGAACAGGTTGGGTATGTGCCAAAGGGTGACTTGATTTGATTTTCGTGAGGATTCGAATCCCAATCCGGATACGGCAATTTTTTTTAATTTATAAAGTGATTCATCACCATTGAGAGATGGAGCCACAGGATATCTCTAAAACTTGTGGACGGATTATGACAAAACTTGGTGCATGAGGTGGTTAGGCGACAACAAGTGATTCGATTTTGGTTCAGGTCCAGATCACTATATCAAACTTGATACGTATTCAAAATATTTTTCGCAATTGCTTTCCCCGCACTAGTTGTATGGCAGGAATTTGTATTTTGTTGAGGATGTATTTTTTGTATTTTCTTTAACCAATTTGTATTTCTTTCTTTTTTAGCCAATCAGTGTACAAGAAACGATTAAAAGGTGTTTAATGTAGTTTTGAGCTTTGTTTATAAACCAATCAGTGTGCAGTATATGGTTGAACAAGCAAGTGGTGCACCATGTCAAATGTCATTCCCCATCCCTACATGACCCATGATCTTTTCTTACCCCCCCCCCCCCCCCCTTACCCTTCCCAAACCTAATTGTCCCCCGTCGCACCGCGGAGCGAAAGGGGGACGATGGTTTTCCCCTCCGTCCGTGCGTGCATCCGTCCGTCCGTCCGTGCATGCGTGCGGACGTGCGTGCGTGCGTAAGCGAAGGACCGAATTCTAATCTGGTATGTGGGTGCAACTAGGCATAAAGAAGAACGCTATTGAAAATTGGGTCGCCACGTCAAACGCCGAGATGGCCGCCGCCATGTATGTCTGAACCTTGTGAGCGAAATATCATATCATAGCATGTTTTCTGCGTCTTCCACTTTGTCAACTCACATCACTTCACCGACGGGGGACCTCGGCGTAACGCTTGTTTAACCCTCTAACTTGCAGGTTTTTTTTGTGTGTGTGCAAGATCGAGGCTCGTGTAAGAGCTAACATTAATCACAAACAAGCGCTATGCCTCCGTCCCCCGTCGGTGAAGTGATGTGAGTTGACAAAGTGGAAGACGCAGAAAACATGGAAGAGTCGATAATATTTGCGAGTGGGTTGGAGACACACCCACAGCCACACACCAGATTAGAAGTTAGTAGTTCGTTTATTTTTCAAGATAATCCGCTCACAAGGTTCAGACATACATGGCGGCGGCCATCGTGGATTTTGACGTGGCGACCCAATTTTCAATAGGGTTCTTCCTTATGCATAGATACACCCACACACCGGATTAGAAGTTGGCAGTTCGTTTATTTTTCAAGATATTCCGCTCACAAGGTTCAGACATACATGGCGGCGGCCATCTTGGATTTTGACGTGGCGACCCAATTTTCAATAGGGTTCTTCCTTATGCATAGATACACCCACACACCGGATTAGAAGTTGGCAGTTCGTTTATTTTTCAAGATATTCCGCTCACAAGGTTCAGACATTTACTTTTCAAGATATCGTGCTAACAAGGTTTAGATATGGCGACAGCCATCTTGGATTTTGACGTGGCGACCTAATTTTCAATAGGGTTCTTCCATATGCCTAGTTGCACCCAGACACCAAATTAGAATTCTGTCCTTCGCTTACTTTTATAAAGATATTGCAGTGCGCGTATGCACGCATGCACTGACAGACGGAAGCACGCACGGACGCACACACGGACGGAGGGTAAAACCATAGTCCCCCTTTCGCTCCGCGGTGCGACGGGGGACAAAAAACAAACGGGCACATGATAAACATATAATAAAGGTAGCGGGACAAGATGGGGAGGGAGAGGGAAGCACACAAGTACAACAGTAGATAACAGGGACATCGGGAGATCTGTGGGAGGGAGAGGGCTTGGGGGGAGGAGGCATGGGAAGGGAGGGGGGTGAGAGATGTATAAAACACATGGACACTGCTAAGACTTCCAGGAAAGAAGTTAGTATTTCAAAAAAGTGGATCTGAGGTGAATTAACGGGGGTAGAAAAGATCAATATTTTGGATGGGGGAAGATAAGAGATGGTGGTGAACAGCTGTTTTGAAGACCTGGAGGGAGGAGTGGGATTGAAGAGAGTGAGGGAGATTGTTCCAGAGGCGGGAGAAAAGAGGAATGAAAGAGTGAAGGTGAGCAGAGAGTCTTGATTTTGGCAGTTTAACCAGAAGAGGGTTGCAGGCAGATCTTGTGCGACCTGTAGGAATATTTGGGGGACAGAGCTGGGGGAGCAAGGCCGGAGAGGAGTCGGTAGAGGACAGAAAGACCACCAACCTGCCTGCGGTGAGTGAGTGAAAGGCCCTCATGAGAGAAAGGCCCAGGTTCCTGTTTCCTTTTCCTGTTCGTTCATTCCTAACCCTAAATCCAACTCCATCTCTTTCTGTTTGTTCATTCCCATGCTTGGTGTGTGTCCCCCTGTGGCCTCACTGCTAGTACCAGTAGCCCCATGAGCAGATTTTGTCGAGAAAAAAATCCCAGTGAGGGTTCTAAGCTGACTTGACAAGCCAACCTGTATTGGTAAACTTACCATTTATCCAAACTCATACTTAGAGTATCTGCTCTGAGTCTGATAGGTCGTTCGTTCGAACCCTGGTCAAGTAATACCAATGACTTAAAAATGGTACGTGCTGCTTCCTTGCTTGATTTTTGCCCCGGAGTTTGAACGGCCCAACGTCCTAATTAAATGGGGAAATTACTATCGGTGGCAGATCTCGTTAAAAGTTTATATACGTGGGAAATCGAAGAAAATATCTGTTTGGCTTTCCTGGCAGAAGTCGTACGGTCTCTTAGGACCATCTGTCACCAAATTGGTGATCGTCTAGGTGGAACTACGAATCCACCCCACGACCACGTGCAGTATTTATTATTGTAATTTAGCTGTTGGGTGAAGCTGGTGGTGTGAATCGGTTAAAATATATTGGTGAATTTCTATGACGTAATCGGTACAAAGAAAACTGGGTGAAGCTTGTGACTGCCAGGAGGGAGCATCATCGTCATAATGATTACGGAAATGAAGTTAGTCCTGTTGATCTTTCGATCTGCACTTTGGATGGTACTGGGACAATTTGTAAGCTGCACTTTGGCGGTCTCATGCATGACGGTGAGTGCAACTTATGGTAAAGGAGGTATCTCGGTATGCAAGCCGGTGGTAGAGAAGGTAACAACACCTAGCTGAATGTCGGTGGTAGAGCAGGTAACACCACCTATCTGAATGTCATTGGTAGATCAGGTAACACCACCTATCTGAATGTCATTGGTAGAGCAGGTAACAGCAACTATCTGAATCTCGGTGGAAGAGGAGGTAGCAATATCTGGGTGAAGCTGGGTAATGAAGCAGGTAAAGCGTCACTGTGTTCCCTCCTTTGATTCTTCTTCGTTCATATGGAGCACCAGGCTGCGGGATAGCATCATTGGCTGAGGGCGCGGCTGTGCTGCTGATGCAGTGCCCCCTGCCTTTTAGGACAGAAATTTGGAATTGGCCATGGTGCCGGCCTACTCTTTGTGAAGGACACCGTGGGATCTTTAAAGGGACACAATCATGAAATTTTTTGAATAGATAGGGCTCTAACCATTACACTACCGAGTTTAGTTAAAATGGTAAGTTTACCAACACAGGTTGGCTTGTCAAGTCAGCTTAGAACCCTCAGTGATTACATTGGGATTTTTTTCCTCTCTACAAAATCTCGGCTCATGAGGGTACTGGTACTGGCAGTAAGGCCACAAATGGACACGCCAAGCATGGGAATGAACAACCAGGAAGAGATGGAGTTGGGGTTAGGATTGAACCACTTCAATAAATGACCAATTGTAGATCTGAGGGCACTTCAATGAATGATCATTATACAAGTTGAGAATACATTGATGTCTTGAACATTTCAATTCAAATTTCCCCTTAACCTTGAGCACAGCATTTCTCTAAATCCCTCAATCCATTCTATGTGACAGCTGTGTGGAACTTCAAATGAAATATTTAAAAATATATGAATGCATCAAAATTGTGAATTACATTTTTTTTGTTATCACAAGCATTACCCTTTCCTCTGCCTGACAGAACATGAAGCTGAAAACTATGACGATCCTAAATACCTGCAATATGAAAAAACACATAATAACGGCTCAGGAAATGCAACAACTACTGTTGAACCCCCCATAACAAATGGTACTGGGATAATTTGGTGGTAACAGCAATTGCATAGTGCAAACAGCAATTGCATAGTGCAAACAGCAATTGCATATTGCAAACAGCAATTGCATAGTGCAAACAGCAATTGCATATTGCAAACAGCAATTGCATAGTGCAAACAGCAATTGCATATTGCAAACACCAATTGCATAGTGCAAACAGCAATTGCATATTGCAAACAGCAATTGCATAGTGCAAACAGCAATTGCATAGTGCAAACAGCAATTGCATAGTGCAAACAGCAATTGCATAGTGCAAACAGCAATTGCATAGTGCAAACAGCAATTGCATAGTGCAAACAGCAATTGCATAGTGCAAACAGCAATTGCATATTGCAAACAGCAATTGCATAGTGCAAACAGCAATTGCATAGGGCAAACAGCAATTGCATAGGGCAAACAGCAATTGCATAGTGCAAACAGCAATTGCATAGTGCAAACAGCAATTGCATAGTGCAAACAGCAATTGCATATTGCAAACAGCAATTGCATAGTGCAAACAGCAATTGCATATTGCAAACAGCAATTGCATAGTGCAAACAGTAATTGCATATTGCAAACAACAATTGCATAGTGCAAACAGCAATTGCATATTGCAAACAGCAATTGCATAGTGCAAACAGCAATTGCATATTGCAAACAGCAATTACATATTGCAAACAGCAATTGCATAGTGCAAACAGCAATTGCATATTGCAAACAGCAATTGCATAGTGCAAACAGCAATTGCATATTGCAAACAGCAATTGCATATTGCAAACAGCAATTGCATAGTGCAAACAGCAATTGCATGGTGCAAACAGCAATTGCACAGTGCAAACAGCAATTGCATATTGCAAACAGCAATTGCATAGTGCAAACAGCAATTGCATAGTGCAAACAGCAATTGCATAGTGCAAACAGCAATTGCATATTGCAAACAGCAATTGCATAGTGCAAACAGCAATTGCGTAGTGCAAACAGCAATTGCATAGTGCAAACAGCAATTGCATAGTGCAAACAGCAATTGCATATTGCAAACAGCAATTGCATAGTGCAAACAGCAATTGCATAGTGCAAACAGCAATTGCATATTGCAAACAGCAATTGCATAGGGCAAACAGCAATTGCATATTGCAAACAGCAATTGCATAGTGCAAACAGCAATTGCATATTGCAAACAGCAATTGCATAGTGCAAACAGCAATTGCATATTGCAAACAGCAATTGCACAGTGCAAACAGCAATTGCATATTGCAAACAGCAATTGCATAGTGCAAACAGCAATTGCATAGTGCAAACAGCAATTGCATAGTGCAAGCAGCAATTGCATAGTGCAAACAGCAATTGCATAGTGCAAACAGCAATTGCATAGTGCAAACAGCAATTGCATAGTGCAAACAGCAATTGCATAGTGCAAACAGCAATTGCATATTGCAAACAGCAATTGCATAGTGCAAACAGCAATTGCATAGGGCAAACAGCAATTGCATAGTGCAAACAACAATTGCATAGTGCAAACAGCAATTGCATAGTGCAAACAGCAATTGCATATTGCAAACAGCAATTGCATAGTGCAAACAGCAATTGCATATTGCAAACAGCAATTGCATAGTGCAAACAGCAATTGCATAGTGCAAACAGCAATTGCATATTGCAAACAGCAATTGCATAGTGCAAACAGCAATTGCATATTGCAAACAGCAATTGCATAGTGCAAACAGCAATTGCAGAGTGCATCACTGAATTGGGAAAGCAACTATTTTTGAGGTCAAATGGTCAAAGGTAAACTCAAGGTCAAACTTATAAAATCATCAATTTTCAACTGAAAAATAATCAATTTTAATCCGATTGACCCGAGCTTTGATTAAGATCGTCAATTTGAATCTTAATGAAATGGAGAATTTGATGTATCCATGGCAACATTTTTGGGGTGTGTGTATTTTACAAGTATCGTGCTCTGCATGACGTCTTTCTTGTTTGTTTGAAAGATTTATGTCATGCTTCTACAGGAACTTCTACATCTCCTCCAATTACAACTAGCACACCAGAACCTGCAACAACTACTCTTAAACCCACCACAACAACAACAACCACCCCAGGTGTGTTTATTAGCCAGGTATTTTTTGTTTGTTTAAAAGTTTAATGTCATGCCCACAATTTTGTGACATCGATTTCGTGTAACAGTTTAATTGTGCCATGGTGATGCATTGTGATCTCCTGAAATAGGAAATTTCTACTACCCCCACCAATAATATTATCGGTGCAAGAGGATTATGGGTCAGAATGAACGCGTTGCAGGTTTATGGATGGGTGAGAGTAGGGTTAATATGTGGGAGGGATTGGGAATAACAAGGAACTCTGGTGAAGGAGGAGGCTATTCACGATGGCAAACACGAGTGAAACAAACCAAACTTCAATTCCTACAACTTCTAAGACTACTAGGCTATGAGCCAGACCCCCCAAATTTGACAGGTCGGTACCATACAGATGGAGTAAGGCTCATTGTGATTTTTAGCAAGATATATGTCCCTAGATATGAAAAAAAAGTGATAGCAGTGTATAACTCTCGGCCATCTCTGTGTTATCACCCGAAATATTATTATACGCCCGCTTCGCTTCGCCAAAAAATGTGATATTTGTTAAAATTGGAATAAATGTGTTTTTAAGGACCACAGAGTGCCGAGATCGAGATCGAGATCGTATTTGTTCGAGAGATCATGATAAACCTAGAGTGTGGAGCAAGTTTGCATGCATTGTGAAATATAATGTAGCTGATGTTACAAACCTACTTTAGGATACTAGCTAATACCAAAAATTACACTGAGATACCAAAAGTAGTAGACGAATAAACCTAAAATGTTCAAAAGCTATGTTTCGTTCCAAAATATCAAAATTAGGGGGTATGGTTGAACATATTTTGAACTTTGCCAAAATATGTGCCCCAAACAACCACCATATTACAAAGTAATGATATATTCCAATGCAGTGGTTCCTTGCAAAGATTTTGAGGGGTCAAATGTTACTCTGGGAGTTTTCATTTTTGAAATATTGACAAAAATGTACAATGTGAATTCTGAACTCGAAGCGATTTCGACCACTTTTTCACTAAATTTAACATATTTTTTGTCATTATATCAATATTTTGATAAATAACCCCCACAAATGTTCTATATTTCTATTACTATATTAGTTGGCATCCAGTATGCAAATTATTGGCACTCTGTGGTCCTTAAAAACACATTTATTCCAATTTTAGCAAATATCACATTTTTTGGCGAAGCGAAGCGGGCGTATAATAATATTTCGGGTGATAACACAGAGATGGCCGAGAGTTATACACTGCTATCACTTTTTTTTCATATCTAGGGACATATATCTTGCTAAAAATCACAATGAGCCTTACTCCATCTGTATGGTACCGACCAACCCCCTTGGCTCATAGCCTATACAACTAACTCAACCACCCCAGGTTTGTTTATTATCCAGGTATTTTTTACTTGCATTATCGAAGATTTTTTTCAAGTATATATTGGTTGGTCTTGTGCATTATTCTGTCTGTCTGTCTGTTTGTCCATTTGTTTGTTTGCCAATCGTCTACAGGTCACAATTCTAAACCGATCGTCATGAAACTTTACGGAGTTGTAGAGGTAGTCACAACTGAGAAGCCTTTTGATTTTGAGGTCAAAGATCAACTCAAGGTCAAACTTTTAAAATCATCAATTTTCATCCAATTAATGAGAAAATTAAAGAGCAAAAGCTTGGACCACATTTCAAGGTTGGCCCCCAAAGCCAGCCACCGGCTGACTGGTCATCTTGGATTTGGTCATCCAAATTAGACATCAAAACCTATGTTCATAGTGCATCACTGACTTTGGAAACCAACTATTTTTGAGGTCAAAATGTCAAAGATCAACTCAAGGCCAAACTTCTAAAATCATCAATTTTCCATCTGAAAAAAGCACTTTTGATCCTATTAACTTGAAAGCTAAACAGCAATTGCATAGTGCATCACTGAATTGAGAAAGCAACTACTTTTGAGGTCAAAAGGTCAAAGGTAAACTCAAGGTCAAACTTATAAAATCATCAATTTTCAACTGAAAAATAATCAATTTTAATCCGATTGACCCGAGTTTCGATTAAGATCGTCAATTTTAATCTTAACCCTCTGGAGTCTACAAGCCGATTCTATCGGCTTCACGCATGCGCCGAAATGTCTACAAGCCGAATTTATCGGCTCTAACCGCATTCAAATTTGAGATTAGAGACATTATTAGATTAGAGACATTAGAGGCATTAGAGACAAGATTAGAGACAATATTAGAGACAAACCGATAGAATTGGCTTGTAGACTCCAGAGGGTTAATGAAATGGAGAATTTGATGTATCCATGGCAGCATTTTTTTGGGGGGTGTGTATTTTGCAAGTATCGTGCTCTGCATGACGTCTTTCTTGTTTGTTTGAAAGATTTATGTCATGTGTTACATATTTATGTGAATGTATGTGAATTACCATTCAGGTTGCTTATCCGTGTGTATTATATTAAGGGTTGTTGTGATGGGAGGGTCAGGAGCCCTTCGGAACCAGTGGCCGGAAACGGAAGTGGCCGGAAACGGAAGAAGAAAAGACACGAGGAGAGAAAAGGACGGTGATTCTTCTTCCTCGCCCCGCGAGGAGAGAAGGTGGAATCGACCTTGCGCTGCGCGGAAAACCGAGGCGTTCCGAAACCCGTTTGGCGAGAGAGGAGTTACCTGGACGCGTAACTACCTGTTGACACGTGAAGTCCCCGTGAGTTCGTGCACGGAACCAAGCGGTCGCACGTTGGGCCGCGCGCGCGTTGCAAACCGCGCCGGGTTCTGCCCCGTCTACAAGGCCGCGTACGGGTCGCACGTCGAACCTCGCACGCGGTGAAAAACCGCGCTTGGTTTGGCCCCGTCTACAAGGACGCATACGGGTCGCACGTGGAACCTCGCACGCGGTGCAAACCGCGTTTGGGTTTTGCCCCGTCTACAAGGACGCGTACGGGTCGCACTTCGGGGCCTCGCGCGCGTTGGAAGCCGCGCTGGGTTTTGCCCCGTTGCTTGGCAAGGAGGTGCGCTGTAACAGCTGTCCCCGGTACGAGACGGCACGTTTGGAGCACGTCCGCCCGGGGTTCGTTCCACCGCCCGTGTGCGGAGACGAGAGACATTGTGGGAGACATTGACCACGGAGGGAGTCAGGAGTGGGGCTCACGTGAGGAATATATAAGATGGCCATCTTAGAGTTTGTATAGATGAGTTTACATCTTTGTAATATTGATTGTGCATTGGATGGTTGTTGATTGCTCAGAGAATATATTATTGATTATTCCGGATCCTTGGTGTGGGGTTTCTTCTTGACCGGAATTCATCTTGATTGCGTTACGAAAGCGTATAAACCATATATCTTTCTGGCGGGGTCCCTCCCACGGTCCGGGGGTCACCAAGACCAGGTAGTTACCGGGAGGACCACGTAACAGAATTGGGGGCTCGTCCGGGATTTAAAATTGTATAAAATAATAAAATAATAATATTTTTTATTAATTAAAATTTATTAATTAATTATTAATTGGTAAAAAAAAAAAAAAAAAATTTTTTTGAGAAATTGGGGTAAAGTCTTGGGTGAAGGTTAACAGGTGTTAACGATAGGCACCATGGCGTTTGTGGCACAGAACTTTGGGGTAACACCGAGTGAGGCACAGTTCCGAGCGTTGCTAAAGTCGGACCTCTTGAAATTGGCCAAACATTTTAACTTGGAGGTCCGAACTAATTTGAGGAAGGCAGAGTTGCAGGCCACGGTGATACAATCTATGGTGGGATTAGGAAAATGGGACGAGTTAGCCTGGGAGTGGCTACCCGAAGAACCAGAAGACGTTGAGCTCTGGAAACTGGAGTTGCAGTTACGGAGTCAGGAACGGATTAAAGAAGAAGAAAGGAAAGCAGAAAAGGAAAGAGCAGAAGAAGAAAGGAAAGCAGAAAAGGAAAGAGCAGAAGAAGAAAGGAAAGCAGAAAAGGAAAGAGCAGAAGAAGAAAGGAAAGCAGAAAAGGAAAGAGCAGAAGAAGAAACGAAAGCAGAAAAGGAAAGAGCAGAGGAAAGGAGAGTGGAACGAGAACTCCAGGAAAGGATGAAAACAGAGGAAAGGAAAGCAGAAGCAGAGGAGAGGAGAGCTGCAAGGGAACTCGAAGCAGAGGAGAGAAAAGCGGAAAGGGAATTAAAGGAACGTGACATGGAGCTTCAGCAAGAAATCAAATTCAAGGAGCTGGAGTTAATGAGAGAACGGGGAGAGGCACCACCCTTGCTGACGGGGTCGACACCTAACCAGAAAACCTGGGATGTGGGCAGACATGTGAGGCTGGTTCCACCGTTCAGTGAAAAAGAAGTCGCAAATTTTTTTCCACACTTTGAGAAGGTGGCTCGACAATTAAACTGGCCGGAGGAGACCTGGACCATACTCGTGCAAAGTGTGCTGGTGGGGAAAGCTCAGGAAATTTATTCGGCGCTACCAATGGACCAATGTGCAGATTATGAGGTACTGAAGACGCACATCCTCAAAGCGTATGAGTTGGTTCCGGAAGCTTACAGGCAAAAATTCAGGAATGCCAGGAAGAGGGAGAGTGAGACCCATGTGGAGTTTGCCAGAGTGAAAGAAAATATGTTTGATCGGTGGTGTGAGTCAAAAGGAGTCGGGAAAGACTTCGAGACATTGCGGGACTTGATCCTGGTGGAGGAATTCCAGCAGTGTGTCCACGAGGACATCAAAGTGTACCTGCAGGAAAAGAAGGTACCAAAGTTGTGGGACGCAGCCACCATGGCAGATGATTATGCCTTAACCCACCGAATAGGGGTCCACGAACCTAACTCCTCGCCTAGATCTCCGCAGGGGATGTGGGGAACAGCAGGTGCGGAGAACGACCATACATGGCGGCGGCCTCGAGAGGATTATGGGGACAACTATGATACCCCACCGGTTCGAAATCGGAGGGATGAGGGCCCAAGACAAACTTATAGTTCGGGGGGCCCGAGGCAGACCACGAGTTTTTCCTCCGGGCCTACTTGCGCTTTTTGCAAGAAACCTGGACACTTGATGTCCAGTTGTTACCGCATGAAAAGCGAAGACCCAGAGCGGAGTCCGACGACTACGACTCCAAACGCAATGGCCATTGTGAGAAATCGCCATCAAAAGGGTTACCAACCCTTTATTTCAGAGGGGTTTGTGTCACGGGATGGAGCCTCGACTAACCGGAAACCGGTTAGGATATTGAGGGACACAGGGGCACATCAATCTTTAATGCTTGAAGGCATTTTGCCATGGTCCGAGGAGACGGCAACGGGGGATAGTGTTCGTTTACAGGGGATCGGGGGCGGTGTTAGTGCTCCCCTTCATGTCATCCATTTGGAGTCCGATTTGGTGTCAGGACCGGTCACCGTCGGTTTACAAGCCACGCTTCCTGTAGAGGGTGTATCTGTGGTTATTGGGAATGATTTGGCCGGGGGTCAAGTTTATGGTAACCTGAGGGTTGGTAAAGAGCCCAGCAGGGAAAATAACGCCACACCAGCTCGGGATGGCGACAAAAGTGCCAAGTTATTTGTAGGGGGACTGAACTTCAAAACAGAGGAAGAAGTTCTGACCTCTGTCTTCAACAGATATGGGCCGCTGGTGGAAGTGCGGTTGGTAAGAGACTGGGAAACGCAACAGTCAAGAGGGTTCGGCTTTGTCACGTTTGCCAGCACAAAAGACGCCAGAGAGGCAGAGAAGAATTGGAATGGCAAGGATTTGGAGGGTCGGACCATAACAGTAGGGAAGGCATTTCGTAGGCGTCGAGAGGTCTATAGGAGAGGACAACTGGGCGGTAGTTTTGGTGGTGGCCGCAATCAATATTATTATGGAGGCTCCCTGAGTTATGGCCGCTCCTGAAGGAAGGATTGGAAAAATGGTGGCCGAGAAGGAGACCGCTATTCATGGGACTACAGGGACCAGTGGTCCCACCCTAATTATTAGGGAAGTTATGAGAAGCTGAAGCACTGAAGGCGGCGGAGCCGCCGAGCCAAGATTCCTACACGAATTAACCGTGAATGCCGTTCCTAAAGGCGTCCATGTAGTGAACTTTCATGCACGGACTAACCGTGAACTCCACGTTCCTCAAGGCGCCCATGTAGAGAACTTTCCTGCACGGACTAACCGTGAACTCCGCGTTCCTAAAGGCATCCATGTAGTGAATACTCGGCTTGGCCTCCCGGAAAAAGTGCTATCGAGTTGCGTAACTTTGGATCTTTGATCAACCCCTTAACCTTCATTCCCAAGATACGGACGGGCAAAGTCAGAGGGTCCTGAGATGGAGTTTGATTTGGCAGGGACAAGGTCGTTGTTGGTACTTAGTCCAGAGGGAGTAATCTGGAGGGGTTGGGGTGAAATTTTGGTTGCTTTATTTTTAAGTGATAACTGTGCCCGGGGGGAACGGATAATGTGGGGGGGGTTGAGTTATCTGGTTTGTTTCTCCAAATTGGCCGGCAAAGAAAGTTTTCGCTGGGTTCAAACTTTCTTTCTTGAAGGGGGGGAGTGTTACATATTTATGTGAATGTATGTGAATTACCATTCAGGTTGCTTATCCGTGTGTATTATATTAAGGGTTGTTGTGATGGGAGGGTCAGGAGCCCTTCGGAACCAGTGGCCGGAAACGGAAGTGGCCGGAAACGGAAGAAGAAAAGACACGAGGAGAGAAAAGGACGGTGATTCTTCTTCCTCGCCCCGCGAGGAGAGAAGGTGGAATCGACCTTGCGCTGCGCGGAAAACCGAGGCGTTCCGAAACCCGTTTGGCGAGAGAGGAGTTACCTGGACGCGTAACTACCTGTTGACACGTGAAGTCCCCGTGAGTTCGTGCACGGAACCAAGCGGTCGCACGTTGGGCCGCGCGCGCGTTGCAAACCGCGCCGGGTTCTGCCCCGTCTACAAGGCCGCGTACGGGTCGCACGTCGAACCTCGCACGCGGTGAAAAACCGCGCTTGGTTTGGCCCCGTCTACAAGGACGCGTACGGGTCGCACGTGGAACCTCGCACGCGGTGCAAACCGCGTTTGGGTTTTGCCCCGTCTACAAGGACGCGTACGGGTCGCACTTCGGGGCCTCGCGCGCGTTGGAAGCCGCGCTGGGTTTTGCCCCGTTGCTTGGCAAGGAGGTGCGCTGCAACAGCTGTCCCCGGTACGAGACGGCACGTTTGGAGCACGTCCGCCCGGGGTTCGTTCCACCGCCCGTGTGCGGAGACGAGAGACATTGTGGGAGACATTGACCACGGAGGGAGTCAGGAGTGGGGCTCACGTGAGGAATATATAAGATGGCCATCTTAGAGTTTGTATAGATGAGTTTACATCTTTGTAATATTGATTGTGCATTGGATGGTTGTTGATTGCTCAGAGAATATATTATTGATTATTCCGGATCCTTGGTGTGGGGTTTCTTCTTGACCGGAATTCATCTTGATTGCGTTACGAAAGCGTATAAACCATATATCTTTCTGGCGGGGTCCCTCCCACGGTCCGGGGGTCACCAAGACCAGGTAGTTACCGGGAGGACCACGTAACACATGCTTCTACAGGAACTACATCTCCTACAATTACAAGTAGCACACCAGAACCTACAACAACTACTCTTAAACCCACCACAACAATTATTACTACAATTACTACTGCTGGAAGCACTACAGATGTGACATCGGGGAACACATCAACAAGCACCTTAACCACCCCAGGTGTGTTTATTATCCCGGTATTTTTTGTTTTGTTTAAAAGTTTAATGTCATGCCCACAATTTTGTGACATCGATTTCGTGTAACAGTTTAATTGTGCCATGGTGATGCATTGTTATCTAGTGAAACAGGAAATTTCTACTACCCCCACCAATAATATGATCGGTGCAAGAGGATTATGGGTCAGAATTAACGCGTTGCAGGTTTATGGATGGGTGACAGTAGGGTTAATATGTGGGAGGGATTGGGAATAACAAGGAACTCTGGTGAAGGAGGAGGCTATTCAGCCCATCATGCCTGCACGGATGTTGCGTTTTCACACACCAATCGACTAAAAATGTGGACACACAGGTATTATAATCCGATCCTTCCTCCGAAGGAGAGAAGTGATCGTTAAAATTTGAATTCCGAAAGCTGAGCGCAATTTGCACTCAGCGGGTGTCGCACTCGCTCTGCCTGACACCAATATTTTTTTCAGAGGGTTCAAATCCCACTCCTCGACAACAGTTGTCGAGGTATCAGAAAGTTCGTATACCAATCCTGAACACCAGCTGTCGTGTTCCCGGGATTAAGACCCCAAGAGGACGAATGACCAAAACGAGCTTTACTCCAAGGTGTATACCCAACTTGGCGGTAGTGACATGTGTGAGAAGGTTTGAAGTCTTACCTGATCGGGAACGCACACAGGGGTTATCTGAACCCACAAACACAAAGACGGGACAGAAAAATCCACAATACAAGAGGAGCAAGATTCGACAAATAATGATTTGATGAAAATAAATGCAAATAACAATGAAATGTGAGGTAAAAATCTATTTCCTAAATTGAGACGTCTCGACTCAGACTCGTATACAAACAAGGGGAAAACTAAAGTAAAAGAAAACAAATAATGCTTTGGTAATCAGCAGGTAATTTGGTAAACTCTGCGTTTGGTAAACTCTGGTAAAGTTTGGTAAACGTTTTGTAAAGTTTGGTTTGTTTGGTAAACTTTGGTAAAGTTTGGTAAACTCTGCGGTAAACTCTAAACAAATTGGGCTCTGCGTCCCCAAATGGCTGGTAAGGCTTGCCGGTCGCTCGTCGCCTCCAAACCACCGTTCGGGAAACACACAAAATGGCGTGGAGTTGCGCTCTTCGACGTCCAGAGGAAACACGACGCGGACCCAGTCCACTGCCGACGTCGATCCTGTGCCTTGTAGTTCCGACTGTCCCGAACCGCTGTTTCTTTTCAGGTTATTCACTAGACATTAAACTGCGTAAATTTCAATAAAAACTGGAAGAATTGCGGTGTTCTAAAACTTTTGACCGGTAGTGTACATACAGTGGCGTAGTGATGGGGGGCAGAGGGGCCGACCGCACCAGGCTCGAAGTGGATGGGGCGCCAAATGACACTGTTAAAAAAAAACGTTTTCATGCTCCATTTGATTGTATTGTATGTAAATTATAATACAACGTACTCGTTTTACAGTTTACGTTTTACAACGAACTCGTTTATAATACAACAAACTCGTTTTACAGAAGCAACTTTCAGAACCACATTTTACAGTTTAAACTTCGTGCTACGTGTCAATGTGTCATGTCGATGTTTACAAACTTCTTTCCGTCCGGATTAACTTTTTTCCTAATTCCTATTTCTATCACCTGTCACAGTAAATAAATCTGTGTTATGGTGTTGGTAATTATTGGGCTGCCTGATGCATAGATCTCTTATCTTGTATAAACCACCGTTTAGAGGCCATTTTTCCCCGCAAAGCGGGGGTTGGCCTTTTCGGGGACCGTGGTAGTTGTTGTTTTTTGGTCCCCTTTTTGAAGCAATGTTTTACGGCCGGATGCCCTTCCTGACGCCAACCCTTTTTGCCGCCTTCAACGACAAACAGGGAATTACCAGTGAACTGGTACTCAATTAGCCGACCTCGGAAGGATGACAGGCTGAGTCAACCCCCCTGGCATTAATTCGGCGATCGACCGAGATTCGAACCCAGGATCCTAGGATCCTAAGCCGGCACCCTAGCTGCTAGCCCAACACCAGGGCTTACGGATATCTTGTATAGGATATCTTGTATAATGATTATTAATGAGGTTTAATATGCACTCTGTAACATGGAGATCACCGATGGAGGGGTGTAACTGTTGGACGTTTGTGATGTAATTACGTCGATCAAATCTAGATATCTCACGGTGTTATTTCCCAATCAGTGACGGCCAGCATCACGTGTCAAGTGAGTTATTTAACTTCCTTGCCTTCCTCTGCTGCTCTGTCTCATCAGCTCGAGTCTCTTGGCCATAGAAATACCACACCATGCTGCATGCATGTTTGATGTAGTTTTTGTTAACAGCCTTGTAGCTCACCTGCCTGCTCTACTGCTTCAGCACTAGTTTACCTTTCACCAAACCCAGGTCTGCTTGGACGAGGGCGGGGATTATACGTTTGTTTTATTATTGCCAAATGGTACGAATATTATTATTGTTCTTAATACCATTAGTATTAATAAATGCTTTGTTACAATCTTATCATTGTTTTTGTTATTTATTTTGGAATAGGAATACCATGCCATGGAAGGACCTATTAAACTGCTCGATGCACCTTAACATGGCGCGTGTTTAGAAACATATGAATTCTTCCGGATTCTTTATAGTTTATAAGCCGAATCATCTCAGGAGATCATATCTAAATCGATTCTCATTTTGAACAGGTTCCAGGGCTCTGCTGCTGAGCCCGCTGGGGAAGCTTAGAGCTCTTTCATATGGCCCCCTCAATAGGAATTTCTGACTGTACCAGTGCCTGCAAGGGGTGCTATTTTTGACCTTCACCCCAAGCGCCACAAACCATTACTACGCCACTGCATGCATATATATTGTTGTGGATTTGAGAATCTTGTTTTTTGTGTGTAAATATCACCCTCTGTAAAGTGTAATGAATACTTGTAAATATCTCCGGTTGGTGTGTAAAGGTCAAAGGTCGTCCTCTTAGTTACTCCATATACATGCACGTAGCAAATCATATACCCTTCTAAATAGTTATTTCCTTATTCTGTGTATTAGCTTAAGGCTCTGTTTCCCATTAATTGACACTGCATTGCACCGAATCAGGTAAGACAGAATCCCTTTTCAAGTCTCCCCCAATCCTCTCAGTGCATTGGGCGGTTTGCTTCACCCCAAACTCCATTACGCACGCGGTCAAGTCCACGAACAAGGGCGTTGCCCGCCCCTCGTCATCGGAAGGTGGAGCCAGCGAGCCCCCACCAGCCAATCAGGGCTGGTGAGATACCATCACGGGCGTGGCGCGGGTTGATCTCAAAGCGTGTTATAAAAGCGCCCGCGCAAGCCTTTTTGAGAGAAGTGCGTAAGAGTCCAGTTGAGGAGAAGCAGAGAGAGGGATGTTTGAGGGAGGTGCGCTGGACCAGAGGCAGATTCTGCGGAATAGGAAAAGAGCGTCGGAGACGCAAGAGGCGGAGGATGCGTGAGACAGCTGCCGGTGTGAAACCAAATACGTGGAGCTGCCGGCTCCTCGCTGCCAGCCCGAAGCGGAGCTGTGTTTGCCGGGTTTTCGCCTCGACCCAAAGCGCGGATCGGAGCGCGCGCTTGGAGCTGGACCTCGACGCCTACCATCTGCCTGGACCCTCCTCTGCCATCCCAAAACCATTCCTGCCCTTCCATCCTTTTGTGCACGTGAGTTTGTTTTGTGTGTCTTGTCCCTGGGTATAAGTTAAGCCTGTTTAGATAAGTTAGTATTTGCACTGTCTTCGGGTCCTTCCCTCCTTCTGTAAATTATTTTCTTATTCTTCCTTCTCCTTGGTTCTTTTGATTGTGTAAATAATAGTTAGTAATAAATCATATTTGTATTTCCTACCTTCGTTCTTCTTCTTCATGCTCGTCCGGTCGTCTTTGTGATTTCCCCATTGAAACCCTGTGGCGCGATTTTGGCCAACGTTCAGGATCGGGTTAGTCTCTGCTAATGGTTCGTGCCGCGGTTGCTAAACCGCTCGGCAATTAACATCTGTCCGCGGTCGCGAACGAGGTTGCGCACCTGCCTCTCCGGAGGGAGTTTGTGCAGCTTCAGGACCACGTCGGTCAGTCGTAGACGAGGGGATTAATCCCCCCTCGATAAGGGGGAAAGAGGCCGACGGAGAGATCCGCAACAATATATACAGTGGAACCTTGACTTACGAGTGCCCCAACTTACGAGTTTTTCGAGATACGAGCCGTCGCTCGGGCGGTTTATTGCTTTGAGATGCGAGCCGAGATCTGAGTTACGAGCTCACGCCACCCGCCACCAGGTGGGTTCCGGTCACGTGGTTATCTTGCCGTGCAAGTACAGTATCTCTGTCGTATAGCGCTGCATTTTTGTTTTCGCATGTTGGTTATTTTGAGTTTACGCCGCCAGGTGGGTTCTGGTCACGTGGTTATCTTGCCGTGCAAGTACAGTATCTCTGTCGTATAGCGCTGCATTTTTGTTTTCACATGTTGGTTATTTTGAGTTTACGCCGCCAGGTGGGTTCTGGTCACGTGGTTATCTTGCCGTGCAAGTACAGTATCTCTGCCGTCAACTTGTTCAGAGTGCCGGCGATAGCTCGCCTTCTCTTTGTGGAAAACACGGTACTGAGAAGAAGAAGAGGATGATGTGCTTGGATATAAAACACGCAATCGTCGAAAAACATGAGCGAGGTGTCGAGGAGGACGTATATAACGGCAGAGGAGAAGAGCATGCCAGGCCACAACTTGTGGATATAAAACACGCAATCGTCGTGTTTTATATAAAACTTGTGCTTGGATATAAAACACGCAATCGTCGAAAAACATGAGCGAGGTGCCGAGGTGGACGTATATAACGGCAGAGGAGAAGAGCATGCCAGGCCACAACTTGTTCAGAGTGCCGGCGATAGCTCGCCTTCTCTTTGTGGAAAACACGGTACTGAGAAGAAGAAGAGGATGATGTGCTTGGATATAAAACACGCAATCGTCGAAAAACATGAGCGAGGTGTCGAGGAGGACGTATATAACGGCAGAGGAGAAGAGCATGCCAGGCCACAACTTGTTCAGAGTGCCGGCGATAGCTCGCCTTCTCTTTGTGGAAAACACGGTGAGATCCTTAACATCCAACAACTAATGGGACGCAAACGGGGCGCCCAGTTTAGCGGTACACACATTGATGAATCACCCTGCCTGTGATTCACCCATGACAGGTTATAGCTGGGTCGGGATTCAAACCCAGGCTGGACAGTTTAGACTTTAGAGTCAAGTGTGCGTACCTCCAGTCCAGGCCATCCTGCCAACTTGTATGCTGCATGCAGGTGAAATATAAAGCGCGAGATATTTTTATATATACTGTATATTTTAAAAAAAATTGGTGTGGTTTTTGGCGGGCTGGAACGGATTAATAGCATTTCAATGCATTTCAATGGGGGAAATTTGATTTGAGATACGAGCAATTTGAGTTACGAGCTCGGTCACAGAACGAATTAAACTCGTAAGTCAAGGTTCCACTGTATATATATATATATATTGTTGTGGATATGAGAATGTTTTTTTTATTTTATTGTTGTGGTAAAACGTTGTTGTAAAAGGTTGTTGTAAAATATCACCCCTCCTCCCTCCGTTTGTGGTTGTATAAAGGTCAAAGGGCGTTCCCGTAGTTAGTCCATAAAACATACATGCAGGACACGATATATCTTTTTTGACAGTTATATCCTTATTATGTGTATTAGTGTAAGGCTGTGTCTTCCATTAATTGAAATACTCCATTGCACCAGTGAAAGAGAATAGATTCCCTTTCCTTCCCATCCCCAAAACCTCCATTTCCATATTACATCCCCTCTCGTCACTGCTGAGCCCTCGATTCCCAATCACCTCCCCTCCAATAACCACCATTGACCATGTGCTTTGAGTCGGAGAAGAAAGGCGTGTCTCCACCTCGTCAGAGGGGAGGAGGGGCGTGCCCGCCCGTCGTCATCCAAGGCGGAGCCCGAGGGTCGCGCGACCAACCAGGGCCGAGGTGAGCACCCCGATGGGCGTGTCCAAAACGCCGGGGGCGTAATCGCTGGAGGCGCTATAAAAGGCGCAAAACGGAAGTGGTCACGAGGAGTTGGTAGGAGATGCACTTTGAGTTGGTTGCAAGGAGTTGGTCTGAGTTGGTCTGAGTCGGTTGCCAGAGGAGGGTCAGTGGTCAGTTGGTTGCGGTGAGGAGTCGGTGGTGAGGAGTGAGAGAAACAAGAAAGAGTTGAGGGTTTGGACCAGACGAGTGGGACAAGGCCTGGCAAAGCACGCGACGTAAACAGCAGCCAAAACAGCAGCGTGGGGCCTGGCCTGAACGGCGGCTGCTAAACGCGCCGGTTGCGCTGCGGGACCCCCTTGGACCTCCCTCTCCCTCCAGCCATCCACATCCTGCCATTCCTGCAAATTCCCCGCGTGAGTCAGTGTCTTTTGTTTGTTCTGTCCTGGGAATAAGTTAAGTCTGTATAACTATAAGCTAGTATTTGCACTGTCACCTGCGTCTTATGTGTTGTAAATAAACCTTGATTGCTCCTTTTTGCTTGTGTGTGTAAATAATAAACCCCATTACTCGTCTGTACGTCTTCTCGTTTGATTCCTTTTCCTCTTGCATTGCGTCGTTTTCGTCTTTTCCCCTCATTGAGCAGCTACGGTGCGATACGGCCAAAGTTCTGGGTGAATCGGGTGAGTCAGGGATCCTGTTAGGTCGCGGTCATACACCACCGCTCGGTCATCATAACATCTAAACCGCGATCTGTAACAATTGGTGTCTGGGAGTGGGATTCGAGGCCCGAACCAAATTTTTAAAACGAATAGAGAAAAAAAAAAATTTGGTCAAAATTACGAACTGCCGAAATTTGTTTTGTTTAAAGCAAAACCCGAATTTTGAAATCGCGCCATGGCTGGGCAAGGCGACGGGATGCCGGTGGGAGAGCTAGAAGAGGGGTTAGGAGTAACCCAGAATCAAATGGAGGGGAGCAATGAGGAGGCGGTTGAGGGAGTATCAGACGCACAAAATGGCGCGCTCGCGCACGTGGTTGAAGAGTCCCAAAATAGCGGCGCCGCGGAGGGCGAGCCCGCGGTGGCGGCTGGGGACGCTGGGCAAACCGGGTTTGACCTCAGATTATTCTTGACCCAACTGAATGCAAAAATGGATAGTATGGGGGGCCAAATGGGGGCAATGAGGGACGAAGCGAGGGGTACCAATGCCCAAATTGGGGAGTTAGACAAGAAATTTGGGAAGTTAGACAATAATTTTGAGGGGTTAGACAACGGGATAAAAGAGGTGAAACATGGGTTAACGGGGGTGGAAAATAGAATGGCTGCCCAGGAGAATCAGATAGAGGGGATGAAAAATGGGTTAATGGGGCTAGAAAATAGGATGGAGGACAAATTGCGGGAAATAGGGGAACAATCTGCCAGGGAAATCAAACGAATGGGAAACCAGATAGAGGAGGTGCAAATCGGGTTAGAAAGTAAACTGGATGCTCAGAGGGATGAATTGGGACAGATGAGGGGGGCATCTACAAAAGAGATGGGGGAGATGAAAGAGGAGATACGACGAGGTGTGGGTGAGGAGGTTTCGGGGCTACGCGAGGAGGTAAAGCGAGGTGAGAAGCGTATGGAGAAAGAGGTGAGAAATAATACGGCAAAGTTACAGGGGGGAATAGAAGATCTGACGAAGGGAGTAGAACAGCTGACAGTCGGACAAAGGGAACTAGCGGACCAAGTGGAAAAGAACACTGCAATCATCGGGGGTTTGAAAGCGACACAAAAGGACATTAAAAACGAATTAATAGCAACACAAAAGGAATGTCAGATGGTACATGAGGGGTTGACGAAGAAGTTGGAGGAGGTGACAGAAGTGATGGAGACGAAGGACCGAGAGGTGAGGACGCACATCGAAACGGTTAAGGTGGCGTTAGAGGAAGAGATAGAGCGGGCGCACCGGGAGATGAAGGAGGTAAAGGAAAAATTAGAGGAGGTGGAAGAGGGGGTGAGTGAAATTAAGAAGAGATGGAGGGAAACTAAGAGGGAGATAAAGGAGGAAGTCATGGAATATGTACAAGGTCGGTGCTCAACTCATAATGTGATGCTCACTAACCAAATAAAGAGTTTGCAGGTGGCAAAGGAGGTGCGGAGACGAAGTACGGAGGTGAGTGGCAATGTATATGATGTGAGGAAAGCTTCAGTCGGCTTGGGGATTGGTTTGGATCCGGGTGTTCGTGAAAGGCCGTTGGTGAAGTATGTGACAGGTCAGGTGTGCAAAAAAAGAGGTGTGCGAGAATGTCCGACCATGGGGTGTGTGAGGAAAAAGTGCACGCCGAGGAGTGAGTGTGCCGTCAAGAGTGAGTTGGTCGAAGCGCGTGTGCGAGGGGGTACATGGAAGCGCGGTGTGGTGAGTGTTACGGAGGAAGTAACGAGAGAGTGTACACCTGTGGTGAGTGTTACAGAGGATGTAACGAGAGAGTGTACACCTGTGGTGAGTGTTACAGAGGATGTAACGAGGAAGTGTACGCCTGTGGTGAGTGTTACAGAGGATGTAACGGGAGGGTGTGCGCGAGAAAGGTGTGTAACGGACAGGTGCATGAGGAAAGAGTGTGCTGTCGAGAGTAAGGGGTGAGTGCGCGGTCAAGAATGGAGGTGAGAGTAGTGAGAGTGAAACGGAGCGTGAGTTGGTTATGACAGGTGAGCGAGGATGTACACCTGGAATGGAAGGATGCACACCTGGAATGGTAGAGCGTGTGTGGGAAGGCACATTTGAGTTGGTAGTGAGGCACGTGGTTGGGTGTGCGAATGAGAGCACACCTGTGATTGTCACAGAGGAAGTGACCGAGGAGGGGGCGCGAAGAGGTGTGTTGGTGAGGTGTGCGACCAACGAATGTGTGCCAAAGTGTTCGGTGGTCAGGTGTGTGACCAAGGCTGGGAGAGGAATGAGTGTACCGAGGTGTGTAAGGAACGGTACGACGAGGAGCATGGAAACGGCTGCATGTATGAGCAAGAAAGGGGTAGCGTATGCATGTAAGCGTCCAGGTGAGGCGTCGACGGTAACCGGTTTAGCAGTTAGGGCGACTTATAGCCGAATCGGGCCCTCGGTGCGTGCCGGGCTTCGCGTGCCGCGAGAACCAGCGGGGATCCGAGCCACGGCTGGTTTGAAAGGACCGCCGTGCGCGATCCACGCTGGGCCTCGCGTGGAACGGCCGCGTCCGGGCTCCACTGGGCGGAGCGGGCAGCCCGATAGGACGGGTCGTCATGGCGACCACTTTCTATTGAGACGTGCCGGCAGGTCGAGATCGGGACATTGGATGGCTCCACGCCGAGGTGGTGCGTGGGATCTCGGCCCGGGTAAGCCCCCGCCCCTGCCCCGAATGCGGGACGCATCCAGCCGCCGGCACAAAAGAATCCGCGTTCATTGCTCGGCTGTACGAAGCCGGGCTGTAGACGTGAATTGGCGCACCGAGAGGATGTAATAAGTAGACGGGTGATGGTGATAGTGATAGTGAATTGATACGAAATTTCGAAAGATGGGTAGAATTGGCAGTAAATGGAAAATTTTTGAATTGGTTGGAATCTGGACGAACAAAATTGATAGTGAGAGACCCCCGATGTGGTGGGATGGCAAATCCACCATCCCTCACAGACGTGGGGCAAATGCGCTATTGCTTATGGGGTGTATGGCAGTGAAAACTAGCCCGGGTGGGTTAGGATATGGTGTGTAGGGATCTAGCGAAGATGACATTAGGTAACGTTAAGATTAGTTAGTGACTGATACCTGTAGTGGGGACGCAGGTAGATTAGTGTGGATTATAATGACGTGGGAGCGCAATAGTTTAAAGGGACGACTGGGAAGCGCAAGTTTCAGAGGGGAGTAGTTAGCTGAGATGATGCCGTGTGTTTGAGAATTGAACAGGTGTGATTGCACAGGTGTGCAACTGAACAGGTGTGTGGAGCAGTGTATGAGGGAGTAGTGGTGATTGTGTGTTGTGTTGACCAACTGGTCCAGGAAGAGGAGGAGGGTGCAGGTGGCACCAGGTGTGAGAGCACAGGTGTGCAGGTACAGGTGTGTGGAGAGAGTTGGAGTAAGTGGTATGGAGTGGAGTGGATGGTGTGAAGGTGTGAATGGGGGAAGAGTGGACCCCCATCACGGATACCCGGGGCGGGTAGTGTAAGTGTTAGGTAGAGGGTACAGGTAAATTGTGGTTGGATATTGGCATCTGTGGTGCGGGTGACAGAATGGTATTTGGATGGGTGCATTAGTGTTGTGGAAATGGCTGGGCGTGTAGCCTGTTAGTGTGTGTAGTTGGTTTGGGCACTCCACCACTGTGAGGATGTCGGCCAGGTGAGGCCGCAGGTGGGCTCTGGGAGCCGGTAGTAGTTGTTGTGGATGGGGCCCGAGGATCCGGAGGACGGACCCGGGTAGCCCAGTGCCAGAGGGCACCGAGTGGGGTGACAGAGCCAGGAGGGGCCTGCCCCAGTTAGATAGGTTAGGGTGAGGAGCTAGGTAAGCTCGGGTGGCAACTACAGTGGTGGAGGTGTGCAGGTGGGTAGACCTGCTGGGAGAGTTACACGTCGCAGCCCAGAAATTGTGCGAGGGCACCGGGAGATGAATCGGGGGAGTGAGACCCCAAATTGAGAAGCACCACAGTTTGGGCAATGGGAATTGGTTATTAGAACCCATAGTGTAAGTTGGCCAATGGATTGGCAGGGAAAGACACCGGGTAGTGTAAAGTGTGTTAAAGTCATTTAGAAAATAGTTAGGATGAAGGATCTCCTCGCACCATCTGCATCCACTCACCTGAGGTGACAGGTACTCCACACCATGCCATGTTTTGATTATTATTTTTACTGTGCAAATGTTTGGATTGTGAGACGCATCATGACGTGGGTGTGACATTGTGCGTAATTCCATCTCTCCCTCCTTATGAGGATTGATGATGAATTGGTGATGGCAAATTTTGAAGTAGAGGGATTGTGGAGACGAATTTGGTATAGGGGAAATATGGGGAAGACGTGACAGTAGTGACGAATTTGTAAATGTGTAGATTTTTGTACATATGGGGTAAGGGCAAGGGTAGGGTAGGTGACAGGGGGGTGACGTACGGTAGGGACGAGCTTTCTCACTTCGCCCTCCGTACGCATTTCGCCTTGCATTGCCTTATTGATGTGTACCCTTGTGACCTTACCCCTCGCTCAATTGTCTTTCCCCTTTTGTCTCCCACATGACCTGTGCGCCACTGGGTGCCGAGGGGAGCGTGCGTGGGTCGGCCATTGTGCGCCCGAAATTCCCAGAACCAGCTGTCTGCATCGATGCACCACATTATGGACCACATGCCTGTGGCCGAGCACCACTTATGGACCCCATGGGTTGGGGCAAGGCCCCTCTGCTGGAACCGGCCATGAGGGCCCAAAATCTTGCTGGCGGACCTTGGCCACAGGGCACCGATGCCCCACAGGTGAACCACACTAGTCGGCCCTGGGGCCATAAATAAAATCAAATAAAAAAAGGACACATTGGGCACACTTTATTGAAAATAGGCCGCCAGTAAGCAAAGCAAAATAATGACAACATCTGGAAGACAAATAATAATTACCAGCAGAGGGAGCCGAAGAGCAAGAGACACCTGCAGGGTTAGGGGTTGTTGATTTTATTTTTATTGAACATTGTTGAACAGTGATGACTGCACCGATTGGTGCTTGAGGGTGCTTTGGTGCGTTTTTGGGTGCGTTCATGGTGCGTCGATGCAGAGCAGACTGTCTCCCCCCCAGAAAGAACAATTACAGGTCCTGGATTAGTTTTGTAAATAAAAATAGCGTCAATTGTAAATAATGCTTCCCACCGTCAGTGTGTAGTTTGAAGACCATTCCGCAATTCGGTTAACTGTGGGCGTAAGTCTGTTAGGCAGGGTGCAATGGAGCAGCGGGACACATTTATTATGTTTTAAAACTGTCGCACTCAGGGTCAGGTTAAAAGTAGAGGGAACTACACCTACGTGCCACACTAAGGTAAAAGTTATAGGCCCGGGATGTGCCTAAGGGGAGGAGGGTGCAGTGTTGTGGATATGAGAATGTTTTTTTATTTTATTGTTGTGGTAAAACGTTGTTG